>NW_024104609.1:1862500-2405000 GCF_003945595.2 Pipra filicauda | reverse complement strand
CCTGCCCTGATGGAGCAGCTGTTGGCATTGCAGCAGCAGCAGATCCATCAGTTGCAACTGATTGAACAAATTCGTCACCAAATATTATTGTTGGCTACCCAAAATACAGACATGCCAACATCCAGCTCTTCTCAAGGTACTTTACGAACATCTGCCAACCCCTTGTCCACGTTAAGTTCCCATTTATCCCAGCAGCTGGCTGCAGCAGCTGGATTAGCACAAAGCCTTGCTAGTCAATCTGCCAGCATCAGTGGTGTGAAACAGCTACCCCCTATACAGCTACCTCAGAGCAACCCTGGCAACACTCTAATTCCATCCAATAGTGGCTCTTCTCCAAATATTAGCATATTGGCGGCAGCAGTTACAACACCGTCCTCAGAAAAAGTGGCTTCAACTATTGGTGGCTCACAGCTCAACAACCCACCAGTATCAGCATCATCTTCACCAGCTTTTGCAATAAGCAGTTTATTAAGTCCTGCATCTAATCCACTTCTACCTCAGCCCACCCCTAGTAACTCTGTTTTCTCCAGTCCCTTGTCCAATATTGGAACACCTGCAGAGGATTTAAACTCCTTGACTGCCTTGGCACAGCAAAGAAAAAGCAAGCCACCAAATGTGACTGCTTTTGAAGCAAAAAGTAATTCAGATGAGGCATTCTTTAAGCATAAATGCAGGTTCTGTGCTAAAGTGTTTGGGAGTGACAGTGCCTTGCAGATTCATTTGCGTTCTCACACTGGCGAGAGGCCATTTAAATGCAACATATGTGGAAACAGGTTCTCAACAAAGGGAAACTTAAAAGTCCACTTTCAGCGTCATAAAGAAAAATACCCTCATATTCAAATGAATCCGTACCCGGTGCCAGAGCATTTGGACAATATTCCTACAAGCACGGGTATTCCTTATGGGATGTCTATACCACCAGAGAAACCTGTCACGAGCTGGCTGGACAGCAAGCCAGTCCTCTCCACCCTAACAACTTCTATTGGCCTGCCACTCCCACCAACGATTCCAAGCTTGACCCCGTTCATCAAAACTGAGGAGCCTCAGCCGATTCCCATTAGCCATCCTTCTGCTAGCCCTCCCTGCTCTGTCAAGAGCGACTCGGGAACAGCCGATCCCACATCAAAAATTTCCAATGGACTTTCTGATGAGGTAGAGTCTGGTGCTTTGCCTACCTCAAATGGCAAAATCGAAGAAAACCCCCAAAACACAAGCACCATCACTAACATGAGTAGCTCCGTGAGCTCTCCGGCAGCAGACTCGGGCTCCAGCGGTGTCGCCGCTTTTACAAATCCACTGATGCCTCTAATGTCAGAGCAATTTAAGGCAAAATTTCCATTTGGAGGACTATTGGATTCAACGCCAGCATCTGAAACATCAAAGTTGCAGCAACTGGTAGAAAACATTGACAAAAAGGCAACCGATCCTAACGAGTGCATCATTTGCCACCGAGTTCTCAGCTGCCAGAGCGCACTGAAAATGCATTACCGCACACACACCGGTGAGAGGCCATTTAAATGTAAAATCTGTGGTCGTGCTTTCACTACTAAGGGCAACTTAAAGACTCATTACAGTGTCCACCGTGCCATGCCCCCGCTGAGAGTGCAACATTCATGCCCAATCTGCCAGAAAAAATTCACCAACGCCGTTGTGCTACAGCAGCATATCCGAATGCACATGGGAGGGCAGATCCCCAACACCCCAGTGACAGAAAACTATCCGGAGTCAATGGAATCAGATACGGGATCTTTTGATGATAAGAATTTTGATGATATAGACAACTTCTCAGACGAGAATATGGAAGACTGTCCTGACAGCAGCGTGCCAGATACACCTAAATCTGTGGATGCATCGCAAGACAGCTTGTCTTCTTCCCCTCTGCCCCTGGAAATGTCAAGTATTGCTGCTTTAGAAAATCAGATGAAGATGATCAATGCAGGACTTGCTGAACAACTTCAGGCAAGCTTAAAGTCGGTTGAAAATGGGTCAGTGGAAGGGGACGTTTTGACTAACGATTCGTCATCTGTCGGTGGTGATATGGAAAGCCAAAGTGCTGGAAGCCCTGCTGTCTCAGAGTCTACCTCTTCCATGCAGGCCTTGTCCCCATCCAACAGCACTAATGATTACCACAAGTCACCAAGTATCGAAGAGAAACCAGTAAGAGCTTTACCAAGTGAGTTTGCCAACGGTTTGTCTCCAACCCCTGCTAACAGTGGTGCTTTGGACTTGACGTCTAGTAACACTGATAAAATAATTAAAGAAGAGTCTCTGAGTATGCTCTTTCCTTTCAGAGATAGAGGTAAATTTAAAAACACTGCATGTGACATTTGTGGCAAAACATTTGCTTGTCAGAGTGCCTTGGACATTCATTACAGAAGTCATACCAAAGAGAGACCATTTATTTGCACAGTTTGCAATCGTGGCTTTTCCACAAAGGGTAATTTGAAGCAGCATATGTTGACACATCAGATGCGAGATCTACCATCACAGCTTTTTGAGCCCAACTCCAGTATTGGCCCTAATCAGAACTCTTCAGTTATGCCTGCTAATACACTGTCATCGCTCATAAAGACTGAGGTGAACGGCTTTGTGCACGGCTCTCCTCAGGACAGCAAAGAAGCACCCTCTGGTCTTGTTTCTTCGGGGCCACTGTCCTCTGCCACATCCCCTGTGCTGCTCCCTGCTCTCCCCAGAAGAACTCCAAAACAGCACTACTGCAACACGTGTGGGAAAACATTTTCTTCTTCCAGTGCTCTGCAGATCCATGAAAGGACACACACTGGTGAGAAACCTTTTGCCTGCACAATATGTGGAAGAGCATTCACAACAAAAGGCAATCTGAAGGTACTTTTTCCTCTTGCTGCTCTTAGGCTTTATTTTCTCCTTCCTGGGGGTTTTCAGTTTTTTACATCTGTTAATGTTGTAAGCAGTGGTACCTTTGGGTATCTGTGGTGTGACTGTGTTTAGTCAGCTCTGGTAGACCTAGGTGGCCTCTTGCTGAGTGCTCACGTTGGCAGCAGGTCTGAGGCGTGAGCTGTTTTGGCTTGATTAAAATTCATCTACCAGCAAAGACTGTCTATGTAGAGTGTGAAACAGAACAGCCAAATGACGGTAAGGAGTATTAATTAACAGAGAAATGAGTTTTGTAACTCGCACACCTCTTCAAGAGGTGAAAGGCTCTTGAATGTGCTGTTTTTCATATCTGTCATGTAAGATGAGTGTTTAAAAAAACTATTAATATAATTCTGGAAGTAATGGGCGTTACTTTAATTGATTATATAACTAACATTTCCTACTGATATGTGTTTGAAAAAGCAAATAGACTTAAGTTTTAGAACACCAGTTGAGCACTTTACTGTGTACATTTTTCTGTTGACAGAGTATTTCTCTAGAGGTTGCTGCCAGTAATGTGAGGTGCATAATTACTTTCAGGCCATTCTGTCTATACAGGAGGCTCTCCAATGAGCAATCAGTAAAGGATACTTTCTGCCTGTCTGAAAAGGACGTTTATAGGGTAAAGGGTGTCAAATACAATACTTACCATTGCAATGAAAGTGGACATAGCAATTCTAGCCCTGAAAGCAGCTATCTGCAATTGACAGAACAACACAAAGTCATTATAAACTAAATACGTGTAAAAAAAAAAAAGAGTAAGAAGCAATGCATTGTTGAGCAGCAGAACAGGGTATTGTGGGTAATGATGATGGGCTAATCCAGAAGTAGTTTATTTATTATTCCAGATGGGAAATGGAGCCCTGCATCCTCTACCTTTAATGCCATTCATTAGGTAACAAGACTGGACACGTTCATGGACTCCTGCCTTCTCAGTGATCAAAATAAGTTTGAAATCCCTGTCAACGTCTATTTTTTGTTTGTTTGTTTCTTCCTTTCTTTCTTTCCAGGTTCACATGGGCACTCACATGTGGAACAGTACTCCTGCAAGACGAGGCAGACGACTTTCTGTAGATGGCCCCATGACATTTCTAGGAGGCAATCCTGTAAAGTTCCCAGAAATGTTTCAGAAGGATTTGGCTGCGCGGTCAGGGAACGGAGACCCATCCAGCTTCTGGAACCAGTATGCAGCTGCACTCTCCAATGGCTTGGCCATGAAGACCAACGAGATCTCTGTCATCCAGAATGGCGGCATCCCTCCAGCACCGGGAGGCCTGGGCAACGGGGGCAGCTCTCCCATCAGTGGCTTGACAGGAAGCCTGGAGAAGCTCCAGAATTCAGAACCCAATGCACCTCTAGCTGGTCTGGAGAAAATGGCAAGCAACGAAAATGGGACAAACTTCCGTTTTACGCGTTTCGTGGAAGACAACAAAGAAATTGTAACAAATTAGAAAAAAACCTCCACATAATAATAACATTCCTGCAAATAGTGCAACCTAGGGTTGCTTTTTTCAAGCTGCAGGCTACAACATTACAAAGACTTTGTTTTGTACCGTGTTCTACTTCTAGAGTTCTAAGAGAGCTTATTTATTAGTGATATAACCTTGCTTTGCAAACAAATGCAAGCATTAACTTTGGTCTCCCGTATTTTGAACTAAATACTAATCGACTAGAGTGCTGTAAACTTGCTGTAACATTTATGGCAGTTGCAAGTCTGTTCTGCTAGGTGATCTTATTCTGGCATTAACTTATTTTCTATATCCAGTTTAACATGAACTCTGGTATTGATGCGATGCCTCAGTGATGCATTAGATCTCTAATAAAAATCTGTATATAAATGTACACTTTGATCCTGCTGGAAACTTTATCAGCAAACACATTGTTTAATTTTTCCAAACAAAATTAAAAAAAAGGACTGAGAGAATATAGACTGAACAGTGTGGGTCCTTTACACAGCTCAGTTTTTGATTTTTATTATAAAATTAAAACTGCTTTAATTTTTGTAGGTTTAACATTTTCCGTTTTGAACTGTTATTTGTATTGTGCTTTTTACTTGAGTCGTCTTAAATGTTAATACATTTCTGTACAGTAATAAGCACGCGGATTATTAGAGGAGATACTGAAGTGTTGTTTTGGTAGTTGAAACTGAGACGTAACATTTTGCCTTGTAGGTATATTCATTATAGAAAATGTGCTGGACTTTCACAATGCTGCTAAGTATGGCATCTTGAACAACTTCCGTGGACAACTGTAGATGCTCCTGTATATACAATAAGACATCACTTTCATTAAAATGTACATACGTTCCTTACAAGACCAAGCCCTACTCCTTGACCAAGGGAACAAGTATAGTGTTTGTTTATTTTGTATTAGGTATTGGGGGGGGCAGGGGGAACCTTGGACTGTTACATGCACTTTCTCGGAAAGTTGAAAGGAAAAGAGGTCCAGTTTCTTTAACATTTAATACTTACTAACAGCAGAGATACTGTAATTTTACTCGAGTAATCAAATACATTTTTGCAACAGATAAAATTCGCTGTCTCTGTGTTTTTAAAGTGTACCTGTATTTAGTAATCATTTTGTATTATTTAGCCTTTCCCTTGGTTAACATGAACTGTCCAGGTTGTATGTGTGTGTTTATATTTGTAAGTATGGGTATACATATATGTATTGCATATTAATTGCTAGTATATTTTTCATACCCCCTAATAGTGGGAAATTTCTCCTTAACTATTCAACTCCTTCTCATAAAAATTGTAGATATTTTGGCATTTTTAGTTTCTTTATTAAAAAAATGCTGCTAGCAAAGACCTTATTGAGCCTAGGTAAGTTTCCTTTGAAGGAAATAATTTATTACATTTAAGGCTTGATTTGGTTCAAATGCTTTATATTTGATATTAATTTTATTTTATGAGATTGTATGTTTGTGGCATGCTTACGCTGCTATATCTGTGTTAAGATGCCCACTTGCAAGCCTCCATATATTATATGGGGTTTATAACTTGATTGTAAAAAAAAAACAAAAACAAAAAACCAAACAAAACCGAATTGCTTTGGCCTTGCGCATTACTTGGCTTCCCTTAAACACCTGCAATGATTATTAACCTCAAATGAGTTTGTCAAACAGAATTCAGCCCAGTATTTTCACCCAGTAGAGTTTTGTCTCTTTACACCATTATTTAACAGAAACTAAATCAGATTGGCTGCCTTCAAAACCACCAACAGGCATAGCCAATTTTGGGTCCATGTGACTATATATTTTTTTTTTTTTTTTTACTGTTCCAAAATTCAGATGTTTTGCACTATGGGATTTTCTTCAGTGTCACTGGGGGGGGAGTTGCCCAGCTTTTTAAACAAGAAGTGATCACTTAGCTCTTCCCCCTGCAGCTTGAGTTGCAAATTGGGCATCAGAGAGTATTTAAAACTGAAGAGCTGGAGTGAGAAATACTCTTCTTGAGGAGTTTTCCCCTTCCTATGATTATGAATCCTGCATATTAACACTGTAGTCTGGATACCTCTTGGATTTCATGTCTTTAGGACTTTTCCTGTTCGAATGTGATGATTCACCTGGTACATGGTATGCATTTTTGTTAACGTGTAAGTTGTACACTAGAGCCAGCTGGCTTGTCAATGTGAATATTTAAGAATTCCAAGTCACCTTTTGGTCTCAGAAAAAGGTAAATTAAAAGGATTTTGATGATTTTATCAATGAAATACTAACTAATTCTCCTTTTAAATTGAGTTGAGATTTGTGCAACAGAGATGTTGCCAGAGAAGGGCTAGCAGCCCCCAGCGCTCCGGGAGGGTTTGTCTCCTTTCCACGGCTTGAGTTTCATTAGTGCCTTTAACTCCAGCCCTCGGAACCTCTTCCCACGCGGAAGCGGAGTCTTTAGGTGCCGAGACGCTCCTGCCGCTGGGTAACGTAACGCGCTTAGCTTTTTTCGGGGGGAAGAAAACAAAAAAAAAAAAGAAATAGGGATTTTCTTTCTCGTACCTAAAGGCCTTCCCCCGGCCCCCGTTCCCTGAGCGGAGCCCGCCCCGCGTTCACAGCGCACCCCCGGCTGGGCCGAGGGGGGCCGGGGCCGCGGAGGCGCAGCTGCCCCAGGGGCTGCGCTCCCTCGCCCCAGCCCCGGCGCCCCTTGCGAGAGCCCACAGACCCTTTTCTCCCCCAGCCTTTCCGAAGCGTTTCCCTGAGGTGACGGGCTGTGCGGCGGGCGAGGCTCCCCGGGACACCCCGCGGCGCGGGGGTTCCCCGATGAGCTCGGGCGCTGCCCCGCCCGCCCCGGTGCCGCCGCTTCGCTCTGCGCTTCCCTCGGTGCCGTCGCGGAGGTTGGTGCCGGCGGGAGGAGCTGCCCGTGCCTCCTGCTGCGCGGAGGGTGCCCGGGTCGTTCTCCCCTCGCTGCCGAGGGGCTTTCCCGTTCCCTTCCTCCTCCCACCCCCGAACGGAGCTGCGGAGGCCGGGGACGCCGTCCCCGTGCCCGCGGGATGCGGTGCCAAGGGCTGGCTCGGGGCTCCCCGCCCCGTCAGGCGGAGCGCCCGGCTGGCTGCCTGCGAGGGAAGTGGGGGAAAGGGAAGGGGGGTGGAGGGGGGGGGATAATTTGCTCTGGAAACACGGAATGTTAAATTTCCCGTTACTCGACACCAGACCGTGGGGACGGAGGGAAGTTACCTCTCCCCAGAGCTGTCCTGGCAAGCGCAAAAAGGTGCTGGCGTCGCCTCGCAGCTGGAGCCGCGCTACCTCGCTGCAATTACCCAGCGCAGCGTTTCCTATTCACAGACACTGAATTAATCCTTAGTCAAGAATAGATTTTTTTTTTTTTACGGTTTTATTTTCGCAGCCGCATTTTCCTCATTAGAAACAAAGTTTTCTTCCCCCTTTCCCCTCCTCCCCCTCCGTCTCGCCCATCACAATTTTATCATCCATTAAAATAAAGGGTGGGGTGGTGTATGTTTTTTCCTTTCTTTTAAGCGCCAACGATCATTCATTTAATCATCCCGAGTAATTTTCTTCACCCAGAAACAGACGTGATTTATTTAAAAATCGGGCTAATGTCGTGCGAAGTTTCCCCGCTTGGGAAGGGCCGGCGGCGGAGCGGCCGGAGGCAGCCGGCCCGTGCTGGCCGGGACACCGCAGGGCTGCCCCTCCCGCCGGGCACTGCTGCCAGCCCACGGCCCGGGAACTTGGGGTTTCCCCGAATGCCGTGGGAAGCGAGGACGCGGCGCTCGGCGGAGCGGGGAGCGCAGCTCAGCTGCGGAGCGCCCGGCGGGTGTCACTTCACGGGGCGGACTGGGGAGGTGTCGGGGGACAGGCGGAATGAGAGGCTGTAAAGGGGGTGAAGGGCTCACTCGAAAGACCCACGATACCGGCGGAGAGGAGAGAGAGGATCGGGGCAGCACATGGGATGGGCAGGAATGAGGTTTCTGTGTTGGCGAGGCAGGGCTGAGAAGGGAAGGGAAGCAGCAAACTGCCTGGCTTATTTCGGGTGCTGATGACGACCAAATCCCAAACCCTTCTCTCAGGGAAAAGTCAGTTGAATGTCGGTGTTTCTTCCGAGGCTGGGCTGTGGTTTGAGACTTAAGAACAGGTTGCAAGTACTCCCGCTGTAGCGAGCAACAAATGTCTCGATTTGTTCTTGCTTTGGAAAGAATATTTGCTGACCATCAAAATGCAACAGTTGCTGCTTGTTTTGACCTTTTCTGTGGGGCATGCTTCTTGCTTTTGAGAGTCCTGAAGTCACAAACTACCTGGCTGTGTCTTTGCAGGAGGCCAGTTTTACTTGGCAGGAGAAGGTGAGACTTTGTAACATGACAGTTTTTTTGTTGTCTCCTTGCCAGTGTTCAGTAGCTCTCCAGGTTTGTTTCCCTGCCAGCGTTCAGTAGTTCTCCAGGTTTGTTTCTCTGTGGTCGGGTCTTGTTGTGGTTTTGGGGTATTTTTTGGTCTTTTTTTGTTTTTAAATCGAACTAGCATTTTTTGTTTGGTTTCCTTCTCTCATGAATATGAGTTGACAGAAGTTAAAATAATGGTTTGCAAATAAGTGGGTACAGTTATTTATGCCAGCTGGAAGCAATATGTCTCTTAACTGCTGAGTTGAAATATAATGACTTAAAGATTTTACCTACAACATGGTCTCTTATATAAATATGTATCTCTAGACAAAATGTTAAGGAGGAGTAGAGACTTGGAAATATTAATAGGAAAGAACAGGAATAATTGAAAAGTATGCAACTTCAGCTGAGAACAGAGTTACTGACAGCTGTGTTTATGATTTTCTGATTTGATATTTCTGGGTTTTACATCCAGGTTATAGTTAATATCGGAATGGTTATCCTGACTACTGTCAGTGGCCTAGGAGATGCCTGGAAGATGGTGAGTGCGTGGTGATTCCTTCCTGGGAAGATCTCCTTGTTCCAGGGATGTGAGATACCAGGAGGCCCTGAACCACACGGTGGCTGAAATATTTCACAGGTAAGTGAGATATAGGAATGTTAGTAATTAAAATGATGTTTCTGGCTCAAATTGTGGTTGTTTTGTTGGTTGTTTTTTTTTTGTCCTACCACAAGTTTCTTCAGTTTCCATTTTATCTTCTGTTTTAATTTAGACATGTATTTTTGAATCCACAGACTAAATTTCTCAAGAGGAAAAATCTCTCAATGATGTGGGAAGGGGAGCAGTAGAGTGAAAACAGGAGAGCAGGAAAGAGGAATTTTCTTTAGTGCTCGAGTCTGTCCAGCACTGTTGGAGCTGGTGAGGAACATGCACATGAGGGTTAGAGTTGTTCTCTGCAATGCTCTGCGTGGTGGGCGAGGCCAACATCTTGTATGTGGCAGACTCAGAGCACACAGTGCACTGTGAGAACAGCTGATACAGAGTTGTAGAGTAGGAAAGTGATGTCATCCTTCTTTCAATAATTAGTTAACCCAAACTGCAAGCTCTTCTTAACTTTCAAAAGTTATTGTCACCCTTGGAAAGAACTTCAAAATCGGGTTAGATGGACACCAAAAACATTTCCATGCCCACGTTAGACTTGGTCACCTGTGATAATAAGGAAGGTTCTCACTGGAATGATCAGCCCTGAAACTTCTAGTGTCATTTCATTTCAAAAGTAAGAAGTCTCTCCATGTTAGCAGACATTCACATCATCTGTACAGACAGCTCTCTTGACTAGTGCAGTGCTGAAGTGCAAAGGTCTATTTTCATTATTTAAAGGTCTTAAAAATGCAGCATCACAATGTCAGGTGGGTGTAGCAGAAGCCCTGCAGCACCTGGCATCAGGTGGTGCAACACGAGAACTATTTAGAATTGAATATGGAATGCAAAAAATGGAGTGGTCTGGCACACTGTAACAGATTTAACCCCACTGGTCACTATTTCTTTCTTTCTTTTCCCCCATCTTTTCCGAGGAAAATAATTTCAAAGTGAAGCCAGTGAAACTAACTCGATGAATAATATTAAAATTTTTTTCAAAGCAGTGCCTGTTTTGAAAATGAGTTTCCTTTAGCAGTGAGTAATTTTAGATTGCTTTATTTTCATCATGATTTTAAAATGTCAGGTAATCCATAGTGAAGCTAACATTTGTTTAATATGTACAATAGCTAAGTGGATGTTCAATGCAAAATGTGCATTTGTATGAACCCCTATCTGTCTGTTGGTTAGAGGATCCAGAGAATAGCAAACTACAGAGAGAGACAGAACAGATTTCAAGGGTTTATATGTCTGTTTAGTTGTCTAGACTGAATACCAAGTCTTCTCAGCTACTTGTGTCAGAGCTGCTGCTGAGAACGGTGCTGTCTGTGATCTTAGGTCACTAGTTAGCTCTGTTGTGGGGAACCCTTGATACTAGCATAGGCCTCTGGTGCTGATACATGTAAACTAAGTTAAACCCCTGTTAGCTGAGCTTATTTTGGCTTCTGACACTGGTGAATGCCTGAGTGCTGTACAGACAATTTCTGTAATGCCGTGTGTGGCAGTTTTAAGGTGCTACTTTCTTTCCCTTTCAGTCCAGATGCTTATTCCTATCCACTGAGATTTCTCCCCCCTTCTGTATTTGAATGGGTGGAATAGGACTCTTCATCCATATTACCACAAAGACAGTGGGATTTCTTATTTGATGAACAAGCCCTTAGGATAGGTAAGAGTCCAAACAGTACTAGGCAGGTTTGCAAAGCTTGAGATCATCTTACAAAAGGAGGTTGAGCTTATGTATCTGTGAGTCAGGCGAAAAAGAATTCATAAAGCTGTGGCTTGTTTGAGCCAGAATTTCATGAGGTGTTACCTTCCAAACCAAGCCTCTTAAAGGGACAACTGTCTACAAAACAGACTTAGCTTGAAGTGCCACTGAAGGCATTTTTAAGACAGTATGTCTAATTCGCACTGAAGCGGAGGGAGAACACTCTGTAATTTGTCCTGTTGTGACAGAGCACAGCAGTAGCAGCTTAAAACACTGAGGTTATTACTGCAGCAGTCTCCTTACTGACATTAGGTGGTCACCTAGAGTCAGAGTCACTTTTCTTACATGACCTATAGAAAAAGTAGACTGGGCTCCTGTGTTCTCTCCTGGATTTGAAGAAGTTATTAAACCAATTCCCTCTTTTGAAAGCTGTAAGCATTCATGCTGGTATCCTCAATAAAGCTGGGACACAAAAAAAAAAGCAAACAAACCAGTCACAGTAGCATTCAATGCACTTAAACTTGGAGGAAATGAAAATCAATATTTGTCAAATAGAGGGAAAAGGTAAAATGGACTGAGGAAAAATGTCCGGCTTTCTTAAAAGCCATTAGTGAAAATGAAAAGTTGACAGCAATAGTGAAATTTAATTCCTGCACAGGATTTTGTTGTTCTCACTCTCTACTGATGTATGCACTGGCTTGATGCACACATATTCCCCTATTGTTAGTGCTGTTGAATGGAATTTATTACATTTTAATTATGAGTGATTTGGAACCTTGGAGGCTTATGTAAACGTTTTGCATGTGGTTAAAATATGAGGGGATAATTTAGGAAATGGAAGTTTCATCTGGTTCTGGACACATGTGACCTTGGCCAGTTGCTCTAATCTCTTGATGTGTTGTGTAAAATGATGCTAACAACAGTTCCTTACCTTTAATTTTTGCTTATTTTGGATATTTAGATAGGAAACTGTTCAGACTAGTCTTTTACAATGTGTGTATATCATACATGGCTACTCTCTGGGAATATAAATGGTTGTAAAATAGCCAACACAAACCAGCTATTTTGCATTTCAGCATCTACCAGAACACCTGGAAGTGCTCTGCTGGTACCTCAGTACATTATTTGCCACTTATTAGATGCAGTTTCAAAGTTAATCCTATCTTATACATGCTTACATTTTTACTATATTTGTATGATCAAAGCATCAGATTTTGCAAAAGGTCTCAAGAGGTACTGTATTTTTGCTAAACTGTTGAATGTAATGACAATCTTTTAAAATTTTCCTTGTAGAGAAAATGTCCCTTTATCTTGGGAACAATATAAGGAAATAGTGGTTGCATTTGCTGCCTTGCAAACAAGTGTCTGTAGCTGATTTCCAATTTCAGTGATATTTATACAGTGATAACTTTCAGCCTGGACTCCAGGTAATGAGTTCTCATTATATATTACCCATATATGAAAAAACAGTAAAAAAAGTGTGTGAAATTGTAAAAGTCATATTTAATCAGAAAAAAAAATGCTGGATAATGCATAGTATGACAATTTAGGGCCAAACTTGTTGCCTGAGTGATTGTCTGGTTTGTTTGAGGGTAGTGTGTGAGGTAGGCAGGAAGATGTGAAAGGGCTCATGGCCAGTGTGTTGTAGTGAAGAGTTCATTGAAATAAAGTGTGAAAATTGGAGTCCTCTGCATGTGTTTTTGGTGCAAGTCTCCAATATTTTCTGGTCCTCTTTTTTTTTTTTTTTTCCCCCAGAGAGCATACATCTCCATGTTCTATATGAATTGCAAGCACAGTAGTGCAGCTATGTGTGGAAAGGCAGCTATAGGTATGTCCATTGTCTGCTCTACTGTTGAGCCCTAGGAATGATGTAAAGACAGGAAATATTTTGGGATCCTGTGGGAGATTTTTTCTGTTTGACCAATTTGATCTTTTTAACTTTAAACATGGCTTGAAAGGTTAACTCTGGGTTTTGAAACACTGTCCATACAAGTCAGCAAGTTACACTTAGATGTTCTGTTCTTAACTGTCTTGTGGAGGAGCAGAATGGAGTGAGTTTCATTTCACCAGGAATCTGAAGTAACCATCAACTAAAGCCTGAAGTCCTGGTTTTATCTACTGCTCATCTTGAAGGACTTACTTTTTAGTTGAAAATTAGGTATTGACAACATTAACAAGAAGAACATGGCTAGCAATTTCCAACTCGCCAGTCCTCCCCCTCTTATACAATTTGGCCTAAATTTGAAACTTGTTTGATGGTTTATTTTGCTATTTCAATTTATATAATGCTCAATTTAAACCATGCCAACGAATCATGATTTTCAGAAAGTGCTACTCTGGCTAATAATCAAGCTTTTAAAAACATGTTGACACAAAGTCACTTAAAATCATGGCCCAAGTCCCATGGCAGTGGACAGTTATGAGCTAACATCCTAAACAAACACACTGAGATCATCCTAGTGCCTCCTGTCTTGTCTGGCCAGCAGTTTCCCCAGAAAAGGTAATGATTTTTTTGTTTTAATTCTTATCAAAGGAAAGTGATTAGTTTGTTGTGTGATTAGTCTTTAGGTACACAAGCAATGGGGGCCATGTGCGGGCAGAGCCATGAGGCAGTCAGGCACCTGTAGCTGACAGGTGGGGACATGGAAGCAGTATACTCTTAGCTCTTTGTAGAGGGCCAAATCTAGGCTGCTGCATTTCCAAATAACATTTTTGTGAGATTTGACCTTAGGCAAATGAAATTACTATACAGCTAATTACTGTAGAATGCTCTGAAGTAGCAGGGAGCCCTGTGATGATGTGATCTGTCTCTCTTTAGGATTAGTAGTTGTCTCTCGTCTTCCACCCCCTCATTTCTTTCTTTCTTTCTCTCTCAGGGGTTAAGGCTCTGTGTAATGTTGACAGTTACTGGAAAGGGTTCTAACAGCAGTAGAACTGGTGAAAGACAAGACTATTTATAGGAAACAATAAAGTAAAAATAAATGTAAGATTAAATATCAGTAGCTACCAGCTGTAGCACCTCTTCTCCCACTGCTGTTAAGTAGTAAAATCAAAGCATAATTTGGAAAGGATCCCTGCTGGAATTGGAGTAACCAGTTCATTCTGCATGCCAAAGGGAAGTTGAGATGTTCATTTACAGGATAGCATTTCCTCAGCTTCTGCAGAACCAGCCCCCAGCTGGGATTAGAAGCTCACATGCTGTAGGAAGTGAGATTTTTCTGACTGGGTGTAAAACTAAGCTTTTGGGGTCTCATGGTGAGTGGACATTTAGAGTCTTTCCAGTGCCACCATAACTATCTAAAATGATGGGATGGACATGCATCTATGAGGACAGATCTCCAGGACAGGAGACTTTGAAATGGCTGAGGTGCAGTGAAATGGCTCAGTCCACCCTGTCAGTGTTCATAGTATAAGAAGTGATGTGCAGAGAAGTTTTGGCTACAGCAGTGGCAACCATGGAAATTTCTTGGACGAGTTTGTCCTAAATCAAGGTTTGATCTCACTTTGTTTCTCCTCAGCAAATCAGAGTTACAGAAGTCTCAGGTTATGCTCTGTATCCTTTTCTGTATACCAGAGCCTAGCTTGGACTCTCTTTAATACTATGTATTTTCTGTTTTGGTGGAAATAGTTAAGCTAGGCACACCGCACAGGTCTTAAAAACTGCTTTTAGTTCTCTCCACCCCCCGTCCATTTATTTTTGATATATAGTTTTCTTCTTTATTTCATCCTGAAAGACTTATGTGGATGTAGCACTGTCCTTTTAAATGAATTAATTTTGGTATGGGAAGATTTTGCTGTCTTCTCCTGATTACATTACAAACAGAGTTTGGCAGATTTGGGGGTTTATTTCTGAGGAGAGTGAGAGTACAGTGGCTGCTAGTAGCTGTTGAGCCTTTTGCTAGTCTCGTTTAGTTACTATTCAATCTCTTCTTCCATCTCTTCTGTTCTTTGTTATTTTCAGGTATTCATGGTTGATTTTTCTCTTGAGAAAGATATTAATGCCATTATTGCTTGCCTGCGTTAAAGTATTTTTAAGTACCAGATTTCCCTGGATTAACTTGCAGAGCAATAACCCCACTTTAAAAGAAATGAGAGAGAATTCTAAATAATATTTCACAGGATTTTTTCAGCAGAGGGAGTGTTGATTCCAGAAGAGTTTATGTCACACTGCTGAAAATCTGGACAAGTCATTGCAAAAGGCTTGAAATAGAGAGTTAAACTATTTAAAAGGGGTCAAATGCTGCTACCAGACTTAATCTTTATAAAATCAGAAATGTTACCTCCTTCTGGTTCAGTAATGAACCTACAGTGACTCATCAGGGTGATGTTGTGGCTTTTTCCCTTGCTATTGTAGAGCACAGTATTGATCAGACTGTGAAATAATACAACAGCTGAAGCTCAGGTAGCAAATATGCATTGGATTGATCTCCTTTTACTAAGCCTCCTATATCCCAGCGTTATTTATGGCAGAAGCATTGAGTCTGGAAAATAACTTTGATAAATACCACCTTGTAGCACCTGTTTAAGTGATGGGATAGAAAACAGTCCCTAGTTTGTTAACTTTAAGTATTGGGAGTAGAAGCGATGTGCACATAATAATATTATGATTCATACAAACCACTTTTCAACCAACTCGATATATTTCATTACCTCCTTTTCAGCAGAAGTATTGATTTTTGTTTTGTGGTTTTATAACACAATTTCAAGGCTGTTGTAGTTTAATGAGCCATGTTCTTATGATGTTTAAAAAGATTTGAAGCATTTGTTGAAATAAATATTATGGATTGCCCATCTCTTGTCACCTCTTCTTTCTCTCACCCGTATAAACCCAGCACAAGAATGAATAGGGCAGCCAGCTATGTGGCTTTTTGTGTTTGAGATCAAAGTGCTACTGGGGAACAATAGCAGGCCACACTTCTGTGTTCGTGACCACACACAGCAGCACCTGCAGAGCAGTAAAATGTCATCGTTGCTTCTGCAGTTTGAGCACAGAGGAAGCACCACTGAGGTGGCAGATGATTCTAATAATACTTGATGTGAATTGATGGGGAAGGAGGACCATAACACAGAGGGCTTTTTATTATAAGCCTTGACTTCCCAAGCTGTGAACAACAGAACACTGCACCTGTGGACTTTCTTCAAATCAACCATTATGGAAAGTGACAGATTTTATTAACTTAAGGAAGAACTTTTCAACATAGAAAAGTTGTAGTTTATTTTCAGGACATGAAGAAAAAAACCCCATGATATATTACATATTTCTCACTGCTCATACTTTTCTAGTGTGCTATAGTAGAATCACAGGAGCGTTATTAGAAAGACTTCATCTTTTTCTCTGTTTTTGTAAGATAAAAAATATCTATGGGTTTTTTTTTTTCACTTTTACCAATTGCTTCATGTCTTATGTTAGATGAACAATGGAATTAGCAAGAGAATAAATCTATTGGTTGAAGAGATATAAGTGATAATTTTAAGAGCTATATAAGATGGCTAGAGTTCCGTAGAAAAAAGACTTGGGTGGAAAAATACCTTAAATTATCCAAATAGAAGTAATTTATACTAGGCAGTGTCTGTGTGCATGGATCTTTGGGAAGGTTCTGGGGAAGCAGAGTACTGGACATGAGGGCTGCAGGACTGTAGCGTTGACAAAGGCGTGTGCAGGTAAATGGAGCTGACGTGGGTTTGGACAATGCAGAGTTTACTTTCAACTCCAAACAAGTCAGGTTATCAGTTTTATTTACAACAACAAAGCACCACTGCTTGAAGACTTCTAGTATTTCTGTGCTGGGATTATGACAATATATGGTTTTTAGAAAGAAATAGAACAGCATCTGTATTTCTTTCTTCAGGTGACCATTGTGTGCCCTGTAGTGTAACACAGAGATACTGCAAGAGTTGGAAAGATTATGTGGCTGGTGGTCTAATACTAGACTGATTCCTGCCTATATCATAAATTAACTAAGTACAGGGTCTGATTTATTTTGAATTTTTCTCTTCTTTTTATTTAACAGAATATGTGGCCACATTCTGACTTTATTATGGCTACAGTGTTTTTGCTAGTCATAGACACAAGCCTCTGGTACCCATATGAATCAAGTAACATCCAATTTTTTGTGTGGGTGCAGTTAGTACCCTGATGATGATATAATTCAGGTTGCCTTAAAAACAGAACACATGTAAAAAGGGAAGTCAATAAGAGCATTTTACTGTCTTCATATGGATATATTTTTTACAGTCACTTTTGAAGGAATCAGAAATTGTAATTCATGTAAAATTAATGGCTAAGAGTTGACAAATCAAGCATAAAGTCAACTGGATCATGATTATTAGCTAAAAGCATAGTGCTTTCTGGTGATTCTTTTTGTTCTAAAAATAAGTCCTGGATGAACTGAAAATCATTTTGCAGGAAACCCTTAAGTAAAGTGGTCATGCAGAGTAGCTGGTGGAATATTACGCTTTTCATTTGCACAAACAGATGGTAAGCTTGGCCTTAGATTTAATCAGGGTTGACAGACAGGTAGTACTTTTGTATATTTTGGATGGAAACTTCTTTTCAGAGAGACAGAAACTGCTTCATTGAATAGTCTGTATACCAAGCAAGAGAAGTATTTAGCAGATAGTCTTATTAGCCTTACTGTTACCTTAACTTACTATTGGAATTAACTCACACAAGAAAGCTGCTGATTTATTTAGTCAACTGCAAAAACTTTTTTTCAAATTTATTTTTTTCTCCTCCTCCTCCTTTTTGGCAATGCATGTAGCAATCCAGAACACACAGAAATGTGGCTGCGATTAAACTTGTAAACAAATAACAATTCATGAATCTATGGCCATATTCTTTTTAGCTAACCTTTTAGATAAGATTTTGATATCATTTGTTTCTCTTTCCCTCCCAAAACTTAATACCTGGTAACCTAAGTACATACAATCTGTTTCAGAAGGGAGATTCAAGCAAGTGCAGCCACTGGTGTGTTTTAATGTCACTGCAGAGATTATGTTACCTTCCTAGTAACAAAATCTTTTTTTCTCCCCTTCAAATGGAAGTCCCCTGATACCCTTGTCAGAGACCATTTGTTATGTAGAGTTTTGTGAAGCAATCAAAATTAATTCACGGTGATCTTTTCACCCAGAACCCCCAGCTTCAAATAATGGGCTTTCTCAACAGGTGCTCATTGTGGCAGTTTGACTCCAACTTGCCAGACTAAAGAGTTTATTCTTTAGCCATATTTAAGAATAAAATCCTGAGCTTGTAATTTACTAATCTTAAACAGCTGCCCAGGAAGGCACACCTGCTTAAAAGAAGTATTTCTTGTGTCTTTAGGATCTAAAACCTAAAGATGTTTCCATATTTGTCTATTTCTGTACTTAATTAAAATCTCATACACAAGTCACCACAAAACCTGTCCAACAATAATGCCACGTAATATTGCAGACTTACTAGGAGTCTAATTGTGCTGATTATTCTTGCAGAGGAGCAAAATTTCCCCTGAAGATAAAACAAGAGAATTAGAATTTTTTTTTCTTTCCCCTGAGTTAGGTTTCATTGTGAAATGAAACAGAAGTAAAATAAAACAACAGTATTCAAGGTAACACTAATAAACTGTACTCATTTTGGCTGTTAAGAACTTGGACAAATGTTTGCTCATCTCTTACAGGTACTGTTTAAATATGTTTCATATAAGCTTCAAAGCAAAAGTCAAAATGATACTGAATCATATATTTATATATATGATATTGATATCAATACCTGAGCTGCTATTAGTACCAGTATATCATATTTTAATTCCTTTACCTGTACATTTATGAATGTAATTTATGAAGTACTTTGCCAGTAGAAAGGAATCCCTATGGAGGGTAAAGCCATACTAGTCCAAGCACTGCTATTATAATTGTAGTAGGAGATACTGTTGTCAAAGTTGTCACATTAAAAAGCAGATTAAGCTATAACCATGTCCAAAATGCTACAGTAGTTGAACCTATACAAAAGAATATGTTCAGCTGGCTTTACCATACTGATATTAAAGCAGGGTAAGAACTTCTAGGAGCATCAGTGTAGTACCAGAACATATGAAGTGTCTACAAAAGAAGTAAAAAGGGAATTTAAACAATTGCTAAAAATGTAGTTCTGCACAGGGTGATAGTCACTTGTGTGGCATTTAAGGAAATTTGCTTTGTGTGTCACCCTTAGCATTTCCTAGTATCTTATATTTATTTCAGCTTGTTTAATGAGTTGTTGCAAGATTTTTCAAGGGAGGAAACGGATTGTTTAGGCTATGAAACTAAACACCAAAGCATTTATGCTGTTCTCTGTGTGAAGAAAATATTACTAACCTGTGAAGCACACTAAACAATCCTATTGAATTCCATAAAGTATTTGTACCAATGGAGAATCATCCATTTATATTCATGTTTTCAACCATATTGAGTAAGATTTTCATATGCCTAACCTGAAAGCATACCCAGTAGATTTTGGAAGCATGGAAGTGGGTGAATGAAGTGGAATAGTGGATAAATGCTTATAGACAACTTATAGCAGCAGAAGAAACTATGCTGTAGCAGCATATTGATGTAGAGATAGATGGTATTTTGTAAGCAAGTAAGCTTTGTATAATCTCTCATCTTCCCATTAAAAAAAAAATCACAGTGCTGAAGGCTTAAAAACCAGTTAAAACATAAACAAACAATGCAATGATTTCTTCCTAAAGCTGCTAGCAGTATGACTTACCAGCTGTTACATGTATGTATTTGCTCCAATGGAATATTTAATTTCAATATAGCTGACTAGTTTATTGTTGTTGATGCTGTAATGGATTACTTTCTGCAATTCAAGATGTGAATAAGCTATATGTGCTCATCGACTACTCTAACCATTTGGAGGCTTGGGAAATGAAGTTAACTGCTGTCAAGTATTACTGATGAAAAAGTGAAATATATAACTCTTTCTACTTACTGAATTAGTCAATTCTAGTGCTTCCTCTTCTCTGTCCACTTCCCAAAGGTTGTGTTACCCACCTGGCTTCAAAACATAACTGTTTCTCACATCCTGTGCCATTTTAGATGACAGCCTTCTCTATTCTTCCAAACTTCTAAGTTTCTGTTACTTTCTTGCTGCAGCTTCTTTTACCACAGAGAAAAGTGAGATCAATTTATATAAAGAGTACAGGCAATATTATGGTTTCAAAGGGAGCACTGGTGTCAGCCACATCCAGACCTGCAGCAGATTTCTGTCTCTGTACTGGAGTGTAGAAGGATTTTGTTGACATGTAGATTTCATATGCAAGGGGGTCGTGAGCATACATTTGATTTCAACTGAAATATTTTACATTTGTGCTATTTGTCTTAATGAACATTTTCTGAACTTTCGTGGACATGTGGCTTTTCTGAGAAAACAATTTTGTATATGTACATAAGCCTGCTGTTGTAGCTCTCCATCTGAAGATGGAGTCATCCCTCCTCACCACATTTAGTCGAGTGAAAAGGACATTTTGGGCAGGTGTGGCACCCTCTTCTTTGCTGTGGTCTTGTGGCTGGGGCCGATGGGATCTGAGAAGACCTCTGGTACTGTGCAGGGTATTGAAACATAGAAACAGTCCCTTTGCCATGTGCCTGCCCTCCAGTGTGCCAACCATCTGGGGGTGCGTGTGACCATCCCTTCCTCTGCATGTCTCTCCTCACAGCCCTACACAGAGAAACCTTCTCACATCCCTGACACCCAGCAACACAACTGTTCACTGTAGAACACTTTCCAGTAGTTGAATTCACACCCTTTTTTCTTTATGGGTGCATATATGTATACAGAGGAATAAGTATCTTTAAAAATATGATTTGTCTCATGAAGACTTGCCAGTATGTGAATTACGGTGCATTAAATTCAAGACAACTGTGTTGACCTAACCCTGTTTCATTACTTGCATAAAAAGTAGTGAGAGGTTATTCTGTCAGGTTACTTGGGTATCATGAGCCATTTCTAAGTATTTACTAGGTATAAGGTCATTTTGTTAAGATAAACATTATCTTAACAAGAGGTCTCTGGCATTGCTTCATGTGACCAGACATGCTGGGATAAATGTGTGAACTCCTGGTAAATAAGAGCATTTTAGGTATGAATTCTTTTTATAAAGCTTGTTTGTTTCTTGAGTTCTTGTATTTATGTTTTCTCTTCTTTGGCAACAATTCTGATGATTTAAGGACTTAAAATAATATGCTGTTCTTTCTTTTAATAATGATTTAGATTAGCTGTCAGAATAGTCCATGACCAAAATACTGAAATACAAATGCAATTAGAAAACATCTTAGTTTTGTGTTTGGAAATGCATATCTTAAATTCTGAAATAACATTTTCTAATCCATTTGTTCTAAGATATTAAATTGAGTTAATTTCCTCCACTAGTACCCTGCCTAATATATGAGTTAGAAATAATGATGTAGTGATGTATATTTTGATGAGAACATCCCACCTATGCAGCTCAGATCTTAATGATGATTACCAGCTGGAAAACCAGAGATGCATTCAAATGCTCTTCCTCAGTTTTCCGTGTGTTTAAATAACAGCAAAAACTTCCTGCCAAGGGAATTATTGTGACTTCAGCAAAGGACCAAATGTGCAGTAAAATGTAAATTAGGGCATCTTCACTGAAGCTAAACTTAACTGAGAACCTGCACCAAAATATATATCTATACATATGCCTTGAGTTGAACAGGTGGTTGCACCTGATCTACACAGGTCCCTTCTAAGTGAAATCCTTCTATGTTTTGAAGTATATGAGTAGAAGCAATGTTACACATATGAAAGACAGTTATGTGGATGTTTTGGAAATCAGGCTGAAGTCAAGAAAAAGGGAGGCTCTAGGCTCCTGTCTTAAAAACTGCTTTTCCTTTTCATTTTTCTGTGAAATGTAATAGTCAAGTAATGTTTTTGTAAAGTGCCTTATGAAAGTCTGATAGCAGTACAAGGCTCTTTGAGATGGGAGAGAAAGGAGGAACAGTGTCTCTTGTCTGGCTACATTACAATAGGATAGTCAATGATGTTGTAATTTGTAGGAATCGTTTCTCCAAACGATGCAAAGAGCAGTGATTGTCCAGAAAGAAATCAACAACTTGTCTCTTTCTTAACAGAGCATCTGTGTTTCCTTCCTTCCTTGTAGTTATGGCTGCTTACTCTTGACTTTCAGTGTGGGTAAGATGTGTAAGCCTGGTTGGGATTCGTGGAGGAGAGCAAAGGCAGATGGGGTGGTGCTGAACATTGCTCTCTGAGGGACATGACAGGACTAAAAGGCAAAGAGAGTGTAAATTACATGGTACATGATTTTAAAATATAAATTTCATGCTCTAATCAGTGCAATGATCATTGGTGTGCCACAGAAGCCACTTCTGTTGTCTCATTGTAGAGACTGATTCATTAACTCAAGTTGTTGAAGGTCATTTATTGGAAGTCCACTATAAAATGGCAGCTGTAGTTGCTGGGGTTTGTTTTTTCTCATATCAGTTTTTACACTCCCAATATTCTTAGTTTTCAGTTTTAGCTGTTTTTCCTTTCAGCTGAGGTAGAGTTGCCTTCCTGTCTGTCCAGTCTTCTGAAATACTTTAACTACTTTTCTTGTAAGGGAAAGTAGTGTAGAAGGAGCTGGGGCTGTAATGTAATAACTCCTGTGTACCACTGGATGGGGTTTGAGGCAGTGTGCAGTTCTGGGTGAAGTCTGTGCCCCAAGTCAAGGAACAGCTTCTTGTGCAACTGAACATAAGAATCCCAAGGCCATTTTAGTGATCCAAGATGAAACTTTCTGTTCTTTGTGTTTATTATAGACTGTCAGAATTTAGAAATGTTTAGAAATAAGAAGTGCAACAAATATGCTCAAATGTGTTCATTCTGGGATGATGAATGAAAGGTTTCCCATATTGATGTTAATTCAACTTTACCATCATTGCCTAGAGCGACCTTTAATTCCATTCTTGTTTTTTTAATTAAAATGGGTGGGTTACTCTGGACTGGATCTGACTTATTTTCTCCTACTGAGCAATTCTTCACACTGTTGGTGGCCACTGAAACTTAAGGAGGGCCAGATTTACTGAGTTGTTGTTGCATAGCAGCACAGGGCCAGGTTTTGCTACTCTTTCCTGTATGTGCTAGTGTTATATGCTTATTTTAGGCTAATGGTGTTCTAGGATTAGAATAGTAAATTCAAATACTTATTGTGAAGTTAAAAACCTCCAGATGCACCAGGATCCATGTTTTATTCCCAGTTCCCTCCTTTACATAAAACATACAATGTATCACTTGTGAAAATAAAATCTTGGAACATTTTCCTCTGTGTTTCTGTAGGAGTGAGTTGTGTAATCTTCCCAGATTCATAAACCATCTTTTACAGTTAATTTTAACTCAGTAAAAGATATGCCCTTGGTGTCAGCAGTGTCTGTACATCAATGTGCTGCCAAAGTATTATAGAAAATGTCTGATACTATGTTCTATGTCTCTAACTGCTGGTTGAAAACCTTGACTGATGAAGTTTAATCTACCTGTTAAAAAAAAAAAATGTCACACTCACTAGTACTACCTAGTTATTTATTGAATGCTCTTTTGGCCTCATTTTCCTTTGTATTATACTTATTTTAAATAAGGATTATTTAAATTTTGATTTAAATAATCTTGTTTTCTTAGACACATTACACTTGTGAAGACTCACAGTCTCAAATAATGTTGAGAATTTGCACTGATAATAAGTCTATATCTGCAACAGCTTGTGCCCACTCAGTCTTCAGATTGATTTGGTTTTGCCAGGTCGTTTTGGGGTGTGTGTGTTAGGTTTTTGGGGTGGTGTTTTGTTGTTTCTGTTTTGTTTCACCAACAAAACCGAAGTTAGAGGACCATGCTTTTAGCTCTTGCAGTTCAGTTGACCAATGTCTTTGGGGCAATGTGGAGCCATCAAAAGAAAGCTTCCAGAATAATAGCACCGGGTCAGTCGCTGCCAACCTGAATAACATCAAGGGCACGCACTTGTTTTCCTCTCTTGTCCTACTGCACTGTTGAACAAGCTAAGGAAAAAAATACCAGGAATTTTCTTCATCTCAGCATGGTAGGAGTTCTTTATGCGGGTCTGTGAAGAGGCAGAAATGTTTATGATGCCTCTCCCTCTCTAGTTCAGCTAAAGGTTCTGTCACCTTTAAAGGCAAAAAAAGGTGGAAATTGACACTCAGCAACTCCTGCTAAAGGAGTGAAGTTTGAAAGACTAATTGTGAAATCTAATTCTGTACAAGCTTTGCCGAGCATGCTTTGACTTGGAATTGCTGTTTCCTAGGACTTGATAAAAATGACAGAGAATTCAGTGGAAACAGACCTGTTGACTCTCCTGGGCTTTGTATCTCACCCAGAAAGTGTATCACAAAACAATTATAAAAGTAGTGAATTACAGCACAAAGTCACCTTGAATCTTGAGCTGTTCCAAACGCTTTCAACTTACATTATTTTCCACCTGTGTCACTCTCCCTAACTATCTGTGTCACAAAGCATTATGCCAAAGACATCAGCTGTAATTCGTTTTCTTAAATATCTGACTTTAAAATCTGTGTCAGGCAATTTGTATCATCTGTCAAACAACTGTCAGAAAGGGCCAAGAGGGAAACACCTGAGAAGAGCATAGTACTGAAAGATCTGCGTGTGGAAGTGCTGCATCCTGTGTGAACAGCTACTTGAGGAGATCCTGGAAAATCCAGTAACATTGTCAAGACTTTCTGTAGCTGTGCAGATTGGAAATGCAATTTTGGATCAGGTTCTCTGGCTGCTGACTGGTCCCTGGTGGCCTAGGACAGTTTGGCTACTCCTTGCAGGAGCTTTATGGCTGCCTTAAAATGGCTCATAACCTTTTCCATCAGGAGCTGGAGTGTTACCCTGGCATCTTGGCCAAATTCCAATTATACTTTATCTATTTGAAATTCTTCTAGGGTTTCATTT
The DNA here is from genome assembly GCF_003945595.2 of Pipra filicauda. Lineage (NCBI taxonomy): Eukaryota > Metazoa > Chordata > Aves > Passeriformes > Pipridae > Pipra > Pipra filicauda. The sequence continues at coordinate 2,379,995 of NW_024104609.1, read as the reverse complement.
AATTATTCTTTGCACACCAGTGCTCTCATTTTCTAAATAGAAGCTTTAAACTGGTATTCCTTTAGTCGTGTGTAGTTCTTTAGTAAGGTGTAGAATAAGATACTATTTTTTCCAAGGAGGTTACATTTATTTTTTTCAGTCTACAGGAGTTTTCTATAAACTGTGATGATAGTTTTTCTTTGCCTCTTGCCCTGAATTTTTATGTGCCTTTTCTCCAGTCTTGAACAGTAACCACATTTCATTCAAGTATTGTATGTGTTTCACTGATAGCAGTGCTACATCCCTAGACAAAAATCTGATTGTATGATAAAATCAGTAGTGGCACAGAAGTGTGGAGCCTCTCCAGCATTGTGATTTTAGTTTGGAAAGCATAAGATTTTAAATCTATATGTAAAATATTTAGGTATCTCTTTGGTTAAAGTATAGTCTATGCTTTTACTGTAATGATTTTCTGGAATGTATAATTGTACCTCATAATAAATTCAGTCCTTATCAGTGCTGTTAATAGCTGCTAAAATGAGTGTGGCCCTATTCAGTGGTGTAGAAAATCATCTTTCAAGTATTTGTTCTAAAAATGATGGGCTAGTGTCATGGCATGAAAAGCTATGGAGGCATTAATTGTCTCTTCTGTTACTTTGCTAAACTAATCCATATAAAAAGAGCAGATTAAATTGTCTGACCCTCATATATTTAATGATTGCTTCTATTTGACTAAGAAACATTTCTCAGGAAGCTGCTTGTCACAGGCTATCAATATTCCTTTCATCCCATGTTAGTTATCGGTGCACTTTGTTACTCTCCAAGATGGCCTGTCTCAAGTGGTTCTTCAGCTTGCACAGCAAGAAAATGAGATGCTAAATGGTTGCACAAACAATTTGATTATAGTGTTTAATTCCTGCCCTATGGATTTCCAAGATTAGTGGTCCTTTCTCTTCTTTGGTTGTTATTATTTACCCTTCTAACTGATCTTCTTGCTGCCAGAATTATTTTATTCCTTTTTTTCAAATTACATTTTCATGTCAGCTTTCTGCAGAGAGTGCTGGACTTCTTATGTAGTCTTGTTTTAATAATTAAGCATGTCAGGATATTAGTATACACATCATGATGTGACTTGTTCACAGTTAACATTATGATCATCGTTGTACATCTGATAATACACACAGAAGGATGAGTAGTTAAGATATTTAAGGCTTTTCCCCTACTGTTTCTATCAGCTAGAAATTTGGATTTCATATAATATGTGGATGTTGAGAACAAGACAGTGACTTTGATATCTTTCATCTGGTGGTTGTTGGCTGGTTTAGATCCATTTTTAGTTTTTCAGCAATCCAAATTCCTACCATATTAGTCCGGTTTATTTATTTTGAGCACACATTTATTGCATGCTGATCACCTTAGTAAATGTGGTCAAGGATTGATCTTGCAAAATACCAAATACTCTGCCAAAGAATCAGAACATTACTTAAGTGAACACATAGAATTTAGAATTCAAAAGAGTATTCCCATACTAAAAATGAAGCAGGTGCTTATTTGTTTAACTGTAACCTCAAATGGACTTTGCCATGACATGCTACTGTAGAGGCATCAGGCAGAATGTTCTCAGTCCCTTCAAGTGTAATTTGCTTCCTCTTGCTTAAAGAAGAACTACATTTTGCTCATTTCATTTAATTGAATTTTGCTCATATAGCTCTGTTTGCTGAATGGGGAATTGTGTTTCTTTTTATCAGACATAGGGGAAATAATTTTCTTATATGATTTTGTAATTTAAGTACAGTTAGACTTTAAAAATAGTTAAGATTGAGTGTGACAACGAATCACCATGTTTCAAGGTGAAACACTCTGCAGAAAGCATTTTAAAGACTGTTACAAAACAACATAAGTATTATAAAGAATTGTATTTCCAATACACACATATTTGAACCTTGCAAATTTAAAATAGAGGGCCAAAATTATTTTCAAAATACTTGGTTGAAACTCTCATGCCCAAAGGGTTGTATACATAAACCCAAGGAGAGAAAAGGCAATTTTACTGTAAGTTACTCCTTAGAAAAAGATTAGATGGGAAACAGAAAGTAAGTAAGATTTTTCAGTGTTGTCTGTTTAAAGAGACAGACATTACTTCAATTACATTGTAGTTTGCAAGAAATGTAATTGCTGTTCACACTTCTGGTAGGATCAAGTTTCATAAATATTTGCTATTTTTTAAGTTTTTCCTCCTAGATTGCCACTTAATTCTTTGTTTTTGTCATGTTCATTCTTGTGAACTCTTGATCGTTCTTTCTGGAAGAAATCTATAGAAATGCCAACTTTACTGGAAAAAAAACCCCTTTAGTTCTGGCAACATATCATCTAAAAGCAATTAATACATGCAGGCCTGGTGTTAGGACTCTGGTGCATGAAAGTTCTTAAAAAGAAGGTTCTTCTGAGACTAAATCTGAAATAAACAGTTCAGAATATTATGCATCAAGCATCTCTTTCAATGGCAGACACATCATGGAAACGTTTTACTTCCTTTTTTTTAAATTTAATTTAGACTTTGAGATCTCAAGCCTACAATTAAAAAGGAAAGGAAAAAACCCTAAACAAACACAAACCCGACAAAATAACACAACAGCTCTGACTTGATTTATGCTTTTATGGGTGAGGAGGTTTGCAGGAGGGATAACACTCCCCATCAGATGGGCTGTGCTGCAGTCTGCTGCTGCTGGCAGTGCACTTGGCATCCTGTCCACAGAGGCTTGGCATTTCAGAACTATTTTAGAACTATTTCAAAACTATATCTTTAAAATGTTTTGTCAAAGAAACAAATCCAAGGGAGTCACTTGAAGGAACAATCTTCAGTGCTGTGTAAATATGCCACAGCTGAAGGTTGTAAAATACTGTCAGCTTTGCAGAGAGGTAGAAGCCCAGACTATTGACCAAGACTCATTAATAATAGTGAAGTGACTATATAGGGCTTTGAAAATGAGAATTTTGCCCTCTTTTTCTGGGAGTAAATTAGGTCAGAGTGTTCCCAGAATTTACATTTCAATTAAAAATCCCAATAATAACACATTGTGCCTATAGTGAATGATTCCTTCTCAGGGAAAGATGATATCTCCTGTGACTTTGTTAGAGAAAAGACCCTTCATTCCATCAGTGGTAAGAACTCTTCTTCCTTGTTTGTCCTCTGCAGTTAACTTAAACCTGTGTGAGAGTAATACACTGTAATCAGAGCTCAGGCTTTCGCTGTCTGGGGTAGATATGTTTGAGTTTGTATATTTTGGTCTCTAGAGGTTTTTTGAAATATAAAAGAAAACAAAACTTTTCTTTGTTTTCTTTTAAATGCATCCACAGCTGAAAAATTAGACAAATGATCCTCTTTCCTTAAGAGGAACTGCTTTTTTGGTATGTGGGGGAATTGCTCTAAAATATACTACACAGAGCAGCTTAAGCTTACAGTGTCCCTTTTTTCACCAAGGTTTGCAAATTCTTACTTAAAAAGCTATTATCTCTGGATAACCAAAACCCCTTTTACCTATCAGTTGCAAAAGAAGAATAATGTCAATCACAGATTTTAGTAGTTTGATTTATCTTCTTGTGCCCTTTATTTGCAGAATAGCCACATTCACCTCACAGTGTTGTTTGTTTCTGAGTACAAGAGCAATAAACATTTTTAACAATTTTTTCAAAATAATCATTGAGTATAGGGATTCAAAGAGTAGCTATCCACCACTGGGTAGAGTCTGTGAGACTGAAGAGTAATTTATAGGAATGAGATTTAAGTTGCCTCTTGTCTACTGAATTGTGGTGAATTACAATCATAGCTATTCTGTCTGAATAGAAGAGATTCCATTGGAATTGTGTGTGTGTGTGTGTAAAAACTATCTTAGAGACTTCAGGTAGACACCTAAGAACTAAGCCAAAATAGTCTGCTATCGCCATTTTAAGGATTGCTGAGGAAATTTGTGGCCTTGCTTTGAGTAAACAAAATAGGCATTAATCATCTGTCCTCTGAAACTTGTCTCAGCCTAAAAAATCTCAAGCTGTACATCCAAATTTTTATTTCCCCCCTTGTGCAAAATAAAATCAACATAATGGAAAACTTTCAGAACTCATTTAGAAATTGGTACCTCTTTGGAAAACAGTGCCTTTTTTTCTACACATAAGTAATTTCCATAGGAGAAGAGTAACTTCACTGTGTGTGTCTTCCATATGTTAACACTACTTTGCACAGCTTTTGTGGTAATCAGGTGGTAATTTGAGTCTCCGTTGCTCCAAGATCTTCTTGACTGGATGTCCCTGCTCTACCTGAATGGCAGTAGAAACCAGGAGTGCTTCTTGTGGTGTGACATAATGGCAAACTCATACAAGGGGTTGGCTTCATTTACGACATGCCTTTGATCCACTTCTGTGGTATCCTGCTGCCCGGGATTTTAGGCTTGATTCATGTTCTACTTGTTTTTCTGAAGAAATTGGCATTGTTGTTTAATCATACCTGTTTTGATGCAAATTAGGTGAAACATTTGGTGCATGTGTATTTTCAATACTGATAAATACTTTCTAAGTGCAAGGTGAAAAAATAATGAGTTCTTGACTATCTCTCTCTGATTATTCTTGGCCTTTTTCAGGTATGTTTTCTGGTTTCTCTAATATTAAAAATATTACCTCCATTGCTTCTATTTTTGCCCACAGTGTATTTTATCTTTTTCTTATTGGTGTTGTGCAAAATTTATCCAGTATGAGGATGCATAAGTGATAAAAATACACACAGCTTTGATCTGAGCTATACTATGACTCAACCTCCAGTCTTCTAAATTCACGTCTTATTGCTGTTCCATGGCTCCTCAAAGTCAATCTACAATCTTCCTTTCTTTGGATATTTTTCAGTAAGGTCTCTGAATCCCCTCTGTGTAAAGAGTTACCTTGTTCACATCTTTCTGAAACTAGATAGCAATTCTCTCTTTGCATGAGTGCAAAACTCTTTTAACAGTGTAGTTACATGTTTCCCTCTTCCTGCAGGAACTGCCTTGCAGTGTGTGTAAAACCTTAGTGCAGATTTCTCTGAATGTCTTTCCCGCCCCCCACCCCCCAATTCCAAAGAACTTCACTTTGGTCATTCTTGTTCTTTGAACTCCTGGCACGAGAAACTTATGGACATTATGAAACACATCATGGGAATCTGTTAAAATGAACGAATGTTCCAGTGGGCAATGAACACCTGAAAGAAAATCCTTGAGCTCAGAGGAGGAACAGTGCTGAGAGTCTGCCTGGAATACTGAACTGTTGGTTCACACAGGTGCACAGATGTAAAAAGGAACAGTTTAACAAAAAGTAACTTGAGTCGGAGTACAGGATGATGTGGAAGCAGGTCGAGTCCTGTGCCAATTTCCCAGTGTTATTTCATTAGTCCTTTTGAGAGGGAGACAGAATGGAGGCTACGTGCAAACAGAGTGCCAAGGGATGAGCTGAGTTGTGTTTAATGCAGTTAAAGTAGGTTTTCCTGTCCTCCTATTGTACACTTAAGTCGGGCAACTTTCCAGGGACGTTGACTGTAGAACTTACTGTACAAGCCTGCGTGTCAACTGCAGATCAAATGGTTTCAAAGGGGTTTTGAATTCTGCAGGGTCTTATTCTCACATCTTGCCTGCATGTAGGTGAGAGATAAATGGATCTCTTGCATCGCAAATGTTAGGGGCAAGGTCTTGATGGGGCAACATGTTTGACTAGCATGCCAGAATCTGGTTTTGTGCATTTGATTCCAGCTTACTGAGATCCTCCTTGGACCTTAAAGCCAGGAACGTCTGCTAAGCATGTGGTATTTTGGAGAGAAAGGTTGTGCATTTCAGTTGAGTTGTAACTTTTAACGCAGAGGTGATTATTCATTTGTCGAGAAATGACCAAATGCCTCTGTTTCTAAGCAAAAAAAAAAAAAAAAAAAGTAAATATTTGATCTATAGAGAGTCACACAGGTAATACGCTTTTTTTTTTTTTAATCCAGTTGATAATCAAGATTTAAGACTTTTTGTAGATGTATAAATTATTATTAAATATTTCATTAGTTATTGTTATATTACATATCATCATGCTAATATAATATTTAATTTATTTGTAATTCTATAGTCTCAAAGATAAGTGACTTTAAAAAGTAGAAACTAGGCAAAGCCAGCTGTGTGAGTGCTTTCTGAAACAGACACAGTAGCAGCTGGTATCTACCCCTATTAGACTAAATCAATCAGACTTTGAGGTAACAAGGAGTTAGAGAATTATGTTAATGTTTACTGATCAGCATAATAAATAATGCTGGATCATGCTTATTAACTTGTCTTTACTTATGGAAATTCAGTGTTCAGTATAATGTTGCCTTAAGAGTTCAGTACTTTTGAGTAAGACAACACAGGGGATTCCTCCAGTCAGTACACTGCAAGTAGTAGTGCAAAAATTCATGTTTCCTCTGATATAAAAAATAAAATCAGCTCTTTCTCCAGACATTCAGGGGCAAAGACTTACATGCTTACATGCAATGCAATAAGCACAGTCAGTGCTGGAATGCTTTCTATGTCTTAGTATAAAGCGATGACTATATGTAGAGAGAGTCTGGATGGGTCTCTGAGCATCTGGGAATTGAACTAGATGATCTTTAAATGGTCCCTTTCAACCTCAAGTATTGTACTTTAAAAAAAAAAATCTGCATTTGTATTTGAATAGAGAAAACATTTCAGTTTCAGGTACATGCCTTAACCATTAGACCAGGAAAGAAAAAAAAAAAAGAATAAGCAACAAAAATGTCAAAATACAAAGAAAGTGATTAAGAAAAAAATATCTGAACATATCTGAATGTGTTTGAGTATCAATGATATATTTAGTCCAGATAAGGCCCCAGAGAAAGTTTGGGATACAGTTCTCCTCCAACCTTGCTTTCTTTTTCCCTGCTCCTTGTCACTGACTATGTATTTTCCAAGCTTCTTGTCTGTATGGTTTTTCCGTTGCAGAAGACAACTCACACAAGTTAATTCTGTCCATCTATCTGTCCTACTACTACTGTCACCTGTGGAAAACTCTAGGGCAGACCTCTGCAACCGGATTATACATTTTGTTTCTTGGACAGTTTGATGAAGTGTGGAAATACACAATGATATTGATGTTTTAAAGTAGCACAATCAGCAGAAACTCTTAAAGAAGCAATACAGGTTCTTGAGCAGCTCAAACATGGGTGGGACTGGAGAGCAGCTCGTTGATTTTTCTCTCCCTCTGTCCCTGGTTCTGCTGAGACTTCTAGTATACCAGTCTTGTCTAAAATAGCCATCTGGCTGTAGTCTTAATTTCTTTCCATCTTTAGTGCAGCTCTGGTAACATCTTGGCTTCATTTAAGTTCAATGACTTCACTTGATTTATTTGTCATCATCCATTGATAACTTTTTCTCTCTCTCCTTTTTTAATTTTTTTTTTTTTGTAGTTATACCAGATTTATTTTTCTTTTTTTCTGTTTTTAAGTCCCTTTTTCTGAATCACACTTCTGACTCACTGCATTTATTTTCTCTTAGGTACTTCTCAATGTGCAATTTAAAATATCATTTAACAGCAGTCATCTCATACATTACTTTCTAAGTTTCTTGAGCATCTTTTGGAATACTGCAAATTTTTTTTCACCCTTAGTCAGAATTAGGAGGAAAGATCTACTTTGAATGTGTCAGCTGTACAATTTGCTTACGCATGTGGTTGGATAGACAGTGGGATAACACACTCAGTGTTGCAAACCACTGGAGTTGGTAGCTCGAGTCAGTTGTGTACACAACATGTAATATATGTGTGCATGTGTGTTTATGCATATGTGTACATGTGATTTATGCTCACATGCAGTAAGAGGGCTAACCAGCACCCATAAATCCTCCTCATGAGCAGGCTCGTGTGAAACTAAACATAACTGAGACTTTTACAGGGACTGTGTGGATCACAGTGGGAACACATCTGTCTTCTTCATTTAAAAAAAAATATAATAAATGCTTCTCTAAAATACTGCTCCCTTGTTGTCTGTGTAATTTAGTCTGGCTCCAGGTTTCAGACTTACTTTGATGGTCCACATGACAAACAAAGCTGTAGTGCCACACCAGAAGGTGATTGCCATTGTGATTTATAACATAAGTAGGTCCTAAACAATAGATTATAAAAAAGACAGCTATAAGGGTGGTTGTGGGTGCTTTTGGGAGAGAAAGGTTATGTTGTTTTTTATGCAGGATAGACTATGTTGTAGACCTGCAAACCAAACATGCAGAGGAGAAGTGTGTCAAAGGAGGAGAATAATCTAAGCTGTGAGTTGGTTTTCCATTGAAAATTTCAAACAGTGGCACAAGCTGCAAACTGTTGAGAGAATTCAGACAAATGTTTTTGTTTTCTGGTTGAAACAAGTAACCAGAACATTGGTTCAGAAAATTCTCATTTTTGAAATGATCATGAAAGCTGCAGATGCTTCATATTCCAGATTGATGATCAGGGAACTTTAATAAACAGGGGAAAAAACACATTTGTTTTTAAAAGAAAAATAAAATGCCTAACTTTCTACATCTTAAGATAAGAACCTTAATGAACACTGTACTCAAGATTTCTGTTCTTAAGAGATATTTATTTCTCAGCCGTACAAAGAATTATTAATTGGTTCTTGAAAGAATTAATAGGAAGTTCATCCTGAATTTTTAAGTGGGAACTCTGATCTTTGTAACGTGTGTGTGCATATTCTGCTTTCCTCACCGAGTCATGGACTGCAATGTTTCACCACCAATATGGTGTACTTTCCAATGCAGCAGAGACTTATTTCCTGTCACACATAGCTGGATATTACATGCTTGCACACCTGAAGGAAGGTACAGGGTGACAGTTTAAACAGTAGAGGCTTCTGAGCTCGTCCTGCTGGGAGAGCTGTGACTCCACACCTGCAGGAGGGTGTGCAGCAAATGCACAGAGGGAGAGAGGTATTGACAGACATCTGAACAACCTGGCCTTCCTAGAGGAAGGCAATGTGCTAAATATTCCTTTAAAAAATCTTTTCATATTAGTCAGACACAAACAGAGGCAGAAAAGAATAGAGCAATGTAAGTCAAGACCCGAGTGACTGGGACTGTGGGGAGATTATGCTGTCTAAGGGGATCTGGCATGGTGGGAGTTTCGAGCTGAAATGATCACCTCTTATGAAACTTTTATCTATAAAGGGGCTCTCATGCAAATTTGAGATTCTTCAGGGTTCAGATTTCTCATGTTTAACTAAACCAAAAGCTTGAGTTGCTAGACTACTACATAAAAAATTGTTATCATGTTTCTTGTTGTGATCACACACAAAATCCTAAAAAACTCATATCACATCTTGGTACATTTAAGGGGTGTGAGGAGTTTGCATGAAAATATTGGGATGCTTATGTTGACCTCTGAACTATCTGAAGTGTTCCTGCTACCTTGAAGTCATCTGCATATAAAAATGAGTTTAATTTTACCATATAGCTTATATGTAATTGCCAGATTAACAGTAGCTGTGGCTTTTCCGGTCAGATAATTTTATTTTTTTTTTAACTATGAGGCAATTCACAAACTCATCAACTTCTCTAAACTACACAGTATTTCCTGAAAGACTTTTCTGTTGTTTTATGTGCAATAGAATTGTAATCACCTGTATTTAAATCTAATGGATTTGAAATAACCTACAGGCTTCCAGTTTAATGAGAGGTAGATTAATGAAAAAAGACCTTTTACCTCAGATTGCATGACAACATTTTCAAATTACATTCCTGAAACAGAGAATTCACTTATTCCAAGTAATTGGATGCTGACTAGGGTTAATATGTACAATGTCCTTAAATGAAAATGTTCTATTGTAAGTGGGACTGTATGATACCTGAGGCATTCTCAATAGATTTGGTTGGGCTCTGAGTTAATTATACTGCTTGCTATTTTTTGAATGAATTCAAGCATGAATTCTACACAGTAAAGATTGGGATAATTATATTCAATTCTGCTTGGTGCCCCGCTGAATGAATTGACCTTTTAGATAAAACTAGTCTCTTGAGAAGGAAACCTGAAGAAAGCCTGAACAAAGCAATGGGATGCAGCTGGGGGCTGGGGAAAAGCTTTAAATTTATTTTTTTAAATTTTTTTTTTTTTTTTTTTGCAAATGCTGAAGTAGTAGAAGAATCAGAAAGATTGATTTTTATTCATTGAAAAAGTATTCCTATGCTGGCAGTGATTTTGTGTACGCAGTGCATAACGTTATAATTTAAAGGCATTGATTTTTCTAAGCTGTTTTCTCATCAGCAACATGACTAAAAAGCAGCAGCAGCAGAGCCCTAGAAAAGTTCAGTGTACACAGGTGTTCCAGGGTTCAGCAAGGTGCCATAACCACACGCTGTGAGTGCAGCCACGGTGCCAGTAATGCTGTCAGCACCACTGGCTCTCCCTTTGCACTGGCAGTACTGAAGGAGGGTGGGGAGGAAGGACAGTGTTTTCAAAGCAATTGCTTTAAGAGAGGAAAAGGACTCCCAAGGACCAGCAGAGCAGATGCTCTGAGTGCAAACCTGCAGAGTGTGCTCTGAGGGCAGAGTGCTGTGTTAACTTGTCACCTGTTGCATTCCCATGCATTATGGAAACATCCAAAATTAACATGGAATATTTTCCTTCTTTTTCTTTTTCTTTTTTTTTTTTTCAATTTTCCATTTTCCAAAAGTGGTTGTACTTGCAACTTGTAATAAAGTGACCATTATATGAAATGTAGAAAAGGCATTGATTTTCTTAGCTTTTTTTTTTTCTGTCTCTGTGATAATTCTAAGATAAGTGCTTAGAACAATGAGGTTCTGCATTGATGCCAGGTGATGGAGATGGTTTTTTGAATGTTTTTTTTACACTCTAGACATCTTTTTTCTCTGAGGATGTCTACAAACAGCACAAAGTACTTCTGTAACTACTCTGTGTACATTTTTGAAATTACTTTCACTGCGTAGTTGAAAATTAGTTGAATTTATAGTGTATAGTTCTCTGTGTAACACCAGAAATATATTTGTTTGTTTGTGCCACTTAAACAAAAATACTCCTGCAATTTAGTCTCACAAAACTTCACTCATGTGAGTAATTCTTCCCCTGTTGGTGCGATGTCAGTAAGGCAGCAGAATTTAGCCCATAATGTTAGCTGGATTTATGATAAGGGCAAATGTTTGTAACAACTTTTTTGATGGGGTTCCAGTCTCTTAAGCACATACATTATCTGTTACTGATATATCATTTATGTAGAGAATACAGTTGTCACTCACTTCATTTAATTAGATTATAGATGCTAAATTATCTACTAACATAAAATGTGATTTTATACTGCAGATTACAAAGGTTTTAAGAAGTTTAATATGCTACTTTTTAATTGGTGAACAGTACCCTAAAGGATTCATATGGGGTTTTGTTTGTTTGTTTGTTTTTTACTGCAGTAAAATGTGAACATACCACAATATTACTAAAGATGGTTAGTTGCAAATGGGATTTGGGTCAGTGAAGTTGGCTAGGATTTATTTTGCATAAAACAGATCTAGGAGGTATAAAATGGTAAATGTAGTAATCAAAGGCTTGTATTTTGGCAGTGAGATCGCTGAGTTGAGAACTCAATATCTTGACACTCCTGTTAGCTACAGTCATTTAGGTAAACGAACAATTGCAAATGGTTCCAAGTTTGTACTGACTATTAATGTAGAATAGCCTACTTTCTGCTGTGTTTTCCAATCCATTAAATGAATAATCTTATATGTATAGGGTCTGCCACACCTTACTGCATAAATTCTTTGCCTTATTTATGTCTGCATTTAGTTGTACAGCTGGTAAGTCATTTGTTCAAAAGAGGTAAATGGTTGGTTTTGATCCTTCGACTGTGAAACAGGGATTCACAAATTGCTTGTGGTCCTAATAAATTGACTGAAATATTGGGAACAACTTCAAGGATCTTATTCGAACATCAAAATTAATACCAAGCCCTTGTTTTTTCTGCACTCTTGGTTGTATTTTACTGTTGAAAGCTCAAGAGCTGTTAGTTATAAGACTGCCTAGGAACACGTTTTCTGCCAACATTGGCTTCTGGTCTTGTTAAAAGTAAAAGCTACACAAACAAATCCAATACTTACCAGTGGCTTAAAACCATTGTCTGAATAGCCCATATTCTTGGTGGTGTTCTCCAGCTTAACCAAGAGGTCACTTCAGCTGTAGAATCAGCATATGCTTATGCTGTTTACAAGAGTAATTCAGTAGAATAAGCTATAAGCCAGGCCTTCTGATTATTTATCACACACAAAATACCTGTTAGATGATTTCTACCTGGTGTAAGGCCAGATCCTGAGACCTTGGTTCATACAAATGAGATCAGCAACAGTAGTTAATTATTAGTGGTTGAAGCAAGGGCTGCAGTTCTGGGTGCAGTCAGCATGTAAGATTCAGGCATTCTAAATTCCTCTTCCCCAATAATGATTCCCTCATCTCTCCTTGAATCAATGGGAGTTGAGCGGTTTTCACCCTCTGAATTGGGTTCTTGTTTCTACAGAGCTGCTTAGACCAGACCCTTGTGAACAATGTAGACTTACACTGATTGCTGGTGGGGCAAATGGACTGGTTTTCAAACAGCAGATAGAAGCTTTTACAAGAGGGGGACTTGCAATGAAGAAAAGCAAAGCCACTTAATATCCTGCTAGGAGAAGTACTGGAGTTTCAGTTTGATGAGAGCTCTTCTATTCCTGTTTCCTTCCACAGTGTGTAGGACTGACTTTCATCACAGTTATTTGCATGTCTGCCTGAGCTCATGGCATCCTCTGGCATAATGATGGAGTTGTTCAATTCAATTTAAAAGCTGTGGAAGAAAAGGAGCTAAAATGACCTGGGTTCTGTTGCCCTGTATGGAAGTATAACGCTAGAGATTAACAATAATTTAGCAGTGATTGTTGCCCTTGTCTAATGACTGTGTATGTAGTGATCTGCCTAACATAGGCCATGTAGAAAAAGAAATAGTACAATCTCAGAAAGAAGGAATTGATTTTTGTAAGACTTAAGACCTCAAAAATCCCAGATGATACCATGCTTTTGGCTTTTTACTTAGCAAGGTGTGGCTTATAAACTAAATGCCATTGACTGATTAGTCCTGCCTATACCATCTTTTCTGGTATATACTTACAACACAATATATATTTACATCATTGTAAATACTGTAGTGCATATGGAACATCCTGCATTATGTGTGTTTATCTGATAAATTTCTACTCTAAACCCCTATTATATGTCAGATACCCACTTAGTTGTTAGTAATCTTTCTTATTATTGGATATTTGCTTTCATAGAATGATCTTGGGGAGAAATGGGAATTGTGTTTGAGCTTTTATTTGAAGGTCAAGGTCTGTTTTCCACAGGGATGTACTCACCTCAGGAGCTAATCATTGGGTGGTCACCACAGAAAAGGTGGTTAGGTGCACGATTGAGGTGTGTGTGCATCCTGGGCAACATGCTTATTGTGCTGCAAAGCTGTGTTCTATTGCAGTTGTGGAAGGAGACAGAATTTCTTTCTCCTACTTACCACCATTGATCTAGACAGCTTTACCCCTGCAGCAGTTTTCAGTTGTTTCTGGTAACAAATTCCCATTTTCTATGCTCTGTCTTATTTTCTGCATGCCATTGTACTATGATCTGTCATATTGTGATTTGTGCACTCTACCTAAATAACTCCTTCCAAATGATGTCTAAACAATATTTGTTAGAATGTGTACATACAGATAATCTGTTGGTCTTTCTCATGTAAAAATCTCTTACTAGAGAATCCTATTCTAAAAATAGATGCTACGTTACAGAAATTCACAGTGATCATTGAAGATCACACAGGATTTAAGTTGCATGGGCGATGGGGTGATCTAAGTAGTTTAGCTACCTGTGTGCTCCTGAAAATTTGGAAAATGGACCTCATTCTGATTCCTCTTTTGTATTGCCTGAAGGTCAATTGGCATCTCTAGAGTTGTTGACAATCCTACATCTTCCCCTGCGAAGAAAGTACAAGTAGTACAGAGAGGAGTGCATGTTGTTATGGAATAAAACAGGGAGAATTGGGAAGTTCATGGGAAAGGCAATTAGATGCCTGTTACTCTAGGAATGCTGACTTTGCCTATCTTTTAGCCCACAATTGTCAGCTGCCAGGCTTTCAGCCCATGAGGTGAATTTGAACCTACATGTGCTGTTTGTACTGTAGTCATTGACAGCATTTTGTCTTAAATAGGGTAAAAAGCTACCAAGAGACATCACTGACTTGAAAGGAGAAAGTCAAAAGTTTGTGCTGTTAATGTATTAGAATTTCTCCAAACAGAATTCTAAGTAAATGTCTAAAAGGTCCCTTGAAAAAATAGCAGGGCCTTAAACAGGTACAGTCAGCAGGAAGTTTTATTCTGCTAACCAAACCCAAAGATGTTTCTCAACTGATGTAGGTAAAGTCTTTTAGACCATGTTACAGTACAATTCTTCTCATCTCCAAATCTGTTCAGTTGTTGCATCCCCATGTATAATTGCTTAAACCCATCAGGAAAAGAAAGGGATTGTTGTGTGTATCACCAAGAGGAGGCAATCACAGCATTGTGAAGATTACCAGCCAGTAGGTTAAACAAATAGGTCTGACATAATGAAGGAGCACTTTTCAAAGAGAAGAATTAGAATATGCAAAAGAAGGAGCAGCATAAATGAAAACAGCTGAAAGAACAAAGTTACATTATCTCCAATAAAGCATTGATCACTCTATTAAAATAGCAGTTTCACTAAAGGTCTCGTATCTTATGTATGTGCTACAGGTGACACTTTGATTATGTGATGTACAGTGTATAGTGCTGGTATAACAACTTCGGTCTGGAGATAAAATGCAGAATCTTTACGTCCTCAGTAGGCTCTGAATTGCTGAGCCAGATGACAGACAGGCACACTTAGAGTACTAGCTGCTCTACATTAAGTGAGCTGCTCTTCTGTTTCATAGAATGTGAAAACAAATCCTTAATGTGAACGACAGCTAATGGGATGGCAGAGAACAGAACAAATATGACAAATTGAATAGATAGCAAATGACCAGGCTGATGTAGGGAAACCTGTTCTGCTATCTGTAATGGTTGTTTGGACTCAACCTCTCATGATATTAGTCTAGTAATTAATGTTTAATTCTGTTGTTATATACAGAATCATATGTAAAATGCAGTAAAATACAATATCAAAAGCTGGCAGGATATTGACATGACAAACCAGGGGTCCCCACTGTTTTACATGTTTTAGAGGTTTCTAAAACAGTGAATTCTTTTTCTTTCCTGAGGTTACACCAGGGGAAACGAACCACACAGAGACTGTAAAGATAAGACATAAAAGGATACTTACCTTGCATGACACAAGGCATATTCTCACGTTAGAACAGGTTCCTGTGTGCTAGGATCCTTCTGGTTAAAGAACTTGTTGGGGCTGAGAACATGACCAGCCCCTGTGGATTGCCTAGAAAGGTAGAGCTGGCAAGCAGCAGCCCCTAACTACTTTTTGCACCATTATGCGTCAGGGGTGAGATTAGTAGAAAACCTCATGAGATCCACCTTGAAGTGTTTCTTGATTCTTGTACCCTCTTGAATGTTTCCTGTGAGAAGGCAGACTGAGGCTTTTATTCTCTCAGAGTACAGACCTTTTATGCCAAAAGGATTTTAAATAAAAATTAAAATAGGAATTAAAAGAGAAGAGGGATCCACTTACAAAAGAATTGGGGAAGCATTGTGTTTATACTGAGAAAATGCGTTCTACCCATTTTATTGTTTTAAAATGTAAAGAACACAGATGGCTATTAAAGATTTTGAAACAATGAAAAAGTTTAACTAAGCATTTGAGAGTACTGTGCAACTAGCAGGGAAACTGTTTCACTACCAAATAAAATGCAGCCTGGAAATGGCACTTTATGCTGCGTGTGTATATAGATGTGTACACATGCACAGGCCCTACGTTTGTGGGAAAAGTTCAGGCATTTCGTGTTGTTAATTCACGTGGAAAGATACTTTTGCATTTGAACCAGTTGTCACTTTATTTGAACTGAATCAAAATCAGATGAAATATGCACATTAAAAAAAAAGTGTTCTTTGGACTTTAAAAGGTTATAGACTGCTGACTACAGGGATTGCAGCTGACATTCAGTAACATTTGAAGCTTGTAAGCAAGCTTTCTAATTTTTTTTTCTCTTTATCCTTTTAGAAGCTGCTTGCTTTTCAGTTGTTAATGTATTTCCAACAGAAATTTTGCAAATTATATTGGGCAACATTCTCAGTGAGAACAGATTGTGTAAGTAACAGCAGTAGCTTCCCCTTGCTGCTTCTGGCAATATGGATATTCACCACACACACTTCTTTAAATTTCTTGGGCCAAACAGTTCAAGTTTCAAAACATTTGTTACCCAGGCACTAAATTTAATGGATAATAATTTAGTAAACCGAACTGATGAGAAGGGTTTTTAGAACAATTGGCTGTTGCATTTCACACATTTTAGCTTAGAACAAAAAAAGTCTTGTATAAACCAAATTTTTCATATAGGATTTTTTTT
The DNA here is from genome assembly GCF_003945595.2 of Pipra filicauda. Classification (NCBI taxonomy): domain Eukaryota; kingdom Metazoa; phylum Chordata; class Aves; order Passeriformes; family Pipridae; genus Pipra; species Pipra filicauda. The sequence goes on along the minus strand of NW_024104609.1, from coordinate 2,363,431 downwards.
AGCACTATGTTCTTTATCCTAAGCCTCTGTTAAATTATTTTTTTCCTTCACTAAAATCTGGATAATGTAAAATTCTTTACTTCTTGGATAAAGAAATGACCTGCTTTGGTGAACATTATAATTCACAATTTTAAGGTTTCAATGAGTGCTCCTTTCTTGCCACCTGTGTGACCATCCCCTGTGCCAGGTTGAGCTGAAGGCCAGAATCCTTATGTAAGAAACACTGCATTCCCACCAATTTCAAGAAGAGCAGATTGATATAAAAGGGCATGGTTGGGACCTGGCCACAAAAGTATTTGCAGGATGCTACTTGGTCTGCAATTAAGTAGAGAAAAGGCTTGGGACTTAAGGTGAGAAAACCCAAAATTATTTAACCACCAACACGGAAATAAAAGGGAAATACAAGTTTTGTTTCAGTGAGAAATAGGGAGCTTTTGGAATTTACTCTGTTTTTATCAGTGCTAACTCTATTACTGAGGCATAAAAGTGAATTCTTTCATCTCTTAGTTCATTCAATACAAAGTTCAGATATTTGCTTCCATGGACCTGTTTCCTATTTGTAGGCTTTGCTTAAGTGTGGCTCTGAACTGACTTCAGTTTCCTTTCTCTTCTAGAAACCAGTAAAAATATGACAATAGGTACTGTGGCAAAAGATTATTTTTGATCAGTTGCATGTTGACTTTTACAAATTTAAAGATGATCTGAAATCTGTTTCCATTAATACTGATTAATGCGCCGAGATGCTGATTAATACTCACTGAGGTTAAGATAAATGAGGAGAGTTCAGCAATTGCTTAACTTGCTGTTGTTAAACTGCACAAATCCTTACTGTTGTTTGGCTTCAGTTCTTTCATGGATGTTTCATCCATGTTATAACATGGCATCTTCTTTATTTCCCAAATTAGAAAACCTTTAAAAAAATTTCTTTGTTAGATTGATAGCTCTAGATAACTGCAGTGATATTCAACAAAAGTATACATGTAAATTGGCCCCAAATCTGTGTTTTGCACAGAAAATCCCTGTGATAGAAGCTGAAGAAGTTGATTTAGACACAGGGAACACTTTTCCCTGGGTTCCATAGCAAGCACTGTGCAGGGATATGTAGGAACAGAGCTAAGAACTGGAACAAAAATGTGTCTAGTTTTTATAACTTCCCCTTACAAGCCAGTCCTATCTATCTCTGCTTTTTATTATAATGGTAAAGCTTTTCTTCATACTTCTATGTATATTTAATATCTGAATATTACAGGGATTTGCACACAAACATCAAGGGAAATGGAACTCATCTTAATTCTTTGGCTGATTTGTTGGGGAATCAAATCAAAATGTAGAGTCCAAAGCTTTAGTACCAGCATAGTTTATGTATATATATATGTATATATATGCACACACACACATACAGAGTGTCTGTTTTGCTTTTATGCTGCCTCACCTGTGCTAGTCTGACTGCCATGTGTGTGTGTTTCTAAACTAAAGCAGAGGAGTTTCAAAATGAGGTTGCAATATGTTTGCAAAAATAGACCAGTAAGTGTGAAATACATTGAAGCAAAAGTCACGTGAAAGCCATTTTCAGAAGCTATTTTTGTTTACTCACTGTTATTGACTTTTGAGAGTATCCTACTCAGAGATACTACTTTTGAGTAATTCTGGGACTTAGAGTATTGAACATGTCCCAAGAACAAAACCTGAAGCATCCCGTGCATTCTTACTGAAATCCTGTGGTATCTCTAGCTATTATTCATGTTTTTAGCCTTTGCAGACTTTCAAGAGCTTGTTCACACTCCATTAGGCAATTATGGAAAAGGATGAATTTTTTTTTCTTCAAGTTATGTATTTGGTTTTGGTCTTATGGCAACATGAAGCTCAAGGAGGTAGGCTATTGTTTATGGTTATAAGGCAGGGAGGATTAAGTAATGACAGTCTTATTAAACTTTTGATAAATTAAATGCAATAATGAATTTTCTTTTGTTCTTACCTATAGAACACAATTGTAAGGTATTAACTTGTCATATAGATTTATACACCTTAATAATTTTAAGCAAAACTTTTCAACAATAAAATATTACTTTGATGAAATTAAATAAAGGCATGAAGTTCTTTATGCCTGTCTTTGCCTGTGTTTAGAACAACTTCAAAAAAAATTTATGGTGGCAGGTATCTTGACAAAGGTTTTTGGAAAAATTGAATTATTGTGTGCTGTTCCTGTGTTTTGTCTATAAATTATGTGCCCCAAGAGGAATGGATCTGTGGGACCAAACCAAATGGTTGGCACTGATGTTATTCTTGTAACAGAGGGTTATTTCATCCTATCTCTATGTGATTGCTTGGAATGGGTACCCATCAGTGGCTGGAGCCCACTGGCTGCATTCCTGGAGCTCGTCTGTGTTTGGTTTTATCCCCTTTTTCTTCTCTAAGCCTGTTCTATGGTAAATGGGGATGATTCACCTCAGAAGCACACTCTTGAGCCAAGCTACAGCTTATTATGTAGGAGGTTATACAAGATGATTAATATGATCCTCTTGATCTTTATTACTTGAATTTTATTTAGTTTTTGTGGCTGTAATGTAGAAAGCTTCATCAGTTTTTCTGGAAAGAAGCTAGGTAAAGTGAAAGTCAGTCCCACTGCATATTTGTCTGAGTGAAAGAGAAGTGGAGGTAGTAAGGATGAATAAAAGCAATCCCAGCCTCTGCTTATGGCTTCTTGTGTGGGCAGAGAGATGATCTCAGATTCTTGCCACCTCCCAGAATTGTGCCTGGGTATTACAAGACTTGGTTTTCTCTCAGGTTTTTTTTCTGCTTGGTTTTGATCTATCAAAGTCCTTTGTATCAACTCTCCTCTTTTCTTCCTCTCTCTTCTTTCCCTCTCTTCTTCCCTTCTCTTCCCTTAGATGTTCATAGAAAGCATTCCTGTACAGAACTGTCCTTGAACATTTATTGGTGGAGGAAAGGCTGGTTATTTAATTACAACTAGTAAGCAGTTTGCTCCTTAGGAGAGTTGTGCTTTTACCTTCACTCTTTTTAAGAGGTGTAAGTATGTTTGGAACATAATGGAAGTGCTTTAAGAAAACAGATTAAGGGAGTGTCCTGTAAATAGATGCAAAAAAATGCTGTCATGTGCAGTTTTAAAGGGCTAAATATCACCTACATTTCAGTGCTCAAAACCCTTTCAGCACTGGTCAGGGTGTGGGATTTACTTGTCTTTTTTTTACCTTGAGAAATTACTGTGAAGTACACCACTGTCTGGCATTCCAGCTCTTTGGCTGTTTCTTTTTTAGTGCATTAGGACATCTTCCTGGTGTTAGACAGTAAAAAGATGCTCATAAGTGAATAATCATTCATTGGAAGCTGTGTTATGAATTCTGTGGAGAGTATCAAAATACAGAGCAACTTTTTAGTTTGCTTCATTTTTTCCGACACTTCCAGTTGTTTGCAACTTTGCTGTGTTGTCCAATGACAAAAGACAGTCTTTTGTATGAATTGGCCCATCAGCTGCACAGTTGGCCTGCACTGGTTGTGCATAGCCTCTGTTTAAATGTGCCTCATGCTATGAATACTGATCTGCTCTCTTGAATGTTGTCAGTTCTAGAAAAAAAAAACAACAAAACAGGTGGAAAAAGTATTCTGTTTTCTCATAATGACAACTGGGAAGTCCCACCTGGAATAATGTAAGGGTAGTCGTTGTCACCTTCTTTAACACAATGCTAACTTTACATAATATGTAATTTGTCATTTTTTACTTCAAACCCTCATAATTTTGAAATTTTTTTGGTCTATTTATCTATGGAATCAATTATTCTTTAAGATTGCAGTGTATGAAGCTATGAATTGCTGAGATCTTTGGTAGTGAAATTTGCAAATTTAAAGACAATGACAATTTCATTTTCTTACAGTTAGATGTGTTGAAGCATATAATTATGTGCTAGTGTCAAAGTAAGTTTATACACTTCCAACTCCCTGCTTAATCTGGGTCATCCCAGAGCACATGGCACAGGATTTGTCCAGATGGTTCTTGAATCTCTCCAGTGATGAAGACTCCACTCCCCCTTTGGGCAATCTGCCCCAGTGTGTGGTCACTGCACAGTAAAGAAGTTCTTCCTTGTGTTCAGGTGGAACTTCCTGTGCACCAGTTTCTGCCTGTTGCCTCATGTCCTATTGCTTGACACCACTGAGAAGAGCCTGGTCTGTCCTTTTGACTGTTACACTATTATTTGTGTACATGTTCGGTGCTACTGTAATTTTGTTAAAACAATAGTTGATGTGTTTTTAAATGATGACTGAGCTTTCCAAAATTATTTAAGTCATGTAGGAGTCCTATTATTTTGTAAAATCCCATGAGGCTTAGGCTCTTAATGAGCCTGAATGCTGATAAGATATCAAGAAGCATTTTTAAGCACCAGGGTAGTAGTATGGTAGTTATTCCATAACGTATAGAATAGAATCATAGAATTAAGTAGTTTGGAAAAGACCTCCAAGATCATCAAGTCCAGTCCTGCTGTGGTTACCAGACCATGGCACTAAGTGCCACATCCAGTCTCATCTTAAAACCCTCTAGGATGGTGAATCCACCACCTCCCTGGGCAGCCCATTCCAATGCCTGATTACTCACTCTCTGTAAAAATTTACTTCCTATTAAGGAATCTCTACATTAGCCATTCTACTCTTTTGTTCTGCTGGAGAAAATTTCTTCATTTAATTGCATAACCTGGGTATTGTTTACACTATGTATATATATGAAACAGATGCTGTGGGATCTTTTCTTTATAGGGAGCATCGTGTTCTACTCCAGTACTGCAGCTGGTTGTAAAAGTACTTGCTAGAGAAGTAAAAAGCACATTTCCAAAATGCCTGGGGTCGAGGAGTACGTGAAGTCCACATTTCACTCCACCACTCTGAGTGCTGTAGGCTGTGTGTATAAAGAGTGAGTGGCAGCCTGCTCTTTTGTGCTTGGCTGAACCTAAAGGAATCACCTGAGACGTGGAAGAACCCTTGAAAATGAATCCCACTTTCACATTGAGGCCTAATGCAGAACTATAGGAGGATCTTAACGTAGGCAAGACATGGGATCTGAGGCAACCCAGTCTAAACATTTGACATCAACTCACTCTGGTGCCCTGCCACTCAGTTTGCTGTTGTAAAACCCCTTTTCAGACACTGTTTCCTGAACATACCTATACCTCTTAGCATCCCTACATCCATCAGCTAGAGCTGTAGCAAGTGAATGTTCGTGAGACCAGTCACCGACTGGTGCAGAAGAATATTTCAAAATGTCATTAAATCTATTGGTTATCAGCACAGACAAATAAGTATCCTACCTAGGAACACATTTTCATACTGTTCCTTTAGAGAAAGAGGCTGATGTAATAGGAGGAATGTTTTGATGGTGGGAGCTTTCTTTTAAAATTACATTTACTCTTTCAATTACCATATTCATTTCTCATTAATAGGGTATTTCAAGGCCTTGTACTTTTGAAAGGGAAAAGGTTAGAATTATGGGCTAGCAGCTGGTTTTGATAGGGCGCAGTGAGCAAGTTAATGCTTACCAAACATTTGAAATTGCTTTTCAATTTCTGAAATCACTTTGCAGCTCTTCAGCTATTTTTTGGCTGGCTGCACTTTATCATATTAATATAATACTGTGCAGAAAAATATTGCATTTAAGTGTTATGATGAAATCAAGCTGTTATGCTGCATGTGTGTGGTACTGAGTGTATTTTCAATGTTTTTCTTAGCCCATAATTATGTGAGTTTTGGTGCCTTTCAGAAGCTATTTGTCAAGGGAAGAGGTTATGGTTAGTTTTGAGAGGGGAAAATGCATTTTACAGCCTTACTAAGCCTCATTTAACTGAAGTAAACCCCATTTTAGCCACGTCTGAAGGTAATACCTAGTAAAAACTAACTGTGGGTTGTTTTTTTTTTACTTATTAATTTGGGCAATCCTCCTTCTCATCGGTTTATCCAGTTGGTTGCTGGATCCATGAACCCTTAAATTTACACTACACCACATATGCAGTCTTCTGCCAGGGCCAGAGATATAATTCCAGAAGTTTTAACAACAAGATGTAGAATTATTTGTAGCTGGTTTTCCTGAGAGCAGTACCAATATTGTGCTGCAAAGAGTTCTTGAAGATTTCAACTGTTAATATGATTCAAAGAAAATGTGCTGTCTGTAATCCCCAAACCAAACCAAGAGAAAGTAAATCTTTTAAATTATACTTTAGTACATGAATTTTCTATAACAAATTGATCGTGATGGAAGGAAAGAGAAAGAAATCTGTTACAAATTTTAGTAAAACATTTAACTTTATTTAGTAATCTCAATCAGATGACATAAATAAGGCAGAAAAGCACATTTATTTTCATTATGTGGTCAGAATCATTATCTCTTTTCTCCTGGTACTTTTTTCCCCCCATTCATTTATTTTCCCTTTTTATAAACAAAACATATTAGCCCCCCAAAAATGCACAAATGATGAAAACTAATATATGTCTAATCTCAACCGTTTACTTCTGCTTAATCTTTTAGACTCTTCACAGGGTGATTTTTCTGTTGAATTTTTTTTCCAGAATAACTTTGTCTCATGCTGAGCTAGATCATTTATCAGGACCTTGCATTTTTTTAATCTCCTTCGTATTTGTATCTTCAAAACCACTTAATATTTCAGGTCTGATAATATAACCTGGCTCTTTTTTAGTACCTTTAAATTATTATTACCGTGGATGGTTGTGGAGTTGTTCCTTGCAATCTTCCACCTGTTCCATATAATAGAATTGATTATTTTACTTTTGAATCCAGCAGGTCTTTTACTTTGTGAAAGCCTAGCAAAAGCTCATTGATTTACACCAGAGTTGGTTTGCTGTTTTCTTCAGTCAATACTGTCACATAATAAAAATCTTAACCAGGCAGTTTCAGCAATGTCCTCTTTAGTGTCTGCTGCTACTGAATACAACCCTGCAGCTTTGATTTAAATAAAAATATAATTTTCTTCCTAACTTAGAATTTGATCAATGTATGGCATCTCAGATGGATCAACAGGAATATTAATTAATTGTCTCAGTCCTGGACAGTTTTGTCTTGGCTGTAACAGACAGAAGCGACTAACAATGTTTTTATTTTTGTTGTATTTTTAAATGCTTGCTCAAGGGAGAGAAATTAACTAATAAACTACAAAATATGAATAAATTATAGCAGATATTTTGAGAGATGTTCAGATGGCCTAAATCTGGTGTATCTAGTGTTAATGTTTTATTGGCTTGATGCCTTTGAAGGCCTAGAGTCAAACAATAGGAAGCACTTGACACAAAGTAGGTGGAATTTTGTTTGTCTCTGGCTGAGCTTCCCAGTTTCACTGAATTTGTTTGAACTTCGAGGTTGCTATGAAAAGTTCCCTCTGCAAAAATTGAAGACTAAGCAGTGAAGAAGGAATGATTAACTACTTTAAGAATGATGCAGAGGAAAATTAGTACAACAGCACTGCTGTACTCATTAAACCTGGCCATTCCAGAGGCACAGAGAAAATCCAGCTCTTTGTTGCTGGATGTCACCTTCTCATATAAAAGTGGAGTCAGTCCCCAGCCAGGAATTGAGCAAACACCTTTAACTAGTTTGAATAAGAGGCAGGTGCCGTGATCTTCCTTTCTTTTGTGAAAGTAGAGTTAGGTTAGACCTATGGATGTCATTGAAAGATGGAATGACTTGGTTGTACACTATAAAATTCATACTGAGGTCACTGACTAGAGCAATGGGAAAATTTCATTTGTAGTACAATTAAATATGACATCAAGCTGCACATAAATGAGCTCTAATATTTTTCATTTTTTGATTAAACAAATGTGGTTTGGATTAAAAGAATACTTATTTTTACTTTACCTGAATTTTCTCTTTCAAGATACCTAAATTCCTAATAAAAGTCACACAGTTGGATTTATTTTTGCTCAGCAATTTTTATTTTTTAACACATTATGATCCTATCCAAATTGATAAATGATATACTGTGAACCCTGTTCTGCTTTGTCAGTTACAATGGTGGCTTGTAGGGTTTTTCTCCTTACATGGAATGGTGGTAAAAGGGACGTTAATCCAGATCTCGCAGGATTGGATAATAAATATGACCATGTTTAAGGCATGTGAAATCCCACCCTTTCTAGTAGGTGGTAGGATTCACCCATTTCATTTGACCATTCTGACAACGTGCAAAGGAGGGAATTTTCAGGTGTTCAGAGTATTACACACTCATTTAACAGCAACACAAAAAACCTTGAGAAATACGTGTAGCAATGATTAATCTACCATCCATGTAACACCATTACTGCAAACATCGCTTTTATCCAAAGTTGCAGCAATTTCAAAGGGTCTGTTATCAGAACAGCTGTGGCTCAGGTTCAGCAAGCCAATATGTGGGATTATATAGCATTCAGGGTCCTAAAGTCTGCAAAGTGTTATATTCATTTTACATGAAGTAGAACATAAACAACTAAAAAATGGTTCTTTCTATTTAATCTGTTTTATTTTATGTTATTTTCCCTTAAGATAAAGTGGGATGATAATCGATTTCTGGTCCAAATTTCTCCGTGTAATAGTAGATGTGCAAAGAGCTTTGGTCCTGTCAGCATTATAAGAAAGAAGTTAATGTATTTTATGCATTTTTTGTTGTTCTACTTCCATGTATGTAATGTAGGGATGTACTTATGTAAATATATGCAGTTATACGTGGCCTCCAATGGTCAGATAAATAGTTCTTGTATTCTTCTAGGAACAATGGAAAGATCAGAAATGAAGTGCTGACACTGTGACACTGGTTGTTATTGGCCAGAACTAATAATCAGTATTTGAAACAGGGCTATGAACAAGTTTGAGGATTCAAAGACAGGGTATCCTTTATTTTTTATTTTCTACAGAGAACTGATTGCAGATGCATAGATCTTGAAGTGAGAGATTCTTTCCAGAGCAAGACATAATGATAAAGATCAGGGTACCCATAATGTCAGCTTAGCTTGTGGACAGTGAGAGGACGCTGCAGGAGGTGTATGAAATTTGAGTGCCTTAGAGTCCTAAGGGTCTAAATTCTCAAACAAAACTAGCACAATAAGCTCTTTCTCTTATTACACATGAACTTGATTGTGTTTATGTGTTCGTGTTCCATGTGAGTTTCTAAGTGTGCCTTTATTTCAATTTGCATTTTGTCCTAAAAGTGTAGGTATTAAATTTGAGAAACAATCCTAGCTGGAATCTCCATCAGCAGAGGATGAACAAGAAAACGTAAGCTGATCACGATGCACGGTGCCCTTGCCCATGCGGTGACAATGTTTAGATAAAGGCAATTCATAAAAGATTAAAGAACTGACTTTTCAAGTACTTTTAACATATTTGGCTAGATGAATGAGTAATTGAGTGTCATCATATGGTTAAGCCTTTCAAACCATACATTAATTGAGATATTCTAAATGTTGACTGAATCCTCAAAAATATGGAAACCAAATGTGAACCTCACTGCTATGATCTAATTACATCCTCTTTCTCAGATGGTTTCCTTAATAACTTAAAAGTTATTGATGCATTCCTCATATGTTGCAATACTTACATGTGTAGGTCAAGTGTCTCAGTGCATTATTTTGGTGGTGGCTTCATTTTGTCTGGTTCTTTTCAAAGCTTTCTCTCCCTTTGGAGAGCTTGTTAAAGCAGGAAAGGAGAGAAATGCAATGTGCTTTTATTATTCCTGCACCGCCAGGGCCATAAAACAGGTTGCAAAGGTTTTGAATGTCCTGCCTAGCACAGCAGGCACCCTAAGCTAAATATGAGAGAACATCACCTCCTCTCAGACATGGGAGAAAAGAAAAGGCAATGTACATTAGTAGCCTTTAAAATCTGTAAACAAATTGCATATTTGCTTCAAAAATGTGAAAGCAATTATTGATTAAATGGCATTAGAGTGCCCCTGGCTTTAAAAGACATTTAAAATAGGAGGCAATGCTCAAGATCAATAATAGATTTTATATTTGTGACCTGAAAAAGTAGCACCACCTCATAATTTAAAGTCAAGTCGTTCCTTGTGATTCTTGATCACATATCAAGATTTTCTTTTGTGTCCTTTACACATCTGTTAAAGCATCTGTGACCAGCTTCCTTTCTGCCAAAAGATGGCAGGAATCTAAGGATTATTTGTTCCATCATGCACAGCTTCGACTGGGCCAAATTTCTCCTATGAAACAATAAATATTTTGTTACAGATCAGTGCAGAATGTTAAGTTCCACCAGTATAGTTCCCTAAATTCTAAAGTAAGGCTTTAAAATAAGCCTTTAAAATAAGCACAAAGAGTGGTTATAACTTACTTGGTGACCTATAGCAGAGGAGGACCTGTTGGTTGCAGCTACAGTGTCTGACTGCTAAGTTTTATTTTATATTGCCCAGAGAGAAGTATGCTTTTTCCCACAGTTGAAAGGTGTGTGTATTTGCTGGATTTCTGACTCAGTCCAGTGAAACTACCCATTTTTATCATTGCTTTGTTTACAAGTGTACAGAGCACAAAGGCTTTTCCTTTAATTTTATCTCAGGGTAAAATAGCTAATCTGTTTTGACATGCTATCTAAATGACACTCAAACTAGTATATGGACTAACTCATCCATAAGTCATTTCTTTTATACACATGTACTGCTGTGTCCAAGAAAAAGAGTTATATTGGCTGCAAGAGTTTGAATAATAATGGTCATTAATATGTCGAATTGAGGGTCACCACATTCATCCCACATATCAAATCCCCTTTCAATGAGATCAGTTCCATCAGCTGTCAGATTCCATTAAATATATCCCCCAGACCTACTGACCAGCTGACAGTAGAGAAACTCAAAACCATACACCCACTATTAGCATTATAAAATGTGAAATCAGCTGGAAGGAATGATAGCAGAACTGAAAACAAAATAGATGAAAATCTATAATGCCCTTGTGTCTTCCTAAACAGAAACCCCTAAGAGTTAAAATGCCCCCATAAAACATGGAAGTAAAAACAAAGGTTGTCACATTGTTTTCTTCATAACCCATAATGATTCTTTTACCTTTTGTTAATGCAAGATTTGCATAAATGTTTCATGAGGTTAATACAATGCATAAACTGAGCAGTTTATTAAGCAACATCTGTGCTGTTTTCTCAGATAATGCAGTGTTGTTTCCAAGTCACTGAAATATAACCTATCATAAGGTTTTGGTTGTTAAAATACTTGTTTTGCAAGGCCTGTGATCACATCTGACATTTTTAGCAGATACCACAGTAATACAAAAGAATTCCTTAATACCACAATGTGTGTTAGCAAAGCACCCAGGAAGAAGTGGAAAGTATTCCACTGAGCTGGTAAAGTTCTGTGCCGTGCATAAGACATGAGAACATCTTGTGTGTCATCTTTCAGATAAAAATACCCTATTTGAAAACTAACACAACTGCCCATGAGACTTTTACCAAGTGAGATCTTATCGTTCTCCACAGTTTTTGACTTTGCCATAAAGTTGCTTTATAGGTTTTTTTTAAAAATTAAGAGTGGGAAAAACTTCGCACGGCCACAGTTTTATCTTGATATTGGTGCCATATGGGAGTCTTTTAGAAAAAAAAAGAAAGAGAAAAAAGTTATGAGACCAATAATTTTTAATGAAACTTGGCTTAGCTCTTGAAGCAGGTCATGCAGATAAAAAGTGGGTGCATGAATTCTGTAGCCATATTCTTCTGTTTTTCTGGCAAGGATTAAAGAAATGTAGTTTCAATTAAATCAGAGAGTAATGGAGATATGTTTTATATTATTGATTCTGTAAGTAATAATTTGGTCTTTTTTTTTTTTTTCCCATGTGTTTAACTTACTCTTTACTAAGAAGTATGGTAATTCTGGTCTTTAAAATTTGTGTTCGTATCTGCCTTCCCTCACAAATCCCTGACTTTTTTTGGTTGTTAATTTGAAATAATTTCATGTTTTCATTGCAAGACATCCTTAAACTGAGAGTATACAGGCCCTAATGATGTATGAATGTTTTATCTTTGGCCTAAAGGTTTTAAGATTACCACTGAGGTAGGAAAACAATATTTTTGGAAACTGTTAATAATATGTTTGCAGCAATTATTTTGCCCTTTATAAGGTTGTACACTGGAGTTTGTGCTTCTCTGTCCATGCAAAATGTCCATTGACCAGTGAGGTAGTAGAATGGGCTTTGACAAGCAGTCTCTGTGAGAGCAATTAGGCTGATCAAGTATCCCAGCTAAATTCCAGGTTGGGTGACAGTAGTCCAGAACCTGAATGGCTTCTTGTGTTTCCATTTGAAGACATTTGTTTATTTTCTGATCTGTCTTGGATAGTGTTAGCTTGCTTTTGAACAGTTGCCAGATCCTGCAAGATGTAAGGGAGAAAGTTTCCCTCAGCAGGAAAATGTACCAAGGTCCAGAAAATCTTAGCAAGTCAGAACAAAATTGTGCAACTTTATATGGAAAAACTCCTATTGCAGACTTTGCTCAATAGCAGACAGTAAAATGCTGAATCCAAATGAAACCAGGGAAATTTAGGTAGTTATAATGACACAATTATCCCATTAGAATTTGTCTGGAATACTATTGTTAACACATAGTTAGTTTCAGTGTGAACTCAGGATGCACAAGGAATACAAGATCAGACCCTATATAATGAAGGGATCATTTACACACATTATCCCCACAATGAAATGCTGTCACTCCTTGGTGGAAAACACAGCTGCTTTTTAAAAGCTGCTTTACTGTAATAAGTGTGTAACTAAAGCTGGTTGAAAAACATGAAAATGATTTTGTGAAACATTTTAAACTTTTGTAGTTGTTTCCATTTTACGGGTTCATAATAGAATATTTATTCCTCCTCCAGATTTTCAACTATTTGGTTCATATTGTAAATTATTTTAAATTTTAAAAGATACTTTTTAGGAGAGGTTTTCAAAAACATGTTTCAGTAAAACTAAAAAAATTGTGATTTTCAGATTACTTTGAACTCTGCAGGATATTTGTATTAAAATCGAGATGTATTGCTAGTGTATAATTTTAGGAAAAAAGTGCAAAGGAAAGTAATGGCCAAAACTTCAGATAAAAGTGTTGATCTAATTTTGTGTTTGATCTTCAGAAGTCATTAGGGATTTCTTATATCAGAGGACCAAACAGCCATTAGCATTGATGTAACGTGTAGAAGTCAAAGGCACGAGCAGACCCCTGATGGTTTAAGCGTAAAGATCCTTTCTGGTCTGGATATAGGGCTCAGAAAGCAGACTTCCAGGAGAACACAAGAAAATAATGTGACCAGTATTTTCATGCAGATAAAAAATTGTTTCTCTTACATGCAGATTTCATTACTTTTCTCATTCCTTTGGAAAGCAGCATATCTTACTTTTGTTTTCCAATTAAAATATAAGCAATATATTAAGGAAAGGCTATTACAAAGAAAATACCCATGAACATTAGAGGTTTCACATTTAGAACAGTTGTGATTTTCCAACCACAATTGGAACGATTTTTGTGATTTTTTTTTTTTTCTTTCTAATTTTTACTCTCTCTGTCAATAAATGCTGTTCCTCAGGTGTGATGGTGTTACCTAGTCAGGTGATCTTTGTCACTGCTCTGTACAGCTGTTTTACCTTTTGGATCATCACTTACATTTCCTGGGGCATTTCATTTGCCAGGAGTCTGTCCCTCCTGGCACAAAGGACATGTCAGGACAGAACAGTTTGGTTGTCATCAAATATTTGGACATCATTCTTGGCTTTGCTTGGACACTGTTCCTTCCAGTGACTCAGTTATTTAGGCCACTGGGGCAACACTGTTGATAACAGGTCTCTTTACACATTCTAGTTTCTTGGCATATAGTATTTTTATTTTGGCCAAGTGGTTAAGTTGCACTAAACCTAATGAACAGGTCTACAAATTCATCACAGCAGAAGAAAGGTGGTCCTTATCTGTCCCTCTGCTGGGACTTCTGCCACATCTCCCTGCTACTTATTTGAAATAATTTGATTCATCAACCTGGCTAAAGCAATTCCCCACCCAGAGGACATTATAGTTTTCTGAGGTCTCACAAGTACTGACTCAGAGAATTCACATGAGTGACAATGAGGGAAGACATATGGAGGGAGAGGACTTACTCTCAGAAGAAGCAGATAAATTAGTTCAACTTAATGTGAAGCTGTTTCTTAAACTCTTTGGGATTATTTGGCTTAGGTTGGTGCTAAGCTGTAGAAACTTACATCTCGGGTTTACATTCTTAATTGTAATCAGACTATGGCTCTGGGGGGTTTATTTCTTTTTATGGAGTGACACATCTCCACAGAGCGAGCACTTCTCTTGACACATTCGATATACACCTGAATTATGTCTGCGTCATGTTCAAATGTATTTGTTGCTTCTTAAAGGGTTTATTTTTTGTGAGTTGATCCACATGATCAGATAAATGCCAGTGCTGGAAGAAGCAAAGGGATAGCAATATGTGACCAGGAGAAGGGACGAAGTAGAAGTGACTGGGGCTTTTTGCAGTATTTGTTTAGATAAACTGCAAGGGCTTCTATGTGAGTAAACTTTGTTGTTGTGCATTACTTCTAGGATCAAATCCTGGAGTAGCAAGCAATGGGATCAGATTTGAGATGTAGGATTTGAGTTTTATTTATATATTTATTATTTTATTTGAAGATTGAAGACAATGCAAGAAATGGCAATTTTTTTACACCTTAGAAAAATATCATGATGTGGATTCTTTTTGTGTTTTTTTTTTTTTTTTTTTTTTTTTCAGTTGCAATATCTAATGAGAGAAATAGGACTTCATATTAGACATTATGAATAGGATATTAAGAAGTCCTAAACACTGGCCTAGCCCTGCTCAAACTAAAATTAATATGAGTTTTTACTTTGTTTTCACCCAGAGTATGCTTAACCTGTTAGCAGCCCTAACATAACCCTTTGGCAAAGACTGGAGCTCGAAAACAATCTGGATTATGGATAGATGGCTCTGCATTACACAGAGTTCTGTTTATAAAACAAACTGAAGGGTTTGTTGCAGAAGTGGAAACCTTTTGAGAGTATTCCTCATTAACATTGCCTAATTGCTGCTCTTTGATCTTTAATTCCCCTGGCTCTCTCACCTCCTCTCCTCACTCCATTAATGGATGCTCTGGCCCTCGTTTTCGTGGAGAGGATGAGCCTGTTTCACATGCTCAGAACTGGCTGTTAACAGCCATCTGTTGCAAAGACGTGCACACAGGACTCTATTGAAGTCACTGCATGTTGAGATTGATTTCAGTGGGCTTCAGGCCATACTGTCTGTAGCAGACCCTGCTGCAACCCCGAGTGTGTGTGTGTGCCAGCAGTGACTGACACTGATGGACACGTGCAATCATATGTGTAAAAGAGTTCCTGGGCTTTTGTTTCATTAATTAATCAACACCATTGTCAAATTATTTCCCTTTTACTTTCAGTGTGTTTCTAAAGAAGAGAACATTTGCATTCTGGCAGTTCCGTAGGAACAGAAACAAAAAAAGAGAAATACTATTTATGTATGACAAATAAAAGTGTTACTTTTGGTTCCTCTTGGTAAACTGTAGAGAATCACTTAAAAGACACACCCGAGCATTCCATCCATAAATCCTATGATAACAGATGACCCTATAAAAACACTGCTAACCCCATACAATCATGGTTTACACTTTTAAGCATTGTGCAACTCTTCTTTCTCTCTATGGAAAATGGGACTCAAAAGTTGAAGGAGTTGTTAATGCAACTTCTCCTTAAAATTGGGCCAAAGTAAAGTCAAAATGTATGGGAAGGTTTTCAGTAGATTCAATGGGTTTTGGTCTGACTCTATCTCAGTTGAACTCAGCTGGAACACTGTCTTACTGAAACAAGGTGGTTGCCTGAAAGTATCCTTGTAAAAGTAATTATTTTGTGTAGTTTCTTTTACTGGTATTTCATGTCCATTTCTGCTCATCCCAATCTTAAATGTATTCAACATTTCAGACGAAACCTTCTAATCCCATTTGAGGCAACACTTTAATTTGCATCAAGGGTCATACGAAGATTAGAGGAAATAATGTGACCTGCCTACTTATAATTTATGAACAGTTCAGCTAAACCACATTTCTGGGTTTTAAAGGAAATTCTGCAATATAATAATTGTATCTATTCATGCTATTTGTAATTTCCAAATGGTAAATCATCATCTGTAAGAAATGCTCTCAATCAAGGGAGAAAAAGACATATAATTATGTCATTTATAATGAATTCTAAGGGAAACAAAGACTTTAGGAGGAAAAACTCTGGAGAAAACCAAGGAAGAAAATCCACACAATAATACCAGTTGCTCCTAAGAAGATGCAGAGCTGATGAAAAATTTGCATTTATTATATGAAACTCAACATCAAACAATTCAGCAAGGGAACTGTCAAAACTCTGGAGTCTAGGCAAACAAGACCTGACTTTTATTAGAGAAATTACATACTCTCTTTCTTTTGTAAGCATCAATAATATCAACTTTTTGACAAATAGCTATCTCCTGGGTGCGAGTTCTGAGGATTGCTGCTAATCTTCATCTTTTGAAGCATCCAAAGGATTAAAGGCATATGTCAATAACAGTGGCCTATGACCTCTGTGTGGAAGGTACCACTGTCTCTTTGTAATAGCGAAGTCTGTGATGTGAGATGATTTGTATAAATGCTGAGAAACCATTGAAGAACTCTTGCTGTGCAGAAATCTGTGGACTCAGGAAAGATACTTTCATACCTTAGGGCTCTTCAATGGCACATATTGTCTGGCAGAATTGGGCTTAATGCATTCTCATTTAATGACAACTTTAACAAATAGCATCGATTGATAAAACATATATCCTTAAAATAAACTAAATGGGAAGAGAAAAACAAAATAAAATATCCTCGGTTTTCTACTGACATTTCTGTCTGCTGTTTAGATTTACTGCAGATGGAATTAATTTTAGTGCAAACAGTTTCTGTGCAAGCACTAATTGGTCTTTATTCTCATCTTGTAGATATTTATTAGGCCTGACTCTTCTCTTATGCTAGTATAAATCAGTAACTCAGTTGAAGACACTGTTGTTACATCATCATAAACCTGGTAAGGGAATAGCTTACTGGATGAGTGAGTACATAATAACAGCAGTAGAAGAAATGAAGGTGTGGGAACTCAGGGGTTTTCTATCTGCTGTGGATGTTAAATACCTGACTTTTTCCTGTCATGGTATGCAGGGTATTATCAGGGCAGAAAGTCAAAAATTCCTGTGAGGTTGTCAGATGGACCTGTATATTTGTATGTGATAGTGAAATTAAGTCATAAAACCTCACTTTCTACTTCTGCTGCTAACATTGCTTTCAAAGACACACACAGCTCAGATAAAGAGTAAAGATGTAACTCTGCCTTTCCTGTAGTCCCAGGGACACCAGGAAGAAGCTACTCAAAGTAGTATAAACAAATTTGAGATTTGCTGTCCCTGAGAAAAGGGATTGAGTCATTCCTGTAAATGAAAAGGAGAAAGTGAAGAAAGGGACACATCTGAGGCTACAAACTGGTGACAGTGGATTTGAAAACTGTTGCTGAATAGGGCTCCCACAGAGGGCTGCAGCCTTCTCTCAGGTCATGACTCTTCCTTTGACTCTTCTTCTAACAGTTTGTATGCCTGGTTTTGTAGGGTTCAAGCACAGGCAAAGCAGGTCATTGCACTGCAATTATTTTACTTTCCCATGTCTGTTTGCTGCTTTGGCAGTGGCCTGATGGCCAAATGATATTCATGGAATATAGGATTTTTTTCTGTATTTGTGGTAGCAAAGCATTATAAAATTCCTCTGGAAATGATTTGAAGGAATGTAAAGGTAATTTTAGGATTCTCAAATTAATACAACTCCAGAATGTATTTGTATTCTTAGCATTGTTGTCCTGACACTGAGTGTACTTTTCTGTCACTCATTATGCTGCTTTGATTTAAGTATAGTTGTTTCTTCCTGGTAGTTCAGCACATTCAAAATGGAAGATCACAACAATGGAGAATAAGGAAAAAATACCCAAACAAACAGCAAGAAGACAGTAACCTACTTGAATTGATCCTATATGCTTCCAGTGTTTCTTACCAGTGAATGCGAGTTCTTCAGGCCACTATCTGAGTGAGAGGCAAATGCTACCATTGCTAATATTGTGGCTGCTGTTTTCCTGATGTCATTGTAGTTCTGCCTATCAAAATAATTCACCCTGAAAAATAGCATACTGTCAATGTTGGCTGGTGTCCTGAGAAAACAATTCAGATTGTCAAAGAAAGTCTGTTCCATCCTCATATCCCTTAGCACATAATTAAAAGCTGAAGCAGGGACCCCATAAGGAAAATAAGTAGAATGAACTGAAGAAGGCAGCTGTTCAGGTGCTTGTCTGTACTCTCAATCCTATCACAACTCTGATTCCTGCAAAATTACCGAGGTGTTCTTTGCACAACACTTACAGTTACATATCTGAGAGGTGACGAATATTTTTTCCTTCTTTTCAGCTGCTAAACGTCATTAAAAACAATTAAAATGTATTAAAGAGAAACATGATGTCCTTGTTCTGTGTAAGAAGATAGAAGGGGAAGGAGCTTGCACAACTGTGTCTGGAATAGGGCAGAATGTAAGAGAGAACTTCATTACTGAGGAATGGGGAGGGAACGGATTAAGTAAGTGTAACCTGGATCAGAGAGCTGGATCAGTGATACAAATATATCAAAAACCAAAGTGAGGTCTGTGCATCTGGAACTTCACAAGTATCTTTTGAGTTCTGCTCTCAGATAGTGATAGTTTCTGCCTTTTGGAATAGGTTGAGACATGAAATGAGTGTGTGTCACAGACACAGTCAGTGCCTCTCTAAAAGGTGGGGACGTAGAATTTTTTGCAAGAGAACTGCCAGAGCACAGCTTCTTCCCTTTCTGTGGAATAATAACGGTGGACTTCCCAAAGCATCTGACTGATGGCTGCCTGTCCTGAAAATAGAGTCTTGAAAAGCTTTGGGCCAGATATGTACAACTGTGGGGGGGCTTTGTCATTGTTGAACTACCTGCAGGATATGCCAAGTGCCAGGGAATTTTTTACTTATGGATTCCATTGCAGGCACAAACTGCACTAAACAATACCAAAGACTATCAGAGAACACTTGCCAGCTTATTGTAACAGTTAGAGTGGTTGTGTGGTGTAGGGTTTTTATAGGGTGTGCCTTACTTATTGTTTCTTCTTGGTCACCGTCACCGGTTGCTCACTGCAAGCCTGTGGGAAGGGTCAATCCATACAGGCAGCTAGAAGAAGGTACTCCTAAAAAAAGAGTTTCAGACATTATCATTTCTTTTTCTCGCCCTTCCCAATTTTCATTCTTTCCAATAATCTCTCTAACACTTGTAATGACAAATACTATTGAGAGAAAGTTTGATTAACCAAGCAATTTTTACTATTTTTTTTTTGGTCTGTACTATTTGTGTAAATGAAAACAGTTGTACCTTCCATAGTTGTTAACTTGCCAAGCATTTGGTACTGATACTTTTAGCAATCCTGCCAAAACCTTTTCTTTGCTGAATTTCTTTCATTTTGTATTGTACACTAGTATTTCAGCATGCAAGAGTTAACAGACTCAGAATTTAGTTCTCTGTAGTTCAAGGCGTGGTCTCAACAGTAAAGGGAAACCTCAGTTCTTAGGGCTGCATGCTAACTACTTTCAAGTATAAGATTAACTTGATTTTTTTCTAATATTTTTCCAGTTTTTGAGATTATTCATTTGATAGACTCTTCTTTTTCTTAAGCAGATATATGTGTTTGTAGTGCAGTCCTCTCCATAGGTGTGCTGTTACCATTTTCATTAAAGGCAAAAGTGCTATAATGAATACATACCTTCCTGTTTGTCCAGTGGCTGAGACAGTTTTGTAAGGAAAAGTAAGAAATGTAATAAGAAGCTAACGCTGTGGGATTTTTTGTGTGGAGTTGGTTTTGTTTTGCTTTTTTGTTCGTTTGTTTTAGATGCTAAACTTTTTTCAAGGCTAGGATATATTCTGAGTATGAGGACCTGTTTCAACATTTATCACAAGCAAACCACTGTGCTATTCCAAACATGATATATTTCACTTTAGTACTGCTGACTTCAGCTTACTAATTGCCTGACAGCATTTTCTTTGTTAAGCTTTAACTGCGATCATCACACTTTTGTTGTACTGACAGTGGAAATATTCAGTAACAGACGACCTAAATACATCATAAGCACAACTGTACTAATCTTTCATAATGGGTGTGCTTTTGGAATTATATGGAACACGTGCATATAATCATTGTCAGGAGCTACATGCATTCAAGTCTCCAAAAGCATCAACTGAAAGCATTATCTGACAAAGCATTCTGATGCTCAATGCACATGACTTACAAAAAACCCCCCAACAAACCCAACAAAAAAGCAAACAAAACAAAAAAACTCCCAACCAACAAAAATCCCCAAAACAAACAAATTAAAAACCTAGACCTACTAAGATGCAGTTTTTATTTTATAGCCAATTGAAGCTGCTTTATTATATCAGAATCAGGAGGATGGACCTATCATCACCTGCATATGGTGTGGATCAAACTAGTCAATTCCTTTTGTGATGATATGAGCCCAGAGAAATCCACCAACCCTCTTTCTGCTGAATTGACTAATGTTTCTTGTTTTTTAGAGAAAAGGCAAACTGCATACATCGTGTATGCCTGAAGAGATAGTGTCTGGAGAGATCTAATTTCGCACAAAAAAAGAGTTCTGTAGCTTTGATTGAACAAAGACTGATTTGCTGCTGTTATCACGTTCTAATTGTTAGAAAGGGAAGGTCGAGTCTCCTGACATACAAGCAAAGGTGTGGGAACTCAAAGTCCTGTGCTACGTGTCTGCTCCCACACCAGCTTATTTGAACTGACTAAGCAAGTTTTTGGTTTTTGTGTTCTAAACTCAGCTAATAAAACCTCATTTGTGAAAGCTGCCATAGACTTCTATACATCAATGAGAAAACCTGCATTATGAATCGTGGTGTAGTATAGAAACTTTGTAGTCACTTAACAGTTGTTTGCTGTAAGAGCCCAGAGCAGTGCAGGAGCTGGTCTGACCCCCTGGCAGAGCTCCCTGGGCACTCTGCACTGCAGTGCCCTCACATCTTCAGAGCAGGGAAGGGCATCTCTGTGATTCTCTGTATTCAACAGCTTTAGTCCTTCATCAAAGCACCCCAAGTTTCTCAGGGCATCATACAAAACCTTCAAATATTTTTAATATACGCTAATTTCTCTTACTGGCAGTAATATTGTGCTAGCAGTACTTCAAGTAGCACCTCAGGTTGAATTACATAAGCAGTTCTGGTTACATGTCAGGGCCTTTAAAATGTTCTGGCACTTGTCATGTTCAGGCACACAGACAGGGATTTTCAAAAGCACTGCTGTGGTTTATGGTTCAGTCCGTTTGGAATATCTCATCCAGGTAACCTACAGTGTCGTCCTTGCCTGTCACTCCATGATCTCTTGCATATTGCTGCATGAACTCAGAAATGATATGTGCCATGTAACATATCTGTCAACTCCTGCTGTTTACTCAAATATTACCTTTGTGCTCACAGGCACACAGTGCCTATCAAAACAAAAGGGCTTTGGAGAAGATACTCTTTTCTGAAATACTTGAGAAAGAGATGTTCATGAACACCTCCTCCTGCCTTTTTTTTTCCTTAACTGTAGTTTAGTGCCAATGGATAGAAATAGTAACTCAATTCTATGGTGACAATTCATCAAGAATCTTTATTTTTATAAGGCCCCAACAACATTTTATGTATAAGATTCAGTATGCTGTGTGATAAAAATGTCTAACATCAGCCAGTGAGCTTCATCTAAATGAGTACTAAAGGAACAAAGGAAAAATAAGAAAGTTCATTAAATGCAACTCACATTCAAAAATGAGCAGACTGAAATTTAAAAAATGGGGTGAATTTGCAATAAAGTTTTGCATATATGGCATCACAATATTTATATTTATGAATTTGAAACTACTTTTAAAGGGAAGATTTTTAGAATCATAATAAAAAAATGACAGCTACTTTTACATTGTAATGGACACAAAACAAGCAAAGATTCTCAGTAAGAGTTACCTGTTTTCTGAAAAACTTTACATACATGTTTGCACTTGATTTGCCTGTAGTTATCTTATTTACAGTCAGGTAATTAGCTGACCTCATGAATTAAATTTCTTTCTCTAAATATTTATGCATGTAACAACTCTGTTTGTGGACTTGTGTACATATTCATGCTGTAGCCTTCTTTGAGAATAATTCTTTGCAAGTCCAGGGGGGTACATCTCTGAATCATTTATGTTCTGAAATAAAGTAGGCATAGATTTGAAAAATCATGATATTTCAAACTTGTTTGACAGACCAATCAGAAGCTGCTTAGGTTGAGATTTTTAAAATTTATGTTATGTTTCGAGTCAATTATTAACATTTTGTTGTATTTCACATATACAGTAATTTATTATTAATTGAATTCTAACTACAATTGCATGAAGAAGTAGCAATTATTAAATTTAGCTTTGTAAGTAGTATAATTTAATTTAATTCTCCTATTTATTAACAAAAAAGGCACAGGTGTCAATGTAGAATTAATACCAAATTCATGGAGGAGAAATAAGTCTCCACATTTCTGTTAGTGCAGGGGGAAAGAATAGTAATTTACTTTAATATTTTTGAACTATTTGTTATCAAGTGATATTTTGGATTCTATTCATTTAAAGGCTGGTATATTTTTTTCCTGCTTATAGTTAGCAGTTATTACATTTCTTAGTTGATATTCAAAGGAAAGCTATGCACTGATTTTTTCATAGGAAAATTAATAATGAATTAATTTTTAAAATAGGACCAGCAGTAAAATTTTAAAGTTTACAGCAAGGCTACTTCACACAGAAATAGAAATCTGTGGTGATTTTGTGCAGTGCATCACTATGGCATTGGTCCTTTTGCCAAGCTTACAGAGCATATTTCAGTCTGTATGACTTTGAAGGATGTGTTCTCTTAAGGCTTAACAATGTCAAGCTTCATAACACAAGAGCTAGTTTGCTTACTTCCTACTTTAAATTGCTCGTAATTTGAGACATGCAAACATTTCCACTTTATAAAGCAAGGCTACTAAACATATTATTGCTCCAACCTGCAAGTTTTATAGCCTCCGTATATTTAGAAAGCTGTGCTTTATTAAAATAAACTGTAAAGAGGCTTAACTCATTATGGAATCTGCTAGTGTCTAAAATGAAATATCTTCCATTTATTATAGGGATTTAGGAAACTTTGAAGAAAGAATTTAATACTGTTGCAGAAATAGGATGTTAACTGGTTTTTTTAGGCCTCTGAGGTTTGTAGCTGGACATACAATTTATCAGGGGACAGTCTGTCTACACTTAGCCTGAAAAAATCACCACTATGTTTTGTGTGATCTTCAAAGCTTGAAAATGGGTCTTCACTCTGAGTTTGAGCAGAAATCCTTTAAAATACTTTACACAAAATCAGTTTATATAACATCACTTAATTTTAGATTTAAGTAGATAGAATATTCACTTTTCCCTTTCATAATTTTATCTCCCTGATGAATTTGTCCTGGAAACTGTAAATGGAATGTGGAACTCTTTACTCCACAAAATTTTGCAACTTTTGCAAAGCCATATTTGGTTGAAGTACAAGGGGATTCTAGTTCTGTCTTTATTCAGAGAAATGATACTTTAGCGGTTGACTTGTTGACATTCATATTTTTGTTATAATTAAATTTTTTATTCACTTTTGGGCCCAAGACCACTATTGGTTAGAGATGATGTTTCTGAAGGGAAAAAATGCTTCTGTTTTCCACCGGGTTAATTCATGGTCTTTGTGTTGTCCCTTTAGATGTTGCTCAGCTTTTACCATCTGAATGTGTAACTTGTGCTCTACATGGCAGTGATGTTTTTCAGGGCTGTTCCTATGCCAAACAAAAACTATTCATGCTGCAATTTGATAGCTCTTGTTCTTGCTGGAGCATCTCAGAACAATGTTTTCTTCGACTTCACAATAGGGAACTTGTCTCGTCTAACCGGAAGGTTTCCAACAGGAAAAAAAAAGATCTCAGGTCTTAATGCTTTGCCAGATCCTCAGAACCATTGAGTCTAAGGAGGAGCAGGACTGAGAGACCTTGCAGATGTGTAGTGAGTTGTCCCAGCAGGAGTGTCTTCCCTCTTCAGCCCTCTGTTACAGGCGGTGGCACAGAAGCAAGAGCACCAGTGAGCTTCTGAGGCTGGGAAGGGGCTGTGTTTGTACGTGCTGTTTTGTTTAGACAGACATATTTTTTGTGCTAGCCAGACTGAAAAAGTGACTGGCTTTTAGAATTGTTGCAAAATGCCTGGTTGTTTCAAATACTGTATGTCCTAGCAGATATAAATAGTAAATCCAGCGTGCTGACACAGTCGAAGCTCTGGAAAAGGGGTGGGCTTAAAAGAGACCTGGTTTGCTCTCATGTGTCCCTGGCAGCTGGACTACCCCACCCTGCCGTGAAGAGATGGAAAGTGTGTTGCAAGAAAAGCTTTGACCAGAGCCAAAGCTGCTGCACCCTCATACAATAGAAGGTTTAAGTCTATGTGGGTGGTGTGTAAGGGAACATAAGCAGTCACCTAGAAATGTGACAAGACCTAAATGAAGGGAAGAAATCTTTGTCTTAAATGAGATTGCATGAGGGTGTCAGTTTTACAGACCGGAAAGACGTGGGAAGTTTTTCCTTTGCTAATTTTTTACTTGGTACAAAATGGAATACCTGTGAGAAAAAGAGAAAGCACTGGATGTATTGAAATGGAGTGTATGAAATATGTGTCTGATACCTAGTTTTGCTGCTACTAACCTATTAATCACATATTTCAAGTAAATTGACCAGAAAGGCTCATCGTGTACCAAGAAAGCTGGACAAAATATATTCACCAAAATATTTGCAGTGGTGTTTACTAGTGAAGTACACAGATTTCTGTAAGTTTATTGGCTGTTTTTTTTTTTAAACTGGGTATTTCCTATTTTCTTTTCAACCACATTCCTTATGATTCTTAAACAAATCTCATTAAATTAAGCAAGGTGAAGATAAGAAAGCTGCAGGTGTCATCCAGTTCCTGGTGGGCATACTACACCTTTCACCTGCCCCGTTACCACTATTGACTTCTGTGATTGTTACAGGCATGTTTTAAACGACTCCTAAGTGCCATTTTTAGGGCAGTTTTAGAAGTAAACGATATCTCCCCATCTATGTTTCCAATAGCTTTTTCATGACTAAGCAATACCTTTATTTAAAGCAGATACCAAAACTGTGATTGAGTACACAGTGATTGTTCATCTTTAGGTGTGCTTTTCCTCTCCCTCAACTGTTGGAAGCATCAGTAGGTGGTGTGACTGTTATAAGACAGTTTAGTCCACCTTCAGAGAAGATTCTGGCAAAACTTTTATAAGTTCTTCTTAGGCATTTGTGTTCAATTCTGGTGAGCTTCAATGAACCATACATTCTGGAACAAGACACGGAGGTACCTTTTGAATTTGTGTGTGTTATTCAATGAAATTAAGGAATCTAGGACAAAATATCCAGAGGAATTGCTAAATACCATTATGCATGAAATTTAGGTACCTTGTTCCATAAGTGAAATCCGTAACCCGGAATAAGACATCTTAAAGCTGTCTACAGCTGTGAGCAAACTGAGACACTGAATCCCAAACAAGTAGAATGAGCACCTGAACCCATAACTCTGCTCTCCCCCAGGAGTCACCGGGCTGCAGAATGATGTTTGTCATTTTATCCTTTCTCGACTTCTGTGAATTATGGATTCCTCCTCTGCACTAGTTCAGTATAACCTTTTAGGTCTTCACTGCCTATGGATACATGATTAGTGAATTCCCTTGGAAGACAAGAAACATTTTTGGATTCTCTCAGGTTAAGGAAGGTTTTAGGGGCATGTTCATTAACCTATTGTATAAAAATTGAGATGTCTCACTCTAAAAGACATAACAATCTTGATATAATCCTTTTGTCTTGATCACAACTTTCTCCTATAGATACACATTGGACATATTCTGATAACCCCTATCAGACTGATGTGCTTTGGAAGCATTGGTTCTTGGGAACATAAGACAATTGCCTTATTCATCATATCATTTTTAGCTGCTAGATAATCTCCAGCTTCTTCCTTCTGCTGCTGAGGAGGGTGTTTTCATCAAGTGCAAAGCAGACTATTAAGCACTTAGTAAACTTTATTAAGAGACATGTAAACAATTATAGACTTCTAGCATCTGTATTGGGTCAGGAAGGAGTTTGAAGAATTCCTTTAAGCGGGTGTAGAAGCCTGAAGAAGTCCTCTTAATCTCATTTTAGATGATAAAATCCTTTTACAGATCTGAACGTTAACTTCCCAAGAATATGGAACTCAGGTGCTTAAAAAAAGTAATCTGTAGGTTATATTTTGTACTATAGTTTATCCTTAAACATGTCCTAGTTCAGTTATGAACCAGAATTATTTCTTAACACCACTTTCTGATGCTTTGAAGTGGTGCAAATGCCTTTATTGACAATGGAGCTAAGAGGCATAATTAAGAAGTTGTTCCAACTGAAACATACATGCAATGTTTCTTTGTTTTGTACTTGTTGCCCTTTGATGGCTGCTTTAATGACTGTCATATGCTAAGCAGTTATTCTATAGCAATTTACACCCTTCATCATAAATCAGCTGAAGTTCTGTCCTGCTTCTTTTTCCCCCTCGTTCTCAAACACTTATTGCAGTTTCCCCACTATTTTCCTTCTAACACACAGTGGGGGGCATAACCTGAAGCAGGGACTCAGTTTTTCAAAAATAAATAAAATAATTTCTATTATTTAAAGAGAAACTTGTACTTTCTGCCTTCTAATCCAGAGCACAGCAGCAGCACTCTGCAAGGTCTATATGACACTGGGTCTCAAACACTGCAGGTTTCAGCCTAGCTTCACCCCACATGTCTCTGTAATTGGGAAGGAATTAATTGTGGCCCTGCAGGGATTGCAGTTCCTCATTCTGCCTGGAAAAGACAACCTGGCTAGAGTGATACTGGTGTAGAAAGAGGTGAAAGTGTTCTCAGAGACACGGAGCACCTGAGAGGGCTTGTCCTGTGTTGTGAGTCGCTCTGGAAAGTTATTAGAAACCTTCTGAGGAATAAAAGCTCATGGTGCTAAGGGAGTTTGGGTCAGTAGAAGATGGAATAGTGATCATCGCTACTCTTAGGGGAAAGAACTGACTTGTTTTTTCTGTCCCTTCAACTCCAGATCTTTACCTGTAGTTGTCTCCTTTGCCTTTCCTTTTTCTTGCCCTCCACTGGTTAATACTGCATGCAGTAGCAGATTTATTCTCTCTCTCCAATAGCTGTCTTGCCAAATTAGGGATGACTTCCTGTGCATTTTTGATGTGCAAGAGATACTGTGTTCCTGGTATTTTCTAGTACACCTGAGTGTGGTCATCCATACTTCAATTGGGTGGGTTGGTTTGTTCAGCTCCTCTTGTTTAACCATTAGTTTTCTGTTCATATGTGTGGTTTTTTTTCAATTTTCACACATGCTTAAGCTTTTGTGACTATGGTCATGAAGGGGTCAGAGAGGTGATTACAAGTTGTAAAATGACCTTACCAGTAACTGTTTAAGCATAAGTAATGTTCTGAAATTGCCTAAAGCAAAAACTGCCAATTCAGAGCTGATTGTAATGAATCAGGTTCTTCTATACAAAATAATGTGATCAATTTCTCATTTCACTGAATAAATAAGCTGGAAGATCGGGAACTGTCTATGACCTGCTGTTAACCTTTTTCCTCATTATTCATATCAAACCTATGACATGCATGTAAGAAATCTCTGGTTCAATTTTAGCTAATTATTTGTTAGAAGTGAAGGCTCTGTGAAGTGTTACTGATTGTACAAGTACCCAGGGACCTTATGACATCTGATGAAAATAACGCCAAAGCAGCTACTCAGGCCTCTATGCTTTTTGTCTGGCTATCATTATAACTAGAAATATTCTATTTCTAGGCAGCAAAACCTGTTTGTCTCTCAGTGCTGCTTCTCACAGGTACAAGGTACTATTAAAATTCATTATAGCTCAATTATTGTTGCAATAGGAGTATCAGAGAAGAAAAATGTGAGGTATGCATTAGAATAAATTCTGAATTTACGCATATAATTTGTTAATACTTAGCAACTTAGTATTAGAAGTGCTTAGTGTGTAAAAACTAATCTTCATTAATTGGCTGCTTTTATCTTATTGAATGGTTAGGAATAAACACAAAACTTCACTAGCATGTGTTGAAGACAACTAATTTCACATGAGATTTTTGGTGTAACTTATTGCTATTTTTTAAAGGTACCTCGATTTGCAGTGCAGGGCAATGTTTTCAAAATGCTTAACAGATTTAGAAATATAGACATTTGCATAGAAATATAGAAGGCAATTGCTCAGTTACTGTGCTGCCCGTCGGCACAGGGTTTTCAGAACTGGGGCTAATATCAACAATCTTAGTGTACAGGAATTCTGCACTGTACTCCATGCACAAACTATAATTTTTCATCACAATATCCCTAAGAAATTCCTGATACCCAGCTTGCAAGTGGGAAAGAGAAACCTGGTGAGTTTAAATATCTTGCTGCAATTTACATTAGAGACAGCTGAATGCCGGGAACCTTCTAACTTTAAAATATAAGACCATCATCTGCCTCGCTCAATGAGTGAAGTGCACCTCGGGGATTGAACAATGTTCACATTGTAAAATAACTTTCAAGTTGTATTACTCCTGCCTAAAGAAATCCCTGGAGACTCTATCTGGCCAAGAAGCACATAATAGGAAGAAGGAGATCATCAAAGAAGTGGAGAGTGAAAATAGAAAGTCTGAATAAAAAAACCCACAGACCTGATCTTTTAGATGTTTAAACCTGTAAGGCTGTTGAGTAATCAAAAAATGTATTGTTTTTGAAGGGCAGAAAAAGAATTGAATCTGAATCAACGTATTAACATCTCTCAGAAAAAAAAAAAGTCTAACACCACAAGGAAAACAACTATCCTTATCAATGGAATAGCTACTAGAAAAATAGAATTTAAAATTAGCTGATAAAACACAAACCATTTCATTAATAACTCACAACTTTCTATCTTTTTAGAAATCCAACTTGTATTATGAAATATGATTCTTTGTGATACAACTTTTACATAATTTTCAATATCTGTAGTTACTACTGCAAAGTCACTCTCTCAGGCCAGTGGATGCAAACTTCTGAAGGTTGGGGGGCTGGGAGGGGTGTTGAACATTGACTTTTTGAAGTCTTATATTTATGAACAGCTTAAAAATGACTCATTATGTTAGCTGGCAGTGGTATGAGGCAGAGCAAAATGAAGGTGAAGTGAACCCTCTTAAGTAAGCTCGATGCTACTATAGCATGTATTTTCAAAAGAAACTGGCACCAATGATATTAGGAAACCTCAGAGGTGACATCATAGATGATGCCTCTAATACCTGGAATGATATTGTGTTTGATTCCAACTTTTCTCTAATTTTGCAGAGGTATAAAAAGCTTTAGAAGCTTTGAGACAGTGAATGTTCAGGTCAGTGATATTATATCCTTGAAAAAATTTTTATAGCTTAGCTAGGGAGCCCTCAGTACATGGGTTTATCAACAAAGGTGGTGGCAGACTCCTGACTGCACCCAATGCCACCAGGCACAGCTAAAATGAAGTTAGTGAGAAGACAAATGAAGGCTGCTCTCTTTGCAGCTAAGTCGGTCCATGGTCTTCCTTGACCCTGGGGCTGGTGATTGCTGACTGGAATCTCAATGGCTATTTTCTAGTGACAATTTCAGTGTCTGAGCTCATTAATCAATTTCTATTCAGCAGAATCAGTTTGTAGAAAACTTGCAAAGGTTACTTAATCCAGAGGGAACGTGTACTGTGAGACAGAAGACTTTCAGCCACAGCATTAAAACAAAATTTTCCAAATTTCTGTCTTGTATCACATTTTCCATGACCTTATCAGTTACTGATAGCACAGAACAAATCACCTAAATTGTTCATGGTGATGTTAGGAAAATACAACCTCTGCCTGCTTTCCTTAGGAAAAGAAGTCTTTCTGCATTGTTACATCATAATAACTGTCACATCTCTTAACCCCTTGGCTCCAGCATGAAAGAGGAAACAGCAGTGCTGAAATAGTCAAAAATGAAAATGTGAGAGAAGCTTTTCTTTAATTCTGCCCAGTGATATCAGTTATCATCCAATCTAAGAACCGGATTTGAAAGCAATTTGTAGAAACCCGCAATCTGTTTAAGTCCTTGCAGGGTTAATCCTTACAAACACCTGGCACAGGACTTGAGTGACTTAAAGGAATTCCCTAGACTTTGTAGCACAAAGGTGCACATGCGCTATAGCAGGACACCCAGGAGAGGAATCAGATATAGCAGTGGCTTGTGGAAATAAGAAATGCTTTAATGTTGAAGAAATTGGCTTAATAGTTTCAGTGTGAAAGAATAAAATACTGCTTTATTTCTTATATATGGTAAAAATATTTTTAAATCAAACCTTCCAATATTTGGGTTTAATCTCTGTTGCCCATTGTGTGTGAGTGATTATTAGCTGCCCATGGCAGTACCCTGGCAAACTGCCTCCCCCGTGAGGCACAATGCCAGTGTTGGTGTGATTCAAAAGCTCAGTACAGTTAGTGGAGTCATCTTGTGCTCGTTGTTTATTTTAATTTTAGGGGTTTTGATTTTTTTTTTCGTTTTAATATTTTCTATTTCATTGTTTCCTTATGTTTTTCCTGTGCTTGTAATGAAATCTTGTATGGACCTTCTCCTGCAAGGGATGATGAACTGCTTTGTGATCTCTCTTGCTGGTGGGGCAACTGGACAGTGTAGGAACCAGTATAGCATCTTTGTGCTTTTCTAATCAGACCAAGAAATGAGGTATAGTAGATACCACAGTCAGCTTCTTAATGCAGAAAACATTCAAGGACAGGTTGGATGGGGCTCTGAGTAACCTGATCTAGTGAAGATGCTCCTGCTCACTGAGGAGTGGTTGGATTAGATGAGCTTTAAAGACTCCTTCCAACCCAAATTATTCTATGATTCTAAGACCGTCTTGGTCTTTACTTTTATTTTTCTCATGGAAAAAAACCCAATTATTTCTTTCCTTTACCTGAATTTTTCCCAGACTAAAATTTTTCTGGAACCTGATCAGTTTTCCTGTCATGTTGCTATGCTGCAGATCATTTCACAGAACCACAGAATTGTTAGGGTTTGAAGGGACCTCTGGAGATCATCCAGTCCAACCCCTCTGCCATGGCAAGGTCACCTAGAGCAGGTTATACAGGAACACATCCAGCTGGGTTTGAAATGTCTCCAGAGAGGAAGACTCCATGACCTCCCTGGGCAGCCTGTTCAGTGCTCAGTGTGAAGAAGTTCTTCCTCATGTTGAGGTGGAACTTGTGTTTCAGTTCATGGCCACTGTTCCTTGTCCAGTTGCTGGGCACCACTGAGAAGAGTCTGTCACCCCCCCCGTGACACTCTTGACGTTTGTTCATAGCACAAACCCAGCTGATACAAGAACTACTGATGGAAATAAGAATATGAGTACAATTACTCCTCAGTTTTGCTCACTCCATGAGATGGTGAATCTGTGCGGGTGGTATTGACCTGTTTATCCCAAGATCTGGACTGAGGTCACCTTCGTGGAAGGTTATGTGTTGCAGAGTTTAACACCTGCCAGAAACATGCCAGAGTTTCTCTAAGTTATTTAGCGTGGTATGAAAGTGTGAGAAAGGGAAGGGCTTTTTTGTACTATGAATCAGGATGACTTGTAGGAGATGCTTAAACATCAAGATAGTGGTAAGTTTACAGATAAGTCCAAGCACAAAAATGAAAGTCTGACTGTGAACTACCCAGAGAATAATCCTCTTTGGAATTAATAAAAACGTACAGTACATCCTTTCTTGATTTCCATAAACCTCCTCTTCTTCTGTCAGCTTTTTGGCTTGGTATTTGTTTGTTTGCTCATTTTAGCAGCCTACCCAGGCAGTTGTACAGTCATGCGAGTTTTTAATGGAAAATGATTATTTGTTTTGTGAATTTTTGAAATATGTTAATTAGTGTTAAATACATCAAGTCAGGAAGCTATTTTTGTTTATGTAATTCCCTTCTGTACTTTCAGTTTCTGTGATGTCCTGATGAATTCTCTGAAAGGTAATAGCAATTGACTGATTTAGAAGTTGTCATATTATCGTCTACAAAGATTTATTTTTTATGGCCAAGTTTTACAAGGAAGACTGTTCTGTAACTCCTTGCAGAGATATGCATGGATGAGTGGATTGTAAGTGTTACTTCTACAATTGGTTCTGGAGGCATTAGCTAACAGGGTGATTGTGACCCTTTCCCACACATGTTAGCAATGATCTTGTTGCATCAGCATTGCTGGAGATATTGAAATGAGCTGACTTTGTGAGTGTTTCCTGAGTTTAAATTCCTTAACTGTAAAGCAATATCCTAACAGTTATATGCTATACTCTGACAGAGGGAAAACTGGAAAAGTGATTGAGAGATGCATCATAATTCTGGTTTTTTCCCACTATCTGGCTAAGTAGCAAGTAGATTCCATGGCTGTATCTCTGCTATCTCCTTAGAAAGATCCTGTTTGTGATGTTTGTGCTGTTTCCTGTTAGTGATAGCAGTTCCATTTCCTTGCATCTAATTCTTAACCTATATTCAGCAAAGTGGTGTTGATACAGAGGGTGGCACAAATGGAACCTTACCTGTCTTATTTTCCCCCAAATTTGGCTGTAAGCATACAGACTGTTATTGATGAATTGGTTGGTAATTGTTAGAATTAAAATTCCACCCAAGGTCCTTGTGTGTCAGTGCATGTTAAAAGCAGTCTAATACTCTTCAAAATAGCCAAGACCAGTTTCGCTGGCTGCTGCTCAGGCTAATCAAGGGCTCACATTCTCTCTTGCTTTCCCCAGGCTTGAAAATACAAGTTCCACCACTTTTCTGTGTAATAGATATAAGGCATAGCAGAGCCAGACTGGAAATTGGCTCTCAATGATTGCCATTGCTTGTGTGAATCAAGGTGGTTGTGCTAAGTATAGAAGTGTTCTAAGAGCATCACTAACAATACTGAACTAGCACAGACATTTCACTGATGTATTTAAGTTCTTTTTACTGAGAACCTAAGTTCTGGTATTACATTCCCTTGGATATAGGTACCACCTGCATCAGTGGCAATTGATGATACACAACAGAGGAAGAATCAAAGAAACCAGATTAAAAGCCATTTTTTTTATCAATTTCTATTGACTTTTATAGAAAACTATTATTACTTAATTTACCCTAAGAATGCTACTAACTAAGGTGAAGCCAAACTGGTCCTTTGACAATGGGGCTCATGTGCTTTGATACACTAAATAGTGTGGGGGGTTGCATTGATAGCAATATTAAAAGTATTTGCCTGTTATTGATATCTGTATTAAAGGTATTTGCTCTGTCAGTCATTAGGACTCATTGAAGACACAACTATATTTTAAAAAGTCATTCTTTAGGTATCTGCAAGTATTTGCAGAGAGATTCTTGCCTTTGCTCTAGCAAATAGGATGCACTGCACAGCCTCCCCCTTTGGAATGAGTGTGGGACACTTGCTGAAAGCATAGCATCTATTTGATTTTTAGGCTGCCCACTCCTCTCTAAATGTCAGTAATTCTTTGCAATTAGGATTGTACCACAGGACTGGGAGTCAGACAGAGGATTTGGGAGAGGTAGTTAAATTCTGGCTTTGCAATATATATCTGGCATAATTGACTCTGTTGCATAAAAATTCTGTGTGCCTGTGGAGACACTTAAGTTTCCATCCCAAAACGTCTACTGCAGAGGGGTACCCAAATGCTTCATTTCTTTCTCACAGACTATCTTAAGATGTAAAGTTTTCCAAAGTTTTCCTATTGCAATCAAAGAATGGAATCTCCTGATTTCGTTTCCGTCCTGTGTCTCGGTGCAATCTGGAATGAATAAAAAACAAGAGAGAAAAATTTGACACACAGTATTGAGATGCCATGCAAAGCTCTAGAGGGCAGAACAAAAGGGGAGAAAACCCAAGCATTCCAACCATGGGAACATCGGTACAAAAGCTCTGCAGCAAAGAAGTGCCAGGTGGTGGTGTGGCCCCTGAGAGAGAGAGTGCTGGTCCTGGACACGGGGTTTTAGGGTGTACTTGTACATCTGGTGTATCCTTGTTGGATTACATTGAACAAGGCTGGTCTGTTCCACCTCTGATGTTGGTTAGTGCTGACCTGCACTGGAATTGTAGGCTCTAACAAAGTATAAGCTCTACCTGTGGTTCTCTAAACATGAGTGCAAATATAACTTCTGTTTTACATATATGCTAACAGCATTATTTATAGATTGACAGCCCAGTCCATGTTTGAATGCTAGTTTTCTGAAAATGCAAGTTTTGCATGTATCTTGTCTTTCAGAACAGCTTCAGTATGAACCTCTTTATTTCTACTGACCTCAGTTCTTTGTGATAAAAACACCTCATCTCTGAAGCGGGTTATTTTAGAACAGGGGTTTTATTTGAATTCTTAAAGTATCATTTGCCACTGGGACTCCTGTATATAGTAAGCTAAGGTCATACTCCTGACTGTAATCCTGCCTTACAAGATTCAGAGGCAAGTGTTATGCCATTAACTCTGAGTTTCATATAAAAAGTACGTAGTGGTCATCTTGATCATTCCATTTACTATAGTGGGGTTTTTATCTCACTGTACTCTCTGGTTTGAAGAGATGGTACTTTTATGAAGTATTTGTTGGACTTGCATACAACGCAACCACAAGCCCTAGAAGTCATGAGTTAAAATAGCAGATATTATTTCCAGCGAGACAAACAATGTGTCTAGACTGACAAAATGGCATATATAGAGTGGTTCCTAAACAGTATCTTGGACAAATAAGAGCAGTAATTTACAAAATTGGAATTGATCTCTGAAATATAATCTAAGAGTGGAAAATCTGAGCATAGAAGCTCTGGATATACTGTATGTCATGGATAGAACTATGTGAAGTAGTGGAGTTATTCACACAACTGGGTTTGATGGACTAAGTATTTGAAAATTCTTCTTGACCTCAGTATTGAGATGCCATGCAAAACTTCAGAAAATTGACCCAAAAAGAAAATCCAGCAGTGCAACTGAAACTTTTTGTAGCTTCCTCAGGGTCTGAAATAATGGATGTCACATTTTCATTTGAAGAGTTACAAAAAAACCACAAAGAGGTAAATTTTAATTTTAAATGAAGATGTCTTCATTATAAAAAGCAAAGTGATTTAATTATTTCATATGTCTAATATTTTTAGAAGTTATTTTACTTTGCCAAGGAAAAAAAAGTGTTTCAACTCTTGTTGACCAGTGACTAACGGGAAACTTAGTAATTCAAATAGTTGGAGACAGAACAGTGGGTTGTGACTGCCAGTAGGAACTGTTTTTTAATATTCAAAATCACTTTTAACAGCAGCATGCTGTTTGATATTTTATGAAAGTGAAACCAAATGTAAAGTGTGTTCAAGTGTCTACAATCATATGTAATTCAAAAGAAGTTCCCT
Source organism: Pipra filicauda (assembly GCF_003945595.2). Classification (NCBI taxonomy): domain Eukaryota; kingdom Metazoa; phylum Chordata; class Aves; order Passeriformes; family Pipridae; genus Pipra; species Pipra filicauda. The sequence goes on along the minus strand of NW_024104609.1, from coordinate 2,327,772 downwards.
GACAGAACTTCTGCTAAGGCCTTAAATCCTGCTTCTCTGTAGTCCTCTAAAGAATAAAAGGAACAATAACTACTGTCACTGAATGCTGTTATACAGGTGAACAGTAATTCCTGTGTTCCTTCTAGATTTGAGAGAGATTACAATCCTTTTAAAGTTTGGTTTGTGTGATCCGTTTGTTTGCTACTTGTTGCACACATGGTAGCAACAGAATGTCAGTTTTCACAAGCTGTATGAAAAATACAAAAATATAACCTAAAAAACGTTTAATGGACGGAATGCTGTTTGTTTTCAAATAATTGCACTAAATTGCAGTGCTTAAAATGCAGTTAAAATGCAGTTAAGCTTTGATGAGCTTTAGCAGCCTATCAGCAGCAGGAGAATTGTATGTGTTTCTTCAATAATTTCATGCCATGGGAGCACCTTAGTTCTTTGATTAGCAGTGAGCAAACAGTCATTAGAAGGTATTTACCAACCCAGAGCAGTTTTTCTGGATTCATGCACCTTAATTTCATACCATCTCATTTATGGAAAGAGTAGAAGGTGCGTTCTTTACATTCTCACCCACTAAATAAAGCTTTCTGGAAACCATTATTCCGTAGCAGAAGTTAGTCAGACTTCAAAATAATTGTTGTCTGATCAGCACAAATCCAAGGCTAGACTCAAGTGCCTTGTGTTAAGCACTAATGTGCACTCACAGTCCCCAGTTCTACAAGCCCAGCAGAGATCAGAGGGGCATCTCCAGAACACAGTTATGTCTGCAGAGCTGCAGGAGCACAGGACAACAGACCCACCCTCCTAAGCAACTGTGTCTGACATTCCTGAGAATGAGACGTGGGGGGGAGTTCAGCACAGCTGAGGGTGCAAGTCAGGGGGAGTTGATTTGCTTAGTGAGGTTGTAAGGCTGAATATTCAATTATATATGAATTAGGTAGCTTTGGACAGTAAAGTGCAAAACCTGACCCTGCTGTGTAGATCCCAGGTCTTTCACTAATGTGTAGGTAATAGTCTTAGTAACTTTTCCCTGTATTCAATTTGCAAGTGGCATTTATTATTTAGGTATTATAATAACATTTCTACCTAGATATTAAAATATTTTCTTGTGTGCTTCCTTTTGTTTATCTCAGTGTAAGATTTTCAAAGGAATCTTCCCATACATATTTTATTTTAGTAGTAACACTGTGTTAAAACTCATAATAATTTTAAATCGATCCTTTATAATTGGACTTCCATCAGCACTTCAATACTATTTGTACCTATCCTGTGCTCATTCTTATTTTCAGTGTTCTTCCTATCTATCATCTGCCCACAAATCTTTAAAAATTCCATCAGAAAAACAAAGAATCATGCATGCTAAAATAAAACATAATCTCCACACAAACTGCCTCCTTTCTCTCCCCACTACTGAAATATTTTTACCAGATGTGCTTGGATGAAGGGCCAAACACAGCAGAGGTTGATCACATGGTCACAGCTGCAAACACAGTAGATGCTGATCACATGGGCACAGCTGGAATTATCTTAAAAATTTCTATTCAGTTGGAAATACCAGCTTGTTTTATTTTTCTCCAGCAACCAAATAGTAACATAGATGACATCTGTCTTTCCAGCTGTTCTTTGTGCTTGAAGAACCAACTCCTTTCTCTCAGAAGTCAGCCAATCATTCTCTTAAAACTGAGAAGCCAAAAAAATAAGACCAAGCATGTAAGCAAACTGATGTGGGAATAGATATAAAATCAATCCAAAAAGGGTCATTTGATAAGGATCCTACATTTCCATGTTTTCCTTTGGTTTTCCCATATTGAAATAAATTCCAAAATCACTTCACAGATTTCACAATTTGATTGTAATATGTGTAAAATAAAAGAAAGCAAAATTACTTTCATAAAACAGTAGAACCATTCTTCAGACACCTTTGAATGTCACTTCTGCACGCTGCCCACCTGTTGACCTGCAGTAATGTAACTTTCTCAGTAGTTCAATACTCAGCAAAAGCAACCATTGAGAGTATTTCAAACATTCCTTTCCTAATTTGCTCTCAATTTTTGCACTTCTTCACCACAGTACAGTAACCTGTGCTATATAAATTATATGTGATGTTTGAACTTGAACAAGTGAAGGTTCCATATCTGATGTCTTTCCCTTTCACATGAGATTTCTTTGTGCTGCTGTTCAGTGTCCTTTTTATCATCTTGTGTCTGCTGCTGCAGGGTTGGGCACCTGTGCTTTAGAAATAAAGACTTGTGCTCTTTTATTAAAAGAAACTGCATAGATTTTGGTGGTGAATGTCTCTGGCTGGAGGTGTGTGCTCTCCTGTGGGTTTGTAGCACCTGACTGGGTATTTAAAAAGAATTGTGATTTTGAAAGATAATAGATTCTATACTCATTTGAGACATGAATTGATGGCCAGGTAAAATTTCTGGAGTACATCCTAATAATTACAGCAAGAATGTGCAACTCTAGGTCTTATCTAAATGTGATATCTGTTGGATTTTATTCTTCAGCTCCACTGACCTCTTAACAAAATAATTATGTCTTCTGAGGTATCCATGTTTTTGAAAGTATTTTGTGTGTGCTTCCTAAGAGCAGGGGCAAAGGCTCTAAGAAAGCTCTTTTCAAACTCCACTGAAGATGCAGATGGATGAATGTTTTTGTACAGACTTATCTACATGTCTACCTATCTACACTGAATGTATTTCCCAAGGTAGTGTAGAGGATTCCTATGCTTTCTCCTCTGAGACATGATTCTTGCACTTCTGCAACTGTTTGTTCCCGTGTCCAACATGTTCATTTTCCAAGTGGAAAAGAGCAAAGCAAGATTTTAGCAAAAACAATTAGTTTAGTACAGTACAAAGTATTGCTAATTTTTGGGCTAGTACTTTCCATTGATGTATTTGAAGTATTCATATTTATCTTGTACATACTGAGTAACATGGATTCTGGACATAGTGGTTTTTCCCCCTCCTTTTAGGTTGCTCTGGTTTTCTATTGTGGTACTTTTTAAGTTTTGTTGGTTGGTTTTATTGTATTGACTTGTTTTTTTTCTCTTTCTCTTTTTTTTTTTTGTTTCTTTTTTGATGACTGCTATAAAATAAGAGGCAATTTAACCCGTTGGATTTAAATTATATTCATATTTTCAAAACAAAGAGAAAAAAATAAGTGTCAGAGGAGAATAAATTGAATGGAGAAATAAGGAGAATGGAGAGGGCTTGCATCACTTAGATTTCCATTACAAGCCAAAATATAAGGAAATTACCAGTTTCTATATACAGTTATGTATGAGAGTCTGCTGGCAAGAACTAAAAAAGATTTAGTTTGGTAGCTTGATTTGCATTTAAATCCGGTCATGTCTCAGGCAAGCCCCTAACTTTAACTAAAAATCTGTTTGCCTAGAGCTTTGCCATATGTATTTTGCATTGATAATCTCAACAATGACAATGTGAATAAAAGGAAGTTCAGTGTATTCCCAAGCTACCTTATTGTCCATAGGCAGTTGGGAATTTTGTGCATTGTTATGTAAGCAACTCACTTTCAATGTGTTTTTGCAAACACAAATATTTACAGGCAGAGATGGGGAGGGTGGGAAGGGGAGACAGTAACTGATCCGTGTTCCTGGGACAGGGCAGTCACACAGGGCACGGTGTATTCTGTGTATTCTGTATATTCTGTGTATTTTCTTGCAGCCTCACTCAAATGAAATGCTGGTTGATTTATATCTCGACTAAACCAGGGTATCTGTAAAACAAATCTCGTTCCAGAATGGGCACAGAGTTCAGTACTTTCCTATGCTGGGCAAACTGTTCCACACTGAAACGACACATATCAAATAGCTGAGCTGCTATAGTAGAAAGGACTCAAATGTTGCTTAAACTTGCTAATATATACGCTTTTTTTTCCTTTTTTTTTTTCCTCCCCTTGTAATGTCTACTACTGCTTCTTGTTTCTGACTACTGTCTGGGATTGCATTTCTGTGTTGATGTTTTACTTGCTGTTTTATTTCCATATATCATTTTTCCAAGAGTCTGCAGCCCTTGTCAAATAGAAGAATATTGATTATTTTTCATTTTGGCAAAATTTCAATGATGAGACTAATTTAAGGTTGCCCCTAATTCTAGGAAGATAGTGCCTTTTTCTAAATACTGCTTTTTTTCTTTTTCATTTTTATATTATTTTCATTTAACCAAATAGCTCGGTGTTTACTTCTGTCTCTGACCTTATGGCTGATCACCCTCATTTTGGCAAAGAAAAAGGTTCAATAGCACTACAGAAAATGTTCAATCTGAGAGATATTTAATGTTCAATCTGAGAGATATTTAATGTTCAGTCTGAGAGATATTTAATGTTCAATCCCAGAGATATTTAATGCCCATTTTAAAGATTGAGACCTAATTGAAAAAGCAGTAAGATTAGGGACAGATTCTGCAGCTGCTAATACATTTTCCAGAGTGAATTCCAAAAGTAAATTAACTGAAATAAAAATGTTGACTCAAGGAGTAGGATATTTCTCAATGTGAGTAAGAAGGGCTATCCCACTTTTAGCTACTCTCCATAAATGGCTGTGCTGTAATTATAGCATGTGTTAACTTAGAGGCTTGGCTGGATAGGAATATTTATAAAAGCTGACATTTCAATAAATTGACCTGGTTTACAAGTTTCTAAAGGAACAGCAAGAAATATGGAAAAACCACCTGACATGGCAAGCATGTTAAAACAAATCAAACAAGAAGTCCTGATTTGTGAGCCCATGAGTACTCTTATATAGTCAATGGAGAAAACAAATCAAATGCTTGTAAATGCTGTTTAAGGGCTTACACACAACTTGACTTGATTAGAAAACTAAATATTTAATTATTTGTGGTTTTGATTTTATGAATGTTGCTTTCCTTTACTTGTGCTCTCAAGATGTTTGACGTCTGGTGAGAAAAACTGTGGATAGTGTTTCCATGTGTGGTGCCCATACAGCAGATTTTGATCCTCATGCTCTACTCACAGAGCCGTCTTCATGCTGGAGTCCCATCAGTGTCTGCAGGAGTTTCTTAATGAAGAATACAGTCACAGAAATCTGAGATTAGAATTTGGCTTGAGAGTTCAATTCAGGTTCCCCCCTTCAGCAAGTATGATGCCATCATCATTTTGGTCCCCTGCTGCTTTTAAACAATGTAAGTTTAAAACAAACCCAGATTCCAGTGCCATCCTGTCAGTGTGACCACATTTGGAAGGTCCCTGTTTAGCGTTTTATTTCATTCTTGTGTTCACCCACTTTTTTCCTTTTTTTTTTCTTAATAGTTTAAATTGCACATGGGTTTGGTGGTAAGATTGTCAACAAGACTTTTAAGACCCATTTACTGTTGCAAGATGAACGGGTGTATTTGAGACATTCAGAGCAATCAGGCATGCCAAGCAAATGGCAAAAAATTATGAGTCTAAATGGTTGGTGAGACAGACTTCCTGTGCCTTTGGTTAGCAGGTCCAGAGCTGTGTCATCATGAGAAAAACATGTGCATCCTAGTTACTCTTTGTCTCTTCCAAAACCTAGCTCTCACTGAGGAGTGAAGAGATCCTTCTCCTACATGGAGTGAGTGCTCTGTGACTTTCTTTAAAACTGTCAAGCTTAAAGCTTTACAGTAACAGAGGCTTTGTTCTGGTAATGCTTGCAATGTGGGTGGCAAGGCAAAGCCAGGAGTGGTCTAAGGCTGTGGCATGGGCTTTGACTCTAAAGCTGAGAGAACTATAAAAAGGCAAGGAAAAAAATGTGGTTGTGTAATAGGAGCCTGGTGCTGTGAAAGAGAAAATTCTTCCACAGGAGGAGCAGGACACTGGCTCGAGGGTCTTGGTGGGTCTGCCCTGCAGCCCACTGGAGGGGGCAGAGCAGCGTGGGGACAGCTGCTTACTTTCACTTTCTTCCTGGTGTTGATAAAATTCCTTGATCCTCTCCTTCCTGGAGACATCTGTTTTTGCTTTCAATAACTCCTGGTTTTCTGCATAAATTAATGCAACAATCACCATGACTTTGATACTTTTCTAATTATGAATGAGTTTTAAGCTTCCATTTGGTATTGTACACTTCAGTAACACTTACAGGTATGAATATTATATGAACTTAAAATCTTTTGTATTTGTGCAGGACATATACTTGTACAAGTTTTGAATATGTTTGGTGTTGAACACCCCATTGATTTCCCCTAAATCCACTGGCTTCTGTGTTTCTCTGGAACAAAATGGCTAAATAAACCAGCACAGTAAGTCACACGCTCAGGCAAAAGTCTGTAGCTATTGCTGCATGGATCCTCAAGTCCTGAAATGAGCTTAGGGACACAAAAAGCCATTCATATTACAAATTACCCTTTGCTTTTGAACTGTAAATTATCTTTATTATTAGGCTGGCCATGGTACTGCAATTATTAGGTGCCCTGTGTCTAAAGGTTTGAGCAATTAGAAGTCTGGGGTGACAGTCTCATGATACAGAGCGATAAAATATGTCCAGTCAAGACAAAGAGATGGTCTATATTCGTGTCTTCAGCATGTATCACAGGGAGCCTGGAAGCTGAGCTGCTCTTAAACATTTCAATTAGCCCTGACATGGCCACTGTGAGCCCACAGATTATCTCTGTGTTGCTGTTAAGTTTTTATGAGGCTTTCCCCTCAGATTACCCATTTTCACAGCAATCTATAAATCTGAAACTGCAACATCTGATTAATTCTCCCAGAAGAGAATAGTGAAGATCCAGATTTTTTCATTAATGAAGTTTGTGCTGTTCTGAGCTCTCATATATTTTGGCCATTGTTTTGCAGTTTTTTCCCATTCTAATCTCTTTCCAAAGGTACCAGGGGAGACAGGAGCTCCAAAATCACCCATTTCTGACCTAGCAAATTAGACTAACTTTTCTTGTAGCACCATTTTGCAAGCTGATGGCCATTCCTTGTTGTTTTCAGAGTGAACAAAGCTGTAGTGTACCATTATTATTTCTTCATTACTAACAATTGCTTGGCATCACTTTTCTATTGAGTATTGTACAGTCTTCCTTTTATACACCATATTCTAAATTAAAACTCATGTGGCTTTGCATATTTTTGAGCTTTGAGATCAAATGAACACAAAAATGGAAAATGAAACTGAGCTGAATCTGCTACATATTTCCTGCCATCAAATGGAAGCTCTGAGAAACAAATATGCCTTCACCCTTCCCAGATAGGGAAGCTGAGGCACAGATGTCTCTTTAAAGGTATTCTGGTGGCAGACAGAGAAGAAAATTTCCCTCTCAGTGTCTGTCTTATCTGGTGGAGAAAGCTGGATGATATTCATGTGGTATTTTCTTCAAAAAAGACATTCTTTCAGTGTAGTATTAGGTAAATTAGCTGAGTGATAAAAGGGAGATAAGAATCCAGATGTCATATCTAGCAATATCCTTTCAAATGGCTTGTGAGCCCTTGAAGTAAAGCTTCCAGGGTCCTGTAGCATGGGGACCATCAGAAGGTGTTGGAAACAATGAGATTTGTGCGTTTGCCTCTCTGATTGTCATGTTAAGATCAGAGACACATGGACTAGATAACTTCAGCCCATGGGAAGTATTTCCTGAGTATTTTTAAATGTTTTTGCAATGTGGCAATACCACGGCAATGGTGCTTAAATTCCTGTTGCTTGGAATACTGCTAAAGGACACAGTCTCCCAACTATCCTTTGCTCCCCGTAACCTAGGCCCACCGTTTCCTGAATTAATCCAAACAATAAGCTTAGGGGGGAGTTCAACTAGGTCTTTTTCAACTGTTTTAGACTTGCTATCCTTTGTCCGTTTAGTGCATACTGTACTTCCTTGCCTGGAGTGAGGATAAAGTTTGCTTTTGTCTTGCCCTCTCTGTGGTATCCTGCCAAGAACATATACAGGAATGGTCTTGAAGCACAGGGCTGAACTAAGTCAATGAAACAGGTCAAACTGTGGCCCACAGATTGCTTATGAACCCCTAGAAAGGAAGCATTGAATATCCAGGAAAAGTGTTGTCTAGGACAATGATCTGTGAAATACCCTTTAGGTTCTATATAAATGTTGCACACCCACGGCCCAAGGGAGACTCATCTTCATCTTTCTGTCTGCATCAAGTCTGAATCCTTATGCTTTCATGTTATCCATGTGGATTTATACTAACATCTATCCTCAGACAACCTGGGATTGTATTCTGCTAGAATATTAAACATATCTTGAGATGCAAGAGCAATGGAGATGAACACTAGTGCAACTCAAACAAAAAGAAAGTCAAATTTGCTGCATTTGTGAGCAACCTGATAATGTATTAAATCTAAATTAAATGTGGAGATATTTGTGACAATTTTAATAAGCTTTGCTTATAATTTATAAGGAAGAAAAGAGCATATTGAGTTTCCACTATGCAGTCTTCATAGGAATCTGGATGTTTTCCTTGCCTTTAGTATTCTGTGAAACAGTGTAGATGAATATAGGTGTTTCCTTCACGTGCTGTATGCAATTAGGGGGTTATGTTTCTTTTCAGGTTATATACATTTATATAAAGGATGTTTACCATATTACTCTACTCAGCAGTGGAGAGCCTGAAGCAGCCTGCCATGGTTTTTCAACCACATTATGCATGTTGGTAGGAATGCCTGTCACCTCACATCTCATACCAAATCTACAACTGCTTCATTTAAATTCTGCCTCCATTTGTTGTTCCTTCATATCCTTTATGTATTAGACTTTAAAGAAATCTATATTAATAATGCAGGATGTAAATATGAGCATGTGAATGTTCATTTCTTGTATCAACATTCAACAGGCATAATGGACATATACTCAGTATACAGAATTTAGAATATGAAATGCGTATCCTTATATTCTGACACGTCAACATTTTCTGCATCTTTTCCATATTCCTCAGCCTTCCATAATTATGATTGTACACCTCTCTTCTCTCTGTCAAAGAAAGCCCAATTCCTTTATCAGTCTCATTGGCACTCCTGTCTGCAAATTCTAACAAGTTGTTTCTCTCAAACTGTGTAATAGCTGAACCTAATTAAGTTAAATCACAAGAATTGTTTACGGTCTACATTTATCTTCAAGTTTGCTGCTTCTGCTTCAGGTGAGAAGATATTCATACCTGCCTGAAAGAAAGCTTATCCATTTTTCCTCAAACATAGAATTGGTCTTTAGGACCTCTTTCTTGCAAACTTTGCCTCTCCCTAAGACGTCTGAGGTTCTTTCCCAAACTGAGGATCATGTCAGACTGCTCTGTAGTACGGTAGTGTTTTATGACCATGATCATCTCAGCAAATCAGTGCTGCCCCAACTCTAGAAATAAATGTATGGGTTGTGAATGATATCATTGTTAGAAAAGTCATCTTTTGATAAAGAGACAAAAAAACCAGCTCAGCTCATGCAGGGGGTGGAAGGGGGATCTGCATCATTAAACTGATTAGAATGCTCCAGAGGGTCCTGGGTTTTGTGGAGGACTTAACGTGGCCCTTCTAAAAGGGCTAGTGAGTTCCTCTGTCCCTTTCTCATTACTGTTTAATTCAACAAATCTTTTTTTCTTTTCCTCTTTATTTCTTTATCCCTCACAATCCATTGCTCCTTTCCCCTGCCAGCTGGCTCCCTCAGCTGCTCCATTGATCTCTCAGCCACTCTGGCACTCCTGATATCAGACACAGTGGGAGGCAGAGTAGCTCAGAGATCACCAGGCAGACCATTATAGAAGTGAATCCCAGAGCCCCAGCAAAAAAAAAACAAAAAACACAAACCTGAATTTGTTCTTTTGCTCTCTTTCCCTGTAGCAACCCTTTTTGAAATGGTAGATTGGCATTCCAAAGTCTGATGCCTTTAGTAGCAGAAATAGCTGCTTTTTGCAGTAGTTTGTGTAGGGTTATAGCTCTGACTAAGCCATGGAAGCCACATTATATTGTCATGAGAGAAAGTCCTGGGTCTGGTACCAGTCCTGCACAATTACTCTGTACACTTCTGAATGCCATGTGAATACAGCACCAGAGTTTGCCATCTGAATTTGAGGGGTACTTAAGAATCAGTATAGGGTAGAGCAGGAAGATTGTGAGAACAGATTTTGGAGATGGTCATGATGAACCATGGGTCATCTTTTTCTGTTTTGCTGGCTGATTGTTGTTTGTGCTGTGTAAAAGAAATGGCATGGCAAGAACAAATTCAGATATGTCAGAATGATTTTACATAATTATGTACACTTTGCACCCCCTAGAATATGAAAGGAAAAGGTGGCAGAGATAAGATGCGGCAATTTAGCAGATAGAATTGTGTTTGTTTCTAGTACCACTGATGGTTAGGTACTGCAGCTCCATGTTCATGCTAAAGATCAGGATGTCAGTAGCTCTTGTTTTGACAGCTTTTAAGAGCAGCAGATGAATTTATTTTTAAATTTAGACTCTAATGTGCAGTGCCAGTGGAGGTGCATCACAGTGACTGTTTATTGAAAGCAGATCTAGTAAGCACAACCCTAAGCTTTTATAACCTGTGATGGCTTTGGTTGCCCTGATGTATCAGTCCATATTTTCTCTCCTTTGCTCCTGTCTGTCCCTGTCCTTCCTCACAGGCCTGTACCAGGTTGTTGGAGACAAACTGGATAAACCACTTTAATTCGTAAAGAAATTAGTGGGAAATAATTTGTTTTGTGATACAATTTACACTACAGATCACAATAGTGTTATTGTTCTTTTCACAGGAAGATTTGAGAATATTTCACAAGGATTATTTACTTTCATTAGCATTCAGTACAGATGCAGAACCTTGCTCGAGTTCAGCCAACAGATCAGTGGCAGAATCAGAAATATCCAAGTCATCCTCCTGTGCTCTGTGCATTAGTGAGAAAACTGTGAGCCAAAGAAAACCAGGTTTTGGGAATTCAAAACCTGAATGTGGATTAAAAGTTGACATGTGGTTCCTTTTCAGTGTGGCCTGAGTTGGACAGATCTTAAAACACTCATCTAAGTTATCAACATCTCCATATAAGGATTTCATCAATTTATTTTCTAAATAAAGATATCCTTGGAATGACAAAAAAGGAGTGCCATTAGAGTAAACCACTTATTCATAAAGAGCTGTAGGAATGGGGTATGCTGAAAGGAAGGAGAGTAGTAGTACACATTTATAAATGCCCTTAAAAAATCATTAATATTGCATAAGTGGTATTGGTAACAGCTTGAGTATATTTCCATAGGTGTTTCTTTATATTTACATATTAACTAGTGGATACCTAAGATATTATGTTACAGGAATGTCTGTGGTGCTCATGTTTTATTGAAAGACTATGGTGTCCAAAAAAAGTTGCCAGATGTTATGGAAAATTAATTTGCATGGGATTAGTAGAATGCAGAATTTCTTCTTTTGCCACAAATTTTATTTTTCACAACCCTGCAACTGTTCAGTGTGCAGTGCCAGAATAACCCTGCCACTGATGAGCAGAAACATCTAATTTCCTAGGAGTTAGGCCCTTTGCATTCACAAAGAACACACAAAATTTATTTTTTCTTTGGAATGAAATGCTGCAAACCATAAATGGCAATGAGTTGTAAACAGAAGGTACAGTTTGGATTTTTCTGAATTTTGAATAAGATTTCTTGCATCTGCTCTTGTACATAGCTAGGATTCAAAGGGTTTGGCTAATTAGTACTGGCTTGGGCCTGTCTTGAAGCTGGTACTGCTCTATTCATCACATTCAGGAATTCACTGTTTTGATGCAAGATATTGGCATAGAATGTTTGATTCAGTTTTCTAACTCTACGGATCTGTAGCCCTTGAAATGTCCTGTATTGTCCAAGAAATTTATATATGGGCAACCTATGAGACTATGCTGCTTTGTAACAGCAAGTGGGGAGCTGATGGGATTCCCAAGAGCATTTCAAATGGCACTGGGTGTCTGTGTTAGGCACCAGAATAAAATTCAGCTTCTCTGAAAATAGAGTATAGGTGTGACCCACGAAAACCCTTTATCAGGACTATTTGGCAAAATTCAGGACAGGGAATCAGAATTTTTCTCTTAGCTGTGCCATTGACTCAGTTGTCTCTCCTCATATGAATAGAAATAGTAATTCCTACCATATTTTCATTTATAGGCTCTGTATGGTGCTTTAAAGATATAAAATGCATCATAAATATTACATGCAACACATGGCAATTGAATAACATAACACTATGAAATTGTCTGATCTTCCATGCAAAGCATGGAATTACCAGGGATGATTCATTGCTGGGCACTCTGTGCTCTGCATCAGCTCCAAACCAATGGTGTTAAAGGGGCACTTTGCTGCTGGAAGGAGCTGCCTTTGTGGAGATGTAAGATGAGAGTCTCGAGCACTGTTAATAAAGAAGGGGTGGTGCTTTTAGTTAACACTAGTGTTAAGGTCATTTCCAGCTGAGACAGTTTGTTATTTCTATACAACTCTTTTCTCCATAGAAGTGTTAGTTCCATAGCTGGTCAAATGAAAGCCATCAAAAATTATGAGATGTGATTTAGACATATCAAAAATTAAATGTTGTGGTACATGTGTTAGATAATTATTCCTCTTTCTCCCTTATAAATTGTTTCTGTATACCATTCAAGTGTGCAAAACTAAAAGATCATAATTCATTAGCTGTCTAAAGGGTGCATTTATAATCATCTTGGAATGTTTTGGAAGGAAGTTTTTTAGCATCCAAAGAATAAACAATAACTCTCAAGTTCGACACATCCCTATCTTTACATGGCAGAACCAGGATACTTAATCTGCCTGCTCAAAAGTTGAGGTCCTTTTTGAAAAAGCCTTTTTAAAACAAAAACAATTTAAAGGTCGCATTTCTGTTGCATTTCCTTATGAGGATGTAAGAAAGATCATTTGCAATTTACTGCCAGTGAGTTTTGTGGTTTTCCTTCTAACTGCATCTTAGATCATCTGCTTATTCAAAAATCGCAGTGCGAAGGGGAACTGGCATAATGATGTGTAGGAAAGTAGATCTTAATTAGCTGGAGATATTTTGGGGGCAGCTGATGGTAATTGTATGGACTGTCCCTTACGGTCACCGAGGTCAGCACCGTTTAACACCATAGGCTGTGTAAATATTTGTCTCACAAGTTAATGCAGCCAGATATAACTGGTGGGATTATATCCTTGACTGAGCCAGCTATTTTCTAATGGCAGAATCCTTACCTGAGACAGCTGATGTAGCTTGACAAAAGTTGTGAGCAAGCTTTTCAGATTTATTTCAATTAATGTTTAGCACTTTAGATTTAAGTACTAATTGATTGCTAGATACTACTAATTTCGTTGGCTTTCATTGCTGCACTTTATTTTAGTCTATCATGGTTCTGTGTGATAATTCAGAAATAAAATACATTTTTCACAGCCCTCTTCTTTCACAGAGGTCAGGAAAATTATTATTTTATCTTGAGGTTTTTTGCCTTTTTTTTCATAGCTACATAAAAGTTATCAGCTAGAGGCACATCATGCTGTAACTCAGAAAACAAAATTATGTTTCCATTTTCATTATAAATTAAACAATCTGGAAGAATTACATTGGAAACATATGAATTAAACCACATAGCTCTCATCACAGATCTTTGGATTACAGAGGTCTTTGGATTTTATTAAGGGAAGGTCAGAACAGTGACATCTAAATGATATTTAGCTTGAATGCTTTGTGTATGACATCTTTAGGTATCTTTTGGCTCCTGTGAGAATAGAACTAGATTTTCTGTGGGAGACTGGTGGAATCGATATTTTCTAGATTGCTTTCTAGGGACCAGTCACAAATATATGTCTAGAGATGCAGATTGATCCTTTGGACTCTTTTAAGGTTGTTTATGTGTTTCACTGAAATTCTATTTCATGTAAGCACCTGAATCTCAAAATTAAGTGCAGTTAATGTAATGTTAAGGTTGCAATGGGTGTTCTTCCAGAAGGTAATTATACTTTCAAAAATTAGTATCTATTTGTGAGCAGCATTTGCAGGCTTCTTGTTTTTCTTGGATTCATCTGTTATTTGTTTAAAAAAACCAGAAATAGGATCATACAATTTGCCCTAATCTCTGATCTCAGCAAGCTTCAAGGCATCTTGAAATGGGGATTTCTATTGATGATGAGTGACAGCTTAAACTGTCCACCCATGTTGTTGGGGATGAAGACATGGAAAGTTCTCATTCTCTAAAATAATGCTTTGAAATTTTCTTAGAATCCTGTATTGTAAAACCAGAGCTAAAGAGAGGATTTTTCAAAACATAATCTAATGCAGATGCTTTTTTGAAATCTGTCCAAATTTGATACTTTTGACCCCAAATATCTTCAGAAGGAGGGAAATGGAAGTCAAACCTGAGTATACAGTTAAAAAAACCTCAAACCATACTATTTTATTTTTTGTTAATCTAGAAAAGTGTGAATTTTAAATAGTTGAATACGGATTATGCCCTGTGAACCCGAGAAACTTAATTGTCTAAGGTAGAATTCAGAAGTACTTACCCAAATTTTTTGGAACTTTAAAAACAACAAACACAAAACAACAGATTGCTTCAGCATTAATTATGCAATGAGAGAAAGAATGACTTGGAAAGTATAATCTCCTCAAACCAGTGGTATATTAAAATGGGGAAAAAAGTTAAGAGGCTGATCATACATAAACTATTTTGTGTAACAATCCCATTCTGAAACAGTAACAGAAAAAAAGGATAAGCATAAAGAGATGGTTGGTTTCTCAGGGAGAGGTGGGGTTTTTTTTGTCCATATTGGTCTTTCTTCCCTTTATAATGGCAATACAGTGTATTTTCTATTGCTTGGCATGTAGGATATATACAAAAATGTCACCTTAAATCCAGGTAGTATGCTTTAGCTACCTATGAGAACAAGTGTCACAGGAAACATGATGGTGATTTCCCCCAGCTTTCAGACTGTGCTCTGCTTTCCAAGTAACACAGCTGCAAACAGGAGTGCTCTGGAGGCACAGGGATGATGGTTTGTTTTACAGTCTTTTAGTTTATTTAGCAAACTAAAATAACAGTAGCTTTGTAGTCAACTTTGTGGAACAGATAAACAATAGTGACAATTTCATATGATGTATATAGACAGAAGAGGTTAGCTGCAACCCCTGAGTGATGGAGCTTGTCATATTCCCTTCTCCAGTAATGCACAAGGTTAGAAATCAATGTCTTAATCATGGGCAGCTCTGGGCAATTCAGATATATCACACACAAACAGGCTTCTAATTACATTTAAGAAATACATATCATACATATATAAACTGACATAAATATCAGAGTGGTGTTGCTAGCTGTCAAAATGGATAAGTATAATTCCCTCAGTGGCCCTTGACAGGTTCAATACCTGCTACGGAGGTGCTATGAGCAGCATTATACGGCTGATTGAGTTATGACAGCTCTAACCCAACAGGGAAGCGAGGCAGGAAGGAATAGCCTGGGCTGCAGACAAATGATGATAAAGTGATCACTTTAAAGAACAATCTCCATAATATTTCATGCTCACTGCACGGTGTAAAGGCAGCCTTGACTGCGGGGCTAACTGCTCTATCAATTGATTTGATTCACTGCTGCAGCTACTCCCAGTCATAATATTTCAAATAAATGGTACCGTGGATAGAAATAATATCTGCATCAATATTAACCCTGAAAGGACTAATGGACACAAGCTATAATTTCCTGGACACCCTAATAATGCATTTTGACTGCGCTTGGCATAGGATGATTTTTCTTTCCTTTTTTTTTTTTTCTTAAATAAAAACAGTGTATTGTTTACTTAAACTTTCCTTTTATGGCCCTGAAAAAGCTTTTCAGCTCAGGCCTCATTCATAGTCCCAAGTTTAATTCTGCTAGATGCTATTTTCAAGTGTTTGTTTTTATCTGAATATCTTGTATTAAAATTACATTAAGTATCTGAGAGAAAAGGCATGATAAGCATGTTTTGGATGTGTGTATTATATATCATTTATCTGTGCATCTGTGTACAGACAGAGGTTATAGCACTCAAATTATTTTCTAAGTTATATTTAAAATAAACAGAAAGAAACTTAATTATAAATGAGAATGGAGTCAACAAAGTATTTTCTAGAAACACAAGGAACCAGTAAATTCCAATGATTTTACAGGATGTTAGATTTTCTTATCCTTTAGAAATAATAATAAGTACTGTATGAGACAGGCTTAACATATAAGAAGTACAAGTGAATTTATGGCTTCATAATCCTAAATCAAACCTGATTTCTATTTTCCATGCAGTTTTTCACATACACTGTAACATAATGGATGTTTATTCTGTTCTTTCATTCATAACACCCTGTTGACATTTAAGCCCCTTTTAAGGATCTGCTGTGCTTATTGTGAATCAAGTTGACATGTATAAATTGTATAATTTTATTATTGTTATTCTTCTTCCACTACTCACTGAGTACTTGAGTATCATTGGATTGTGCATTTTAAAGTAGGAACCATGTCCAAGTGTTCAGAAACTGTTTAAAGAAATGCTATTAATGCATGTTAAGTAGACTGAATGTATTTAGAGAACTCTTTCTCTTATTACTAGTTTGTATCTGTTTAAATATTTTCCTTATCAGATTCTCTGTTTTTTCTTATTTGTCCCTTAAACATTTACTATAAATTAGAGCAGGAGATACTTAGATTTGAATCTCATGAGGCTTGTTTATATTTAAAGCTTAAGCAGAAAGAGGTATTTTATGAACAGTCCTTAGTGAATGCTCCAACTGCAACACTTCACCAACCTCTGAAGTGGTCTTAAACAGCTTCAAAGGACTTCAATTTATAGTTTTCCAGAAGATCTGGGGAATATTGGTATTTCTTAGGATGTAGAATAAAACCTGAGGGTTCCAAGTGGGTTTGAAAGGCTGGCTTGAATCTAAAATTGAAATTGAAAATTGGTGAAGATTGGTATTGGCTTAACTCCTCTATTCACACCAGTCTAATAAGCCACAAAAGCACAGTGTTCTCCTCCATTCTAGACCTGAGTAAACAAGCAAGCTCATGCTTGCTGCTTGCTAGCTCGCTTTCCTAGAGATCAATATCAGATTTTATCAGCTCTTTGCCTTTCCTGCTTGCTTTCTCTTTCCTTCCTGAAAAATTTTCTTTCTCCCTGATCACACTGCATGAGAGTTGTTTTGTTTCTCCATTTCAGACCATTTCCTCTAACTTCATCTCTGTCTGGTGTCCTTTTCATACTTACCATATCACAAAATTATGGAATGCTTTGGTTGGAAGGGCACCTGGAAGATCACCCAGTTCCACCCCCCTGCCATGGGCAGGGACACCTCCCACTAGACCAGGTTGCTCAGAGCCCCATCCAACCTGGCCTTGGAACACCTCCAGGGATGGGGCATCCACAGCTTCTCTGGGTAACCTGTGCCAGGGCCTCCCCACCCTCACAGGGAAGAATTTATTCCTAATATCTAAACTAAGCCTACTTTCTTTCAATTTGAACCCATTTGTCCTTGTACTGTCACTCTATGCACTTGTAAATTGTTTTGCACCATCTTTCCTGTAAGTTCCCTTCAGCTACTGAAAGGCCACATTTATGTCACCCTGAAGTCTTTTCTTTTCCAGGCTGAACAATCCCAGTTCTCTATCCCTTTGATCAACTTGTTGGCCTCCTCTGGACTCTAATACTCATCATTATTTTGATCATATCTCTCTCATATCTCTGTATTGGTGTAACCCTTCAACATGCAAACACAACTGTCTGTCAAAAAAATTGTTCTGGACTCTTTTCTAGCACTTCTATTAATTGTTTTCCTTCTCTGTCTTCTCTAAATCAGTTGAATTACTTTCTGATGATGTTCTCTAAATCAATTTTAGACTTCCTCATTTGATTCCAAGGAGTTTGTCCTTTTAGAATCAGAATAGCTGAGTTTGGAACAGGCCTTTAAAGGTCCTCTCGACCAGCCCCCTCTGCAATAAGCAGGGAAGTTGCACTAGCTCTTCATCTTCATGAGTGTGTCCTTTGCTTGCACTTTGCTCTTCTTTCTGTATGTTAGCTTTAAGATATCGTCCACAAATAGGAACTCAACAATTATTCCTCCTGGGCTTACTTCTGCCTTCTTTGATGTATATTATACTTGCCTGTCACCATCTAATGTTTTCCCATGGATGTTCAATATATCACATTTAAAGCAGAATTTTAAACTTTTGCTGAAAACTGTTTACAACAATGAAACTTTTTTTCAGCATATCTCTTGTGGACTTCAGTGTCTAATGTCCTGGTGCTGTCACTGTCATTGTCTGTTAACCTAAATATTTGGTGGCCAGGCCACGTCTTCATCCTCTTGATTATTTCTCTGACCATTTCAGGGAGCCTGTCCCATCCCATCTGCAGCATAAACTCTTTCCCAGGTTCTCATCCTCCTCCTTTCATTATTGCACACTATTTCTTTAAATATAATATTATTTCACTTGCACATGATCAGAAACCATTTGCAAAGTCTGTTTACCTAGGCTATTTCTTTCCCTCCTCCCTTGTTTTTCTTCCATTAGCTCCATCACACTTGTAGTAAAATACTTGTTTTCATGTTCACTCTTTCTTTTCCCGTTATCTATCATCCTGCTCTCAGTATCAAGGCATCATATGCCTCACCAATCTTGATGAGTAATGAGTGCCTAGTTTCCACCTCCCACTTGTTACTTTTTCCTATGAGCATTTCTCTCTGTCAGCCTTCCTCATGCTCACAAGGAGCTTGCCATGACCATTTACAAAGGTAATTCATTGTTGTCTTCTAAAGCCCTCCTGAAATTTCTCTTTGGCTATAGGTCCAAAAACTCACGATCAAGCTCCCAAATTGAAATCTTGCAAAAGTGAGGTTTACTATGTATGAGTATTTTATTTCCTGTCTTTATCATCAATATTGTTTTTTGTTTTTTTTTCCTTGTGTACTTACTCTCCAATCTATCTGTATCTTTGTTTATACTGGGGTGATAAGTTATTTCAGGTGAAGAAATAACTTTTTCTGTGTTTGCACAGTAGCAAACACAATAGCACTGTAGCAATACAAGTAGTTAAGACAATAATAATATTATTAAAGGTAAGCTGTGACACAGTCTCATGTAATTAATACAGACAAGTTAAACTCGAGAAAAAAAAGTAATTTATTTATTTTCAAATATTAATTATTTAGGTGATCTAACTTCCACAGTAGAGTCTGAGACTTAATACTAGTTTCAGATGTGACAGCACAAAACACAGCTTCCGGACTGGGCCAGCAATGTGCTTTTTAGGACTGATAAATTATGGAGTTGCATCCATTTTCCAGCTAATGTAGATGAAGTGTAAATACTTGATGATAACTGAAATGTATCCCTTTACAGTATTGTAAATGGGGAGGTGGAAAGACCCTCGATATTTTAAGGACCAAAGAGAATCACGGGAGCAGCTTTAAAGATTAATTCCTTGTGTCTAGTGTAAAACAAGATTAAATTAGCTTGTGTGAGCTGCTGTTAGCAGATGCACTATTACATTATGCATGATTCTTGACTGCTCGTAGCATGAACAAACTGCACAGTGTTCCATTAGTGATTTTCAATGCTGTGCTAAGCTTTAAGTCACATAGACAGGCCAATGTATTGGGTTTACTTTGTGGATGTGTTTTCCAGGCAATTTCACAACCTACCTGATCACTGTTATTGATTGACCACGTTTGAAATGGATAAAAGAATTAACCTGTGTAAGGGTAGCAGAATGGGGTATATACAGTATCCTATATACTTAGGAAAATCAATAGTACTCTAATGTAGAAAATTTAACCAGACAAGACAAAACCATCTTCCCACCTGCATCAATCCTTGTGTTCCCTCCCAGTGTAACACATTATAGTTATACCATATACTTATGTGGTTTTAATGTGTTTTATCCTTTGACGCTTCTCTTCGTAGTATCCTCTGTAACCTTGTGGATGTGCTTGTGTGCATACTGTAAAACAAACTGAGGAACTCCTGGACAGGTACATTTTTCTCTCATGCCACTTTTGAAGTGAGAAACAGGCAGCTACACACATCTAGAAACTTGTTTCATCTTTCAAGGTGTAAACATATTCCTGTTTTCTGTCACTTTCCCTCTTGACTGACATCTTGTCCCTCTGTTAGTCCTTAGATTTCTGCTCTCACGTTCATTGTGCCTTGTCCTGTGCAGTTGTCTTTTGTTCATGTGTTAGGCTTCAGCAAGTTCCATCTCCTACTTAAATTTTGCCACCCTCTTCCGCTTTAAAGGAGGATGAAATGCATCCAAAACACATTCTTAGTGCCTTTACCTTATCACACCTACTTTTCAGGCTCACCAGCTAAACAGTGCTGCTTTTTGTATTCAAGTTAATCTTTCCAGTATTGGCCAGTGAAATGTTTGCCACTGAAAAGAAGTCCAAGCTTGTAAAGCAAATATTTTTGTGGAAAACCCCCTAATGTTGTGGCTATTTGAAATCTTTACCAGCAATACTACTGAAGCTAACATCAGAGTTGTTACTTATCCTTAACACTCGGATAGTGAGTTTTTATATTTTACTTTTGTCATATAACTAGGTTCAGGAAATCAGCTTTAGTAAAGCTCCAGTGGTATTATGCTTGTTCCTCCAGCACCAAGAGAACGTTAAACATACCAAACCTCTGGGCTTCTGGGAATTCCTGCCTTCTTGGCCAACTCCCTTTCCTTCTTGGCTAACTTTCCCTATTCACAACCTCCTCTAAAGGAATAGCCACCCAGAATGGCATTTCTGCCTCTGCTTTCAAGAAACCCAGGAGACTTCAGGAAGAAAAAAGTGAGAAGCAATAGTGTTGCTTAGGCTGTGCTTATTCCACAAGATGGGAAAGAAAAGGATAAAGAAGGGGACCTGCTTGCAGTTTTAGAATGTGCTTCCAATCACCAGTTCATATTGTTATATGAATTTAAAATGCAAGTGTCTTTTTTTTGTCTTGTAAAAGCTAGAAATCTCAAAATTTTATTCTGTTTTGGAATTAATGTTTCTTGAAAATATGCAATACATTTCTTTGGAATGTGCAATAAATTATCTGTAAACTCTACTAGTAGGTTGGTTACAAGGAACAATATATGACGAGCTGGTGCAGTTACTGTCTTTTTTAACAGAGTTGAGGCCAAACTCAATCTCTATCTGTGTTAATATTCTGTTGTATAGTTTTGCAATAATTTCACCCGCAACCTCTAGACATTTTATTTTCTGTAGCTCTCTGAGCCAGTGGCTTGGAACTTGGAAATTTTCTACTAATTTCAGGACTGATGGTCACTCCTGCTATGCCTTTTTTCTCTGGAGACTTTCCTTGTAAAATGACCCTTAGAGTGGCTGCTCACTGAGCTAATGTTGAGTTAGCTGATGGCTTTAATATGAACTAATAAAATGACACAAAACTGGCAACATTTCTTGGAGGTAAAACTGACTGCAGAACTTACTACATGACTTCAAAATGCTGTTATTGTTTAAAGGAACCAATAACTCAAGGCCCTTTTTTTCGCATAAGGCAAAGGGATGTAGAAATTAGAAAAAACAAATCAATCATGTGGATTTATATATGGACTCTTTCTGCTCAAATCTCTGCCCAGACAGGATCAACTTGGGTGGTAAGGTCAGCAGGGTGACAGAGCTGGCTAGCAGTGTCACTGCTTTACCCATGCACACTGTCCAAGCACTGTGGAGTCGTCGCCAAATCCCAGCGTGATGACAACAGTACTGACAGAGGAGTTTGCAATATGCCGAGGAACACTGCGGGCAGAAAAAACAAGCTTCCCTCAAACCCTAATATCGCTAAACGGGAAGACAATATTCCAGTTCATGGACATTTAAGAGAGACCTGTGCAATTTCTAAGCAGTCAAATATTCCTACAGAAAACAAATACTTTGTAAAAAACCTCACTATCGACGTTAAGCAGTTTCAGAGCAACGCAGCAGATACTGAATCAAAGACCACTACGGTTCTTTATTGCTGGGGGGGGAAAGGTCCAAATATTGCTTGGCAAATTACTGTTTGCTAGGGGCACTATTACCAGTTGACACAATCATTGGTCAGCAAATTGGTCACATTATCGGTTAGTAAATTTGAGAGTGCAGAATTATTTATTGGTAAATTAGAGATGGCAGAATTATTGGTTGGTAAGAAAAGAATTGCAGTGATTGGTTAGCAAATTAGAGATGCTTGGTTTTGTCTGTGGATAAATCAAGGTTGGTCAGATATTGGAGGCCAAATTAGAGATGGCCATGTTATTTATGGTTGCTCTGGTGAATGCTGAAATCCTGCTTTTTTTGTTACAAGCAAGTGAACATTGGGAGGGTTTGCCTTTTTTTCCCCCTGATTTATATTTACCTTTGCAGTTCACAGTTGAAGAATTTCTGTGGGTATTAATATGGAAGTAAACACATACTCTTGCTCTCTTAGTTTTTAATGGAGCTACGTGTTAGCTGAAATTTTGCAGAGTACCAGGGGAGTTCTGAAATTGCTTGTATGAAGTGAATATTAAAGAAAGGTGTTAGATTTCCAGGGCTAAAACCTGAAGCCTTTGCAATTCCAGCATTAGTGCAGTGCAGGCAGTAGGAGCTGCTCCTCACGGGCATAGTCAGCAGGCACCAGGAGGAGCTGGTGATGTGAATCCTTCCTGAGAGCCTTCCTTGCTGCTGGTTGAGAGCTGTAGTCCTGCTTTGTCTGTGAACTGAAAACAGCAAAGATATGCGGGAGCAGTGCCTTGAAAGCGGTAATTTCTGTGAGATGTGGGGATTTCTGTGGGCAGTGGCCTCCAACTACTCAGCTTTTTGCACAAAAGCCAGACCTCTGTGACAGGGTCGATGTCCAAGCGCTGTTACCATGCAGGGAGAGGTTTTTGCTGAAGAACTGCAGTTGAAACCACCACAGACTTGCTCAACAGCTATGAAAGCCGCCTTTTTTATGCCATTGATATCAGGAATGGCACAAACTTTCTGTTGAAATAGAGTACTGCAACACAAACTGTTTTCTGGGATTTTCATGTTCCCAGTTGTTTTGAGTTTTTCTCCTGTCTTTCCCTTTATGTGAAGAATTGCTACTTAAAAGCAATCCTGCTTTTTTATAGTGTGTTGGAACAACTCTGAAGAAAAAGTCTGTTTCAGTGTCATTCTAGAACACTAAGAAAAATTCTGTTTGACAAACTTTCCAAACAATGCACAAAACACAATGGTTAAACAATTAAATAATTTTAGAGTATAACAATGCTGAAAACAATAATAGAATATGTGTTAAGAAAAGTCTATGGCTGTTTATATAGCTGTTGAATTCTAGAATGGAGACTGATGCTAATTAATCAGATTTACTTTTCCAAAGGGACACTACATAATGCTTTTGACAACAGTACAGATGGAGTCAGGGAGGATGTATTTTAAAACTTTAGGAAAGTCTTAAATTTTAAAACGTTAAAATTTGCTTTTTATATGAACTCCTATAACAACAGTGCCCTTACCTTTCTTGTCTACTAATTCTGCCAAAAATGATGTGTTTATTTGGAAACAGTAAAGTATGTCTGACATTTTTAAGACGCAACTAGGGGGGAATTTTGCAAAAGTGAAGGGGGTGAAAAAGAATTTTTGTCCTGCTAAAGATGCAACAAAATCACAAGATATCTGAGTTTTATAAATCTCCTGGATTGAGATAACACATGCTGCTCATTTTTTGGTATTCTCATTGAATCCAAAAGTTAGGACTTGGGATATACCAGATCATTTCAGTAACACAATGATTGTTCAGTATTGAGTCCAGCTTGAACGGCTCATCTGGAAAGTTTTAGCTGAAACCATCATAATTAATTAGAAATGGTTTGACTAGTTCAGAAAAATATAATTGTAGGGCTCCCTGTTACCCTGGGTAGATCTCCTCTCCAAAAATGAAATAATCCTATTGGTGCCAACCACATTCTGCTCTCAATTCTCAAGATCAAGTAGGCTCATCCTGTAAGGCATCTCAGCCTGGATTGTTACATACTGTGGAGTCTTTATAGTGGTGATTTGTTTCATCATATTTCGATCCACAATCAGACTTTCTCAAAATCTGGGATATTCAACTGGGACAAATTGTCTTCAGTCATTATTCAAAGGTAGCACGAGATGGGAAATGCAAA
Organism: Pipra filicauda; assembly: GCF_003945595.2. NCBI lineage: Eukaryota > Metazoa > Chordata > Aves > Passeriformes > Pipridae > Pipra > Pipra filicauda. Next base: position 2,303,690 of record NW_024104609.1, on the reverse strand, counting down.
TGAGCAAAAGAACAGCCGTGGTAAAATGAAGAAGTGAAGATGGTATGGAAATAAAATAGGACTTGTGGATGGCATTTAATTTCCTCCCAGCAAAACCTAATAACTTGTAACAGAAAACAGCTCAGTGCAGGAAGGCAGAGGCAGGCCATCCACCTTTAGTTAGAAAAGACCAAACTTTTGGTCTGCGCTTATTTCAAATACAGATGAGCATAGGATTTAACAAGAAACTGCTGGTTGGAGTTTCAGCTGTTAAAATAAAATTGAGAGGTAGGTTGATTCCTCAAGCCATTTATCTAATGTGTTTTTTCCAAGCTCAGTGCAGAAACTAGATTAAATCATTCTACTTGGGCTCAATGGGTCTACCTCTCTTTTCAACTTCTTATAACAGAAAAAAAATCATATTTATTAATTAAAAAGAATTATTATTGTCACATTAGTATCAGCAATAGTATATGTCTGCCACTATTTATTAATTAGTAAAAAACTTAATAGCAGGAGTCTTCACAAAATGTAAAGCTTATAATGAAAAGTCTGACAATTTTTAAGCAGGAAATTTTTGTTCTGGCTGTGGCATTCTGAATTTCCATTTTGCTGGTATTCACTAAGCACTGAATAAACTGAGAACTCTGGTTTTAAATGTAGGTATTCCTAATCAAATCTTCACCTCTCTGCTTAGGTTAAATATGTCACATGATATTGTTTGTGTCCTTTGATTAAAGAAATTATAAAATTACCCAATTTGAAACTTCTCTGTGCTAAGTGTCGATGTTACAATTTACAGTTCTCAATTTTTACATTGTTGACTGATTTACGTTGGGTATCTAATAAAACATTAGACAGAAAACATTTCATTTATATTACCAACCAACATTGTATAACATTTTTTGCAAGCATTTGCTATTTGTGGAGACAGATTGTTGGCAATTCAAGGGTTACAATTCCTATGTTTCTAGGAAACTAATATTAGAGAATTTTCAAAATGATTATAAGGATTTTTCATGAAAGGAAAAAACCGAAAAGACCTATAGGTATAATTTACATTCCCAGGGTTTTTTCTGCCAGTTGAAAGTCCTACTTTTTATAGGAGTATGCAAGTAATCGTTAAAAATTTGAGGCAACAAATTAAAACCCACACTATACTATCATTGTAATAACAGCCAAATAGGTGAAGTTTAAAATCTAAGTGTCCAAGATGATTAAAAATTTACACTTCCTCATTTGAATGGAATAACATGAAATGTCTTCTTCTGGCTTACATACTGGGATCATAAAATAATTTATAAAAATAAAAATAAATGTAAAAATGTATCTTCTTGCCAGTTGTGGACATTGAAAAGCTAAAGGCTATTCAAGTTGTGCTGTGAATAGACTATTCTCTAGTGTAAGAAGAACAAGTTCTTCCCAGGATTCAAATAAAATATTTTTCATCTTCACTGTGAAGAGCTTTTTCCTCTGCTTTTCTTTATAGGAATAAAAGGCCTTTCTGTTCTTTCAGTTGAGCGACCTCTGCCTTTTAGGGGGAAATGGAGTTTCTGCTCCACTCACCCATCACCACCACCCAGACATTCTGCAGTTTCTGTGCCTGAGTTGGGTGAACAATTGGTCCAGGGGATGGGAGGGAAGAAAAGTGAAGTATGTGAGCACTCATACATACTTTTTTCCACAAAAGAAGGCAGGAAGGTTGGTGACCTTAAGAAAAAGAACTTGAAACATCTCTCAGGTAGAAATGGTTACATTTTGTAGTACAGCAATGTGATCAGGATTTAATTTGAAAGCTTACTGTTAAATGGCTTAGGCAGCACTGCAGTTACATGCCAAAGGGATCCACTTTATGCATTCAGATATGCAATGCACAGTCTGTAGTATCATTCATAGTCCATTTAGGTGATTTTGTTACGCTGCAGTTTGTTAGAATGTCACTAAACTGTCTCAGCAACTCCTGGAACGGAGGTTTTGGTTGCTTTTTAATTTGCTATATTTTCAAATAGCATTCATTAGGTGTTCTTCAAGCTAATCTGGACATACTTTGATGGGCTTGAATTTTCAAGTTGGAGATTTGAGGACCTAGGGTGTAAAAACTGTGCAGCTTAAGAGTTAGTAGACAAAAGGAGTTCTTAAGCACAAAGTCATCCTGGGCAAAATCTAGCCCTTCTTGTTGTGGTTTGTTGGCAGCTGAAGACTTTAAGAGAACATGTGAAATAAGAGCAAGTGTCCACACTTCTAAGACCATTATCATGGTACGCTTGTATTGTCCCTGGCAATAAATGTGGATAAAGAGATTTGAAAGGGACACAGGTTTGACAATACTTATATGAACAATTATTCCTTCATGTCTAACAAATTCTTTAATGTTAATTTGTAGCTGCATCATGTCTGTCATGTACTCTATGGATGTCTGTCATGGTCATTATGAATCCTTCCTAAGCATTATATATGTTGTGCTTTGGTACAAATACACCTGTCTGCACAAAGTTATTAGAAAGTTTTAAGATGCATATGCAACATTTAAAATATGCAAATAGATTACATTTATCCTTTTAAAAATTGGCTAATGAATTACTTTAGGCAGTGATGTACGTCTATTCCTGCAATCTGTGTGTTTTTATTAAATTTAATTAAAATATTTTCATTTTGTAAAGTAATAAGGAAATTAAAGCGAAAGTCTTTGTAGGCTGCTGTTTTTATTATGTTCTAACCTTAAGTAGAAAGAAAGCCAAGCCAACTAGTTGTTCTTGCTTCTATTAAAGTTCCTGTTGGCACCGCACTGATGGGACACATTAATCTTAGTATTAATGCTGAGGAAAAGAGGCTTAGAAGCCCAGGATGAATAAATCATTCCAGAGCCCATTTGGATCTGTTGGCACCTTCCCTGCTATGTTGTTGCTGGATAAAAAGGCTTCTCTAAGTGTTAAAGGGTTGGATAACAAAATTGCCTTATTGCAGAATGGCCCACAGTAATTTGTGAGTGGTCTGAGTGGGTGAAAGCAACGGGGCAGGATGGTGTGAGCACAGCGAGCCTGTGAGCTGGCACTGATAAAAGTACAGACATACATTTTCTTCTGCTCCACAATCACTGTGCAGCCTTTGTCACTGAGACCAGTGGTGCTGGTGGTGCTTGCAGTCTTGCTCTGAGGTATTTGTTGACATTAGAGAGGAAGAAGAGTAGCTGAAATGCTTCCCATTTGTACTACACAGATCCATCTCCAGTCACTTCATTAAAATCTTTGGAGGCTTGGGGATCAGCCACGTATTTTTCATTTAGAAAGTCACGTTATCCATTTCTTTCCCATGAAGATCAACTCTGAACAAGTAGAATCATCAGACTCCAAGAGTAACTTCTTACTTCAGTTCCTTCATATCTTACTGTTTTCTGGGCAGCTTTTAGGTTTTTTTTTTCAGTCCATTTGTTTCTGCAACACACTCCTCTATTTGTGGTTGGCTCAGAAGGCCTTCATTGCTCTATTTTGCAAAACTGCCATGCTCTCAAAATCCTTCTTCTTAGCAGAGCCTCAGAAAGGGGTTTTAGCTGCCAGTTTCTTTGCCTCCATCCAGATTCAATTCAGATGCAGTTCTGGGCAGGTTCAATGTAGGATGCAACCAGAATATGTCTCCATGAGGTTTCTGGGGTGACCAAGGTGAAGAAGCAGAAGGAAAGACAGGGAATGACCTGTGCAAGTCAGACTGTGGAACTGGGGAGTTCCATAGTTTTTTCACCACCAGCCTTTTCACCACCCATCTCCTGATGCTAATAAATCAGTGACTGGTGTGATGTGTTTTCACTGGCCCCAGGTGGGCTCTTCTGTCCTCTGGAGTACTCTGTGCACTTAAAAATTAATGGGGCGGGATTGGTCTCTGTGGGTGAGTTTTTCCCAATTCCCACAGCTTTAATTGCTGTTACATGAAACAGTGGCTGCAGACATCAGAGCAAGATTGTCATACAGTAGCAGCTGAACCTTTTCAATGGCAGTCAGTGAACAATTACATGCTACAATTTACACTATCTTCTCTGGTCTTTTCTTTCTGTTCTTTAACTGATGAAGCACCTATTATTAGCCAGGCAATAATCAAACACTTGAAATAGGCATATAAAAGAAGATTTGGGGAATAACACATGCTACCATCTAATAAGCATTTCACTCCCTCAAGAGATGCACTGAAGTGTAGAAATTCGAGCTATATCACTGTATTTTTAACTGACAGAATTGCTGTTGAGACAGTTATATTTTCTTAATGTATTTTATTCATAAAAAATCTTGTTTTATAAACACAGATCAGCTTTAATGCAATGGATGTAATGTACAACAATTATTTTGGATAACCTTTAGTTGTTGGATGGCACAAATCACAGTTAAAGTAATATTGAAACAGAAGGAAGATGAAAAACAACATGAAATGTCTCAATACATTTTATTTTCAGTGAAATAATAGAATATTATTTTACCAGTCCTAACATAAATGGGGTCATTTGAATGCTATCAACCTGTACATGTGCTGTAATAGATAGAAATACACTTTTTCAAATCAGCTGGTTGTCAGTAGACTTGGGAAGGGAGCACTGTTTTTCATATACATGTGGTCCTTGTAAAGCTGTTGGTTAACAACAGTTTGCAATCTGAAAACTCAAGCAATGAGCAACACCAACAACAAAAGAAAAAGGACGAGAAACACTGGCTTGTGTTTGTTCAGTGTGACTTTCCCAAGAAAGTAATAATAATCTAGTTAATTTCTTAAGCATGGGAACAAATCCCAATGTACCTATCTTGATACAGCATCTTATTTCCTTTCTAATTCCTTTCTTCTCCCAGTGTCTCTGGTCCAGAGCTGTGCTAAGTACAGTGGCTTGTGCATTGACCTAATGCTGGGCTCAATTTGTAGAGTACAGATTGTGAATAAACTGTATGTCTAATTTTGTTCAAAAGCTTCCAAATTGAGTATATATTAAAAATACTATTTTTAGAACAACAATGTAAAAGAAAACAACAGCAAAAATCCCCCCCCATTAACTTACACTGTTAGAGCATATCTTCACCAGATGCTGAAGTAAACTTCACTTACTAGTATTTTTATAGTCCTGTTATATATTTGGGCTTCTGATTTGAATATTACAATAAATAAATTACATAATGTTAATGATTGATATAAAAAGAAAGCTTCTATCAGGTAGAATAGCAGAGTATGAGTTATTGCATGTTAACTATTTGGTATTTGGAGATCATGGAAACCGGTTGTGGGCAGTGGAAAATGTTTGTCATTTTATACTGTGTCACATTAATCACCCTAATCTTTTATTTTTAGGTGTAAGATGTGATTCTTCATTCCAGGAAACCCTAAAAGGATGTTCCTTTGCATGGAAGTAAGTACTGAAAGTTAGGACATTCCTTTTGAAAGCACCCCAGAAGCAGACACATTCATTAAACCTATTTTTGTACTGCTGTCCCCAGAAAGGCGAAGAAACAGTGAAAAAGGAGAAGTCCACACTGGGAGAAAAACTATTTTGTATAGCATAATAATCTTGTCAGGAAACAGAAAACAAATTCCTGCCCCATCTCAAGCTGTAGAAAACCTTGAACTCACAAGAAACAATAAGCTCAAACCATATAAGAGAAAGCGACTCAAACTTTTGATATTAAAAAAGAGGATCTGTAATTCTGAAGTGATTTGCGAGTAAGTGTTACTATAATCAAAAATCCGTTTCTGAATTCCTCACTTTTCTTCTCCATTTTCATTGTGTTGTCCTCCCAAAGTGCCAGGGAATAAAGATCCCTGCAGTGCTCTCATCACACGGTGTGTCGTGTCAGATGAGCTATGTGAGCCTGGGTCTCTGAGGAAGGGCCAAGTCTTAGGTATCTTTTATCTTAAAATAATGTGATATCTAGTGCTTGGTTCCACTTGCTACCAATTGGAAAAGCAGAAACTGGACTAGTTTTTAGTACCAGTTATTATTACATTGCATGATGGGCCTGAGTCTAATTTTACTCTGATTTTACACAGCCATTGACTTTAATGGACTTGTTCCAAATTTTTCACTGGCATAGCTGTGAGTAGAATTAGGCCCAATAACTGTCATGTAAAACAAAATCATTCCTTCTTGTAAACCATAAAGCAGGTTACATGGTAGTTAAGTGTGGGCCAAATAAATTCATCTTTCAGATGATGTGTTTAATGGCAGCCTTGGATGCTTGCAGTCAATTAAAATTTCCTGGCACATTTTCACAGGGCAAGGAACGTTTGTTACTAATCATGTCCAAGAGAAATTCTGGCTAGTGTAATTGTATTTTACTTAGCTAAAATTACCTTTGTGATTATAATTAGGTAGTTATTCTTCACTCTATCTTTTAGAAAGTCCACACTATTATGTTGTTTGTTCTTGGTGCAGATGATGGCTGTGTTATCACCCAGAAGCAGCATGCAGTAGAGTTTCTCTTACTCTGGACTGCTGAACTGCAAAGTGCCTTTAAAGTCTTAAATTGGGAGGGGGAAAGGAAGTGTCAAGACTGCTGTTTAAATATTTAGGGGCAGATCCTCAGCTAATATAAATTACCATAGGGTTGAAACATCATCTTAATTGATCTGCATTTTCTCTCTTAAAATTATGTGCATTTTAATTGGTCATGTCCCTTTGCTTTCATTACTCTTACCTATTTATATAAAATATTTTATGATTCTTTGGTCTTTAAAAAAATAAGAAAACAAGGTACAGGCTGTTGCACTTTTTCTAGTTGTTTCTTCTTGTGTTAGTCCTGAATTTGGCCTAAAGTAACTCTGAAACTCTTCACCTTAGCTACCATAACAATAAATATTCTTTGAAAATACTTGTCTTTCTGCCTGTCTCTTTGGAAAATCAGATCTGCATTTAGGACCACTCATCCAAGATAATGTGGATTTTCCCAGCCATTTGGAAGGTGGTATAGTGTGATCATGCTAAGAAATTCATGCTGGATTAAAAATGTCTCCAAAGAAGCTGCCCCATATGAACTTCTAATGGATATGTGGAGAGCAATGTGTTCCTTGCATGCTCTGTGGAAAAGCCTATCAAAACTGTAGATATGAGAGATGAATTGAGGAAAGGTTTTGAGGGAAAGCACAATGGTCAACTCCAACAGCTACAGAGTGGCTCAAGTAAGTATGATACTGTTCCTCTTAATAGATAATATTTTATAGGTTATTTTTACATCATCTGTAGTCTGTACAACTTCACTCTTTCTACCTGTCAAAATGATGTGTGCAGGCAGGGAGCAGTGGCATTTTTGTCTCAGAGCAGCTGATCAGTTTTGTGAGAATATGTTGGGAATACTATGTTTCAGCAAACTCCAGATACATCCAGGGGCAAAAATCATCATTGCACTCTAACAAACAAACAAACAAACAAAAGATTTTGCTGGTGGTAAAATCTGGTGGTAGTGCTAAAACATTATGCAGATATTTGTATGCATTGAAAAAAGCCAAGGAAGTGCATGTGAAGCAATACCTGCACATTTTAGTTAAATGTATCAGGAAGAAAGAGTGCTTGTGATCAAGCCAGAAAATTGAATGCAAACAGTGGTTTTGGCTTAGTAACTGCAGGTCTCCTAACCTGAAATATTATATTTTTTGGATTTCAGTTCCACAGTACTATATACTTGGCTTCTCCAGTTCAAGTCCATAGCAAATTATTTGCATGCTGTGCTGGGATTAAAAAAAAAAATAATAAAAAATTGAGAAACAGCTGCTGTTGGCTCTTTAGTCTGACTTCAACTTATTCCCAAACTCAGCCAACAAACACAGTCCTCCTACACTTATAGAGCTTCTGGTTTTTCTTGGCCCATACAGCCCTTTGTCCTCTGGCAGAATTTCACTGGAAACCTCATGCAAATAATGTTTGATCTTTACCAACTCATCTCAAGGAGGAGGACCCATGTTTTAGCCTATTTTCCTTCTCTGCAGCGAGGAAAGGAGGAAGGTAGAAATTTTATGTGTGGGAACAACTGTGTACAGGTGTAGTCTCAAGACCCCCAAGATTTCTTGTGACCTTGTGCTTTCCAAAAGTTCTTCAGCAAGGTATTTGCCAGGATAATCAGTGACTGTAGTAAGTGTAATGAGTTCTTACTGTGTTTTCTACCTATATTTTCCATGCAGTTTACCCAACACTCTTACCCTCTCTACAGCAAGGGGACTGTGAAAACCTCCTCTTTATTAAGTTCAATGCATTATCTTATAGGAAGAGGAATTAGTGCACATCTATGTAGGAAAAAAAAAAAGTAGGGAACTATGGCAATTAGCTTTTGATCACTGTCACCCTTGCTGATCGAAGTATATTTATGTGAGATCAAATATTCTTTCATCCTCCAGAAATTTGAATCAAATTCTCCAAATTTGATTCAGACTTCAGAATGGCCCCAAGACCAAGGAATATAGGAAATGAATGAAAACACAGAAATATTGGAAGGCCAAAAAGGCAAGAAGGATTCATGCAGAAACTCAACTGTCTCTGATATCAAGATTAACAATGAGATTTGTCCTGCTGCTTCTCAGGTATGCACACTCCACAACCATCTAACCAAGTTCTGCCTGCATGAAGTAGAACGCAGTAGTTTTTCATGTTTGGCTGATGTCTTCTCTCTTTGCCTTCCTTCCTTTCCTCCTGTACCCTTTGCCAACAAATTTTAATTGGCTGCATGTCTTCAGGTTACATCTCTGTATGCAACTGGTCCATAACTATCTATTTTCGTTTGCTCTCCACAGCATTCTCATTTTCTCACTATTCTGACTTCGCTGCCTGCTCATGCTCAGGTTTTGAATATGCCAGATTAATTACCCTGTCCCTTAATCAGAGGAATCTGCATAGCGAGTCAACCTTTTTTTTTTCTGATATCAAGATGGCAGAGCTATTAAAAAGCAATGTCCAAGAAGAGAAAAGGAATAGGTTGTAATAGTCATGAGTTTGTTAACAGCAACTTGAGACAGTGAAAAGTTTGTCCTGAAAGGAATTGTGGCAAGTTAACAGTTTACCTTCACAGAAGCAACATTAAAAAAATTGGTTTAAATATCTTTAGCAGTAAAAACAGGATGCTGTCATGGATTGTATTTTCTAAAATGTGATATAATGGCACAATATAGGAACATTCAAAAACCTATTATTAATTATTAATAGAAATTAATAAATACACAGTGAGTTCTAATTGCCAGCTCTGTTATGAATTCATCTTTGTTTAAGGTTCTGAAGGGTCTGACTCAGAAACAAACTCATCCTGTTCATAATTCAAGGTATTTTTAACAGCTAAAACTGAGTTCCTTTAAAAGATTGTTTTAAAAATCACTTTGATTTCAGAGGTCTTCAGATATCATACTAGATGTGTATTCCAGATATCTGAGCTGTGTGGGAAATGAGTATGCTCTAATTTACCCAATGTTTTGGAAAGGCAACCTGAAACTTAAGAGACATTTAGATATTACAGTGGCAACCATAGGAGTGTCTGGACCCAGCTAGTCAGAAGCCCCAGAAGTACTCTTTAGTTCAGTGGCTGGGCTTAAAATGAAAAATTGTCAGTTTTCAATTTTAGAGGGAAAAGAAAGTTGTTTGCTTTTTGTTCATCTACCAGGGGAAAATGGTTAAAAAACCAACTAACAAACTAGCGAGTCTGCATTTTCAGACAAAATGCATTTCTGTTTAGACATCTTGGCAAAAGAGGAAATATTCTTACAAAATTACTTTGGTCACTGAAGTTGTCTTTTTCTTAAAATGTTTTGCAAGCAAACTAACTTGGCAGCTCGGATTCATTTAGACTCATGCACCTTTATTCATTTTTCAGGTCTGAGAAGTAATCAGATACTTAGTTTGGAAATGTAGTAGAGAATCATATGATTCTGGGTTTGGGCAACCCAATCCACAGAAATACATGGAGCAGTGGTTTGTTCCTTTCATAAACAAGATATTTGCTCTTCTTGTATCATTGCTTATTCATTTGGATTATTAACAGGCTTTTTAAAACTATTAAAGCCTTGCCGCTCATCTTCAAAACTGCCTCTAGGCATCTTTGATTTATGTGGTTAGCACTTACTCCCTAAGGTCTTATCGACCTTGGCAGTGTTAGAAATCATATTTTCACATGCATGAATTGCCCTTGACTAATTTCTCCAGTACAGTTTGAACATAAATAAACTTCCTTTGGCAGTTGCATTTTTTACTTTTCACTTGTTTATTATTAAGAAACACAGTGTGAATGAGTGTATGGAATATACAGTAAAGTAAATCTGCATTGAAGTTTGGTTAAGAATGTGCATTATTGTTCCCCTTGAATGTGTTCATGATAGATGGAAGGATTTTTTTTCTTTTCTTTCTTTTTTTCTACTTTGAGTCGTTTTTTTTTTCCCCTAATCTCCCTTTCAGGATCATACAATTCGCAGTGACTTTTGATGTTATTCTCCCCTGTAGTAGTTATGCATTTCTAAGACCAGAGTGAAATTAATTTTCTCATTGTAAAATGGGACATGTGCTCCATGATAGTCCTCCCTATTTGGTTAGCAAACATGAGAAAAGATAAAGGTTCAAAAAATTTGAGGATTTGCAAAATTTGACTTCCAGTAGAAAGCTTGCCAGGGCCACAGGAACTTTGTAAGTAGATACATCAACCCACATCTCAGGAGAGAAATGCAAGAACAGAACTTTATTATCAGCACCCAAGCATCAAGCAGATATCTTAGGCTGTGTGACCTGGTGGCTTCCAGACTAGAAGGACAGAATATGAACGTCACATGCAGTTCCCACAGATGTAGGATGTGGCCTGCCAAGCTGAGCAGCTTGGCATCAACAGTGACAATAAAAGGGTTGGAAAGCAAAATTCCTCACTCCAAATTCAAGCTCTACAGCTGAGCCATTATAGCCTGGTGTGTAAAGGAAAGCACTGTATTAGAGACTGCATTAACTCCCATGACATTAGAAAATTCATGTGGTTTGGGAGTTTTTTGAAATGTGTTAACACTGCTAGTAGAAAGCAGGTTACTGTTTTTAATTTACTTGATTGAGGTAAAACATGTAACTGTAAATAAAGAGAGGATGGTAAGGTAAATCTAACAGCAAATAATTATTATTGAGTCATTCAAATTTTGATTCTGTGTTATTACAGGCCTGTTGGAAGTGTACTGAATAATTTGCTGGCAGTCTTCTACAGGTAGTTCTTGACTAGGAATAGGATTTTTCCTTCTCACCTGGAGACATATATTTTCAGTTCCTTTTACAATGCTTTCATCAGACATTTTCCTGACCTTTAGCCAAAATATTATTGACACCAGTATGAGTTTCATTGTCTAATTCTTGAATCATTTTTGAGATGGAAATAATACCTTCACTTTCTGATATTGTTTTCGGAAAATCTGGCATCAGTGCCAGCACTGCCTCACGAGCTATGCAGGACTATGGCCAGGGCTGGAAAAGGATTCACCTTTCAGTCCTATCTCCAGTGATTCTCAGGGTGCTGCACTGCACCCTCAGGAGGAGCATTCAGGAGTGTTTGGGCCTTGGTGATTTGGCTATCTGAAAGACAAAGTCATCAGAGTGACTTTCTCAGTGTGATGAACTGGCACCTGTATAAGACTGAAATTCCTCAAAGAGGCACAGAAGCCATACTTAATATTAATGACTTGAGTATTTTAAGCAGAAAAAGATCCTTTGAACTGTTTAGTTTTCACATGGAGAATCCTCTTTTCCCTCTTTTTACATTGAAGATTTTTTTACAAAATAATGCTGCCTTTTTTTCCTAAGTGATATCCTGTAGACTTTTTCCTGGATTCTCATCAGTCACTAACTATCATTTCTGCTGATAATATCTTTCAGATCTTTGACTTTGTAAAAAAAGTCTTTTCTGTGACAATTTAATATAAAGAGTAATCTGACAATGAGAGCCTGGAGGTAAATGTCTTCTTGTGTTAATATGCTTTTTACAGAAATATAACTTTCCATGAAGATTGAAGCCCTAGTTTACAGGATTCGAATCCAGCTGGGCTTCAGCCTAAAAAGTCTTCAGCCTAAGAAACAACTGTTCTACTATGACTTTCACTTTTAGTGCTGTATACTAAGTACATAGGTTATGTGCTCCTTAAAGGCCTTAACTTTAGCTACCGTATTATAAACTATCTAGTGTTTTTATTTAAGTTGAAGACTGCTGAAAACTCTTGAGAGCTTCTTGTATTACCTGTGTGATGTGCTGTCAGTATGGCACACCTTTTGTTCCTCTTAGGAAAGGCATAGGATAATAGCAAGTTGGCAGTGGATAATTTTCTAATTCTGTGGCGTGCTCCCCATTTCACAGGCTCACTGGCTGTTTCAGAGTAACGAGAGGATAAATTCAATACTGATCTTCTATCCACACAATGACACCTTCGAGGGTCTGAGAGAAAGTTCCAGTCAAATCCACATGCATTAGGTAAGGATCTTATGTAACTTTTCTTTATAAAACCTTGACAGACTGAATGCTTTAGATAGAGTAAGCAGCTTTGGTCGCTGTGTCTTATTGAGCAAAATATTTTTAAACCCAAGGTTTAAGCGTCAGGTCAGGGTGAGAACAGAGAGAGCTGCATCTCTATCTGAAAACAATTGCAGTCATTGCCTGGAAACAAAGCCTGAGGGAAGATGACCACTAAATATTTTCAGAGACATAAAGAATTAGCTTATTTTAAATAGGTTGCCTCATCAGTGTTTTGATTCAAGCTGATGTTCTGGACTCTTTTACTCCATTCTGTTGTTATGCCAGATGAATAATTTATTACAGTATTGTCAAGGCAGATAAGGTGGCTTTTTCTCATTTTTTAATGTTATTTGGATTCACAGGATAAGATTATTACACAGTTTTCCTTATATGCTAATAGTGTTAGAGCTAATCTCATGTCATTGTTGTCATTGTCTAGGTCTATTACAAAGAATTCCATCAAAAATTGCTCAATAGGGTTCAACTACTATATATATATCAGTCTCTATAGATTTGTCTTTGTCACTTTAAGATAAGAAAACATAGAACTCTGAAAGGATTTGCAAAATGAAGCTATATAAAATCTTCACCATATTGTCTCACTTTTATGTTGCCACAATATTCCACTGCTGTGCATCTGCTCTGTATCACTTGGCACGTTTGCTCCAAAGCAGGATTGACTTAGGCTTACAATGAAGATCATTCCTAACTGCAATGCTACCTTAGGGTAAACAGTTGAACCTGACATATTTAAAATAATTGCTTATGTGGTACTTTGCCTAGATCTTGCCAGAGAGCTGCAAATACATACTGTAGTTACAGACTACTGATCTGAGAATTGCTATGGGCTCATTAAGTCACGGGAGTAATGCTCTGATTAATAATGTATTTATTTGTAATTATTTTGGCTAATTTAGAATTTATGTGCTGCCAAACCTTACCAGAATCCAGATTTAAAAGAAAGCAAGCTATTGTAACTTAAGGAATACAATTTCATTAGATTAGTTATGTTGGTTTCCTCTCCATCTTGGAAGTTGTGCTAGGATGAATTTTGATGTCAACTTTTGGAATTGAGCTTGGAGTATTCAGAAAGACTAATTTATGCTTAGTGATACTGACTTAGCTATAGTCAACGCAGAGAAGGAGGAAAGAAAAGGGTTGTAGAAGCAGTTCAGAATGGAGGCCTGAACCAGAGGACCTGAAACACTGTCTGGAGGAGGACTAACTTCGCAAGCTTAGATTTAACCTTTGTCTTATATTCAGAGGTACTGCAGAAATTCTGAGCCTCTCACTGCCAATCAGGACTGACAATACTCAGCACTTTGCAGAACTGAGTGCAGCTTTAGTTGGGCTTCCACAGATGAGACCATCCGAGAATTTCTAGTGACTAGAAATACAAGTTTCTGCTTAATAATGGCAAGGAAACATATGCAGGATTTTTGCAAACACAGATATTTACAATAATAGAGACAGAGGTTGAGGTATGTGCTAGCTTTGATTATATGGAACACTGGTGGTATGGTGAATTGTACCCTTGGAATGATACTATTATTTATTTCTATGCTCTGTTTGATTATTCTTAATATACATGTCCTCCTAGTCCAGATAGGCACACAGAAGGGTTGTCAAACTTTTTTACAGATGGGAAATTAAGTCACTGCCTGAAGCAACATAGGAAGTCAAAGATTCAAGAGACTTCCATCTCCCATTCCATATTCTAAATTACAGAACCATCTTTCCTTCCTCATTTTTTGTAGCTATCCAAAGTGAGCCACAGAAACAATGTACTTGTTTTCTCAGTGAAGTAGGTTTCACAGATATACAATAAAGGACATTTAACAATCTTTCTACAGTTACACCTAATTACTCAGGCTCTTGAATATGCATTGCAGAAGGACCTGTGAATTCATCAGTCTCACTGCTTAGCTTTAATTGCTTTACTTTTTGTTGTTTGATTAATTTGTATTGTTGTTGCATTGATGTTCTCATTGTTCTACTTAAAATAATTGAACAATGAAACCTTAAAATTCTTTGCATGTGGTGTCTGTAAAAAAACCCTTGAATGTAATGTTTCCAAGCCACATAAAGAAGAGCAACTCACACATGCCTGTGCAAACACCATTCTATTGTAGTGTTTATCACAGTAAACTAGTGGGTTTTTTCATTGAGCTTTGTGTTCTGAGTAAGATGCACAAGTGCATAAGGCAGGAGAGCCTGGGGCTGTATTTGATCACAAGCTTCACACAATCTGACTGGGTCAATGAGTTTTTCCAGCCAATTTAGACAATTTTCTCTGTGCAGACAAAATCCCTGGATTTCTCCTTAGTGTGCATCAAGGTAAGCTTCACTAAGTATTTCAGAAGTCTCTCTTTTTCGCTCTTTATTTCTTTCTTTCTTGTAACCACCTCCTCTGGTACAAAATAAAAGAGATATTTAGGACTGTTGTACACTTCTATACATCTGCCTTAAATCAGTATGGTCACTACCACTGTATCTTGTGTTTAAACAGAATTAGCTGTCCACAAGTATATCTGGACTGCCTGGGGGATCACATGTAATCTTTGCTACACATAACTCCACACAGAGTGGGAATGCAGAATATGCAGAAGAATGGTTGCCAGCACTATCTGCAAACAGCACAGCACATTATTTTCCAGTTGATGAAGACAAGGAGCTACAACTATGCCTTGCAGCATGACGGGCACTGTTGGAATGAGTTCCTTCCTTCTAGAAGTTCACCAACACAGTTCTTGATTAATCCCCCTTTCTGCTGCTGAAGTGTAGTTTGAATTTAGAACTTTCTAATGTAACACTTCTCTGTGTTTTTCTGTTTCGGTATTTTTTTTTAAGTATGTAAATCTGGCCAGAATTTTTGTTGAAGTACTTGGCATTTTGGTACGGAACTATTAAATGTAATGAGGTTTGAAGCCCAGTTTGGAAGGCAAACCATGTTTGCCTTTGTACAGTGCATCAACTATTTGTGCATCCAAAGTGAAACAGTACTATGTGTAGAGGTTTTGTGGGGCATGGGGGTATATCATACTATATTTTCCCTTCTTATTTGAATAGTAATTATTTTAGTTTTGATATTCAGGTTGCAAAGTTTCTGAGCCTGAGCCTGAGCCCCAGTAAGGTTTTGCTGTGATGTTACTGGATTTAGTTAGCAACATCCTAATGCAACTGAAAAGAAACAGGAATAGTTCAACATGGGACTTAATTTCTTGGTAGTGGAGAAATCCCCTTAATCTTAGAGTCACTGCCTGTATGGTTCATGTGACAAAAAGAGAAGCTGTTAAATTCTTTATGGTATCCATGAAAACTGATAGTGGATTGCTAGAGGCTAAACTTCTATTCTTAATTTTGGCAGTATTATATTGTAGACAAAATTATGGCAATTACTTAAGGTGTAATAGAAATCACTGAAAATGCTAAATAGATTTTTCTGTTTTGTAGTTTCAAATAGAGTTAGAGAACAAGTATTTGGGGTTAATGTTTGGTCATTTAGTGCGTCCATATGCTGATAGATAGTGATGCATTTAATGAAAAATGGCAACAGTTGGAATGTTTGCGAGGAAGGGGACAGGTTAAGGTTTGTACTGGTGACTTTAATAGTGCCATTTCTTGCATCTTGAACAATTTAATTTGGAAGCACTATGTTCTTGGAATGAGATAAGAATTTAGTATGCTGTGCATCTTCGCTTAATACATCTGCTGTCTATACAAAGCAAGGTGGACAAAAAGCAACAAATAAACCCATAGAAATTGTATCAGGAGCACTTAGTTTTACATCCTATTTAGTGCATAGCCAAAGCAAATCAGCCCATAACAGAAACAACCAAAAAAGAAAATGAATGGATCTAGGGAAATGGACCATCTGAAGCACCAAGTGGGGCATAAATAAAAATTTTATTAGTTTTACGGGAGGGTCTTAGAAACAGTCCTTTCCCAAAGTAGAACTAGGTTATTAGGTATATTTCCCATTGGTATGTGATATCCATAACCAATTCACAAGTATTGGAAAGCTGAATAATGGTGTAACTTTGACCACTATTGTGCATTGTAAATAATACATAAAAAGGTCATTATTCTTCCTTCATTTTTATCAGCCTTTTTCGTGGTCAAACTCTTCCTCGAAGATCCTTTGGAAAGGAAAAAAGAAAAAGTGCATTCTTTTATCTTGAGTCATTTGGCTGCATTGTTTTAACAAAAAGGAAAATAACAATAAAAAAATAATGTATTCTCAGCAGAATCAGAAGACTGTAATAGGGATTTCACTACATGCCATACAGAACCTAAAACAGGTTTCTGTACTTCAACCCACCAATTAGACCATATTCAGCTCAATGAGTCTTACATTATATGAGGTATAATCCAGGCATTTCATCCACACCTTCTGGAAAGAGCTACTACTTGTGAAATGAATTCACATATAAATAGACACATTGGCAAAAGTGTTCTGAGAAATGCCACCAATGATCTCTTGAAGGTTTTGAAGATGAACACTTCAATAGTCAAATTTTTCGCTTCTTATGCCCTTTCAGTTTTGCATTTTCAGTTTACTCAGGTTTGGCTTTCTCTCTTGCAGGTTTGCCCCAGCCTTCTTGACTTTCAGTGGCATTCAGTTCTGTAAAAGTGTCTTGCTAAGTTATGCCAAGACAAATACTAGCAGAACTGTATCCATGCTAGGAAATTGCACCAGTGTAACTATAAACTGAGACAGTTAAATCAGCACTGTGTGTAGGCTTAAGTACTTTGCTGGATTTTAGTCAAAACACTTTAAAAGTAATGTTAAATTTTGTTTTTGTGCCAGCTGAGGGCCAAACTGAGCCACCTGTATTCATAGTCTGTGCTTAGCCATTAGTATGCTTCAAGTACATTCAAAATTTAAGACAAGGGAAAGTCCCACAGAAGTCATTTAGAACTTAGGGATATGCATCTGCTTAACCTCTTTCCTGACTCAGGAGGGACTTAAGCATGTACTTAGAGAGACTTATATGCTAACATTTTGTGCTGAATAAGTACCTTTATTTCTTAAAATGGCAGTGAAAAAAATTCTTATTTTGAATTTAATAGGAAAATTCCTAGATTCATTCAGCCAAAGATAATTGCTGTTTGGAGAGCTTTCCATGCTCACAGTAAAAGTACATTTATCCAAGGAAAAAAATACCTCTCTAAATCAGTACAACCTACAACATAATATTATTTTTATTGACACGTATGTTGTAATGCTAAAAGTTGTTATGTGTTTGACTCAACCCAATAATTACACAGTATAAATGATATTCAAACAAGAGTGTATTGCATGGCAAAGATTAATTAACCAGAGGTTACTTTACAGCATTCTTTAGGGAAAAACATATTTTACTCTACGGTTACAGCCTGTTGCCTTGCCAGAGTACTTTAAAGTAGTTTTGAAATTTCTTTTTTTGAGGAGCAAGGCAATAAATTAGTCCATGGGACATATTCTGTAGTGCAAAATTCTGCCAATAGACCTACTTCAAAAGTTATGAACTACATAGTTGACTCTTGTTGGGCCATAAATGCTCCAGAGATTATCCATTACAGGTCAATTACACCAGAGAAGAATTTCACATCCATACACTCAGGTGAGCTCCATTGGGCCAGAAAGATTACTGATCCTCTCCCAAATCTGAGAGATTTCCATCCAGTGCTGTACCCTCAGGAATAGCTCTTCTTCTTCTCATTTTTTAGTGTTTGAATAATTCTGCTTGAGATGCTAATTAAACCTGTTGAATCTAATTCATGACATATTATTAAATACTTTTTAATCTTTCCATATAATGCAAAAATACTGTGCAAAAAAGGTATCCAAGCATCTTCAGGAAATAGGGCTTTATGAAATCAACTCCTACCAAATCATTAGACTTCATGGTCCAAGCTCTTTGGTAGGCTCTTGGAAGGAATATTTGTGTAGTACCAAAGGAATTCATTCACATTACTGTGTGTTTCATCTCTCTAGTCTGGATGCCTCAAAACTTGCTTTTTAGGTGTGTTGGAATTTGATTTGTGCTGCAGAACGTGCTTACACAGACCTCTGTGAGACTTTTTCCTTTCTATACAAAAGGTGAAACAACTTTTTTTTTTCAACACCTTTTTCCTTTCCCACAGCTCTGCTGCCTCTCTTCTGTATGGGAGCACGATAACATATTTAAGCAATGCACAACATGGCATTTTAACATTAATCCTTAATGTTATTTTATTGAAGTGTGTAAACCTGTATATTTTTCACTGTCTCATACATGTCTAATTTCTTTTACTCTGTTAAATTCAGGCATAATTTAGGACGGAAAAATGCATTTTAGAATTACACCTGCAGCATGTATGACTTTTTCATGGCATGACAGTGATGTTTCAACAATCTATACATATTGATTTAGGCTGATAATAAACAATTTGATTAGGCTCTATCTATAGGCTGTCATTTCAATCACTGTCACTGGTCCAATAGAGTGGAAGGCAGCTAGCAGACACATATGGCAAGATTTCTCAAAATAAAAACTCTGGCCTGATTAGAGCCCTAGGTTCAGTGAATTGGACAAGACAGCTCAGCTGCCAGGTTATTAACTCCCTCAGAAAATACTCTGCCTTTTCCCCGGGGCCAGCCTGAATATTCTGATCTGGATCGATAAGCAATCTCCGGTGTGTACAAAATGCCAGCTAGAATCATTTGTCTCAGTGCAGTCTCCTCACAAAGGATAAAACACCTGCAGTATATGGCCTTCCCTCCCTCCTCCCCCACCTTCCCCTTTTTAACTAATGACCCACAAAGAAGGGAGAAGTAACTGAATCTGTTCCATCATCAGGAAGGCTCTCTCAGGTTTGTTTTAATGATCACAATGGCTACCTTTCAATCTTATAAAAATTATATCAGTCATGGTTTCCCTGTGGCATGTTTATGTAAGTAATGTGAACTGCAGTGTAATGACAAGTGTACAGATGTCATTGTAAGAGGGCCCTTGGCAAGAAGATATCTCAGAATGTCAGAATTTTAATAAAGCGTGGGTTGCTGGTAGGGTTCTCTTTGGTGGTTGTCTTTTATATTTGTAATGTGTGCTGTGATCTGTTGCTTGGGCTGGCCGGAGATTTTTCACGAGTGTTTAGCAACAAAGGATATTTTACAATTGATTAGAACAGAATTATTATTTTCCAGCGTTGTGCTGTTTGCCCAATCTGGTACATATCTGCAGTTAGGTTTGTAGTGGTGGTGGATTGTAGCCATGTAACTTTTACTTTCTTTAGATACAGACCAAAAATGGATTTTTTTAATCTGAGTGAATTCAGAACTGTTCAAAGGTTTTGGACATTATTTTCTGAAGAAAGAACAGCACTTTATAAGTGCCTTACCCTTCCTTCTTTTGGTTAGAAAGCGTAGCAAATTTCAGAGTCCCTGCTTTAATATCTCAGCACTGTTCCATTTTCCTAATCTCAGCCAAAATCAAAATTGTAGAAGGGAATGAAAATACCATTAGTAAGAACAATCCTTACAAATATGGGACATGTTCAACACTGGAAAGAGAATATGACTGTGATATCCTGATGATACAGGTTCTCTCTGTCTTTTCATCTGGATTGTGCAAAAATTAAGAATCACAGGTGGTGATACTTGTCTCAGAGAGTGGTCAGCTGTAAAGTTAACACAGAGCAAAGAATTCCCAGGCTTTGATGTGTGCAACTTCAGCATTTTGGTTCTGGTTAATCGACAACCCTTATCTTTTTTAATATCTAGGAAAAGGATATGTGCTTTCTCTTTCAAAGTTCTGCTTAATAGATGTCTTTTAGTTCTTACGTCCTATCTTCACAGTTTGTTCTCTGGATATACTTATTGTCTTATATGCTTGAATTTAAATACAGTAAAAAAGAATGTTGATCTATTAATAAGCACCCTTGACTCAAAATCAAAAAACTGCAAAATTGCAGAAAATCCCCAGACCTCCAAGTCTCTCTCCTTCATTGGTTTTGTATTACACCTGGAGTCACAAAACAGAAGCTCCTGTTGCCTGACAAGTCTAACATCATATGTCCGATGTTGTCAAGAAATAAAAACTGAATCTCCTTAGCTATCTAGACAGAATATTTACTGAGCAAATTCTGACATTAAGTGCCTGTTTCTGAGTATAGGTAAGATTCTTTCACGAACAGAGGCCAGTTTTAACCTGTTTTTCCAGGCTACTGAACTAGCTCCTCATCCAGCTGTAAATGACAGCATCCTTCTGACATCAATGTAGGTAACTTTACCTTTGTATGCCTGTAGAAAACTTACCTTGAGTTAATGTAAACTGGAGGTCCATGCCTACTTAAAAAAGAAACAAATTTTGCTTGTGACAAATTAGAAAGAAAGCATTTTATGTTTGTACTGGCATCCCTTTGAAAACAAAAGAAGGTTTGCATTTACTCTCTGTTCTTTTTTGCTGCATGAGGTGTCTTTGCCCTGATAGTGTCAAGAAATTAGAATACTGTGTTCCAGACAGCTTCTTTCATATTTGCCATCCAAAACTTGGGGAACTAAAGATGCTTTTAAAAAAGAATAATGTAAGGAACGACATTAATGAATTGATTTCTCAATGTAAAAAAACCATTTCCCATCAAGACACTTATTAGAATGTTTATCTCGGAGAAAATGTGCACAGTTTATATGAAAAGCTGACGTTATGTTAATTTCCATTATTATATACAGATGATATTGAGGAAGATGGAACAAAGTGCCTTTAAACCAAAGCTGATGATATTTTTTTTTCTTGTTTGCTACAGTTTTATTGTAGTGAAATATGTTCATTTTAGCAGTGGAAAACTGCCCTAAATAGACAGCATAAGAGCAATAAGATGCAGAGCACAATTTTAAAATGATGTGCTCTGAAAGTAAGGCTTTTAGACATTTTGGTTTATGTATTAAAACTTCCCACAAATTTGATTGAGAATGAGCCTTTGATGGATATTTGCTGCAGTTATGCTGCATTAGACTCGATTTATCCACCACCTCTCATTGTTGCTATTGATTGATTTTTAAATTAGATGAAGGCAATCAGTAAATACCACCCAATCAAGTCCTAAAAACATACAGGAGATTAGACAATTTAGGGTAATCAATGAAAATATTCTGTGATTTGCTACCACTCAATTTTGACCATAAATTACGACCATAACTTGCAAGTTAGTAAGCCATAAAACAAGTGGATGTGACAAGAAAAACTATAAGAAATGAATTAAGGAGATGAAGAGGAACCACTAGTGTTGTCATTTAATGAGACGAAATTACTCTTTATACATATCTTGCATTTCTGGTTGAGTCTTGCTAACAGTAGTGGAGTACAGGAGCACTAACCTTTGCTCATTTTTCTAGGGGTTTTGGGGTTTTTTAGTAATATAAAAGCCATTCTTTCGTGTAGCAAAACAGTTTGAACAATAACTAATCTACATAATTTTATTGCAGCAAATAAATTAATGTAATTTTAGGTTTAAAACTAGCTGCTTGCTAAAACCCCTCACCTACATCACAGGCACTTGCAAACACTAATTTTAGAGTCACACTTCTATACAGTGTTATATCCTACAAACTTTAAAGTGTAGCAACAATTTAATGTTATTTTAGGTCAACACTTTGAAGAAGCTGTGCTTATACACATTCTCTGTGATACATGTCACCCATTTTCTATATTCTCACAACAGTCTAATTGAGAACTAATAATTCACATGCCTTAAAAAAATCTACTTTAAAGCTTATTTACTAGTTGTAAATAGGTGTCCAGGTTTTTTCTATTTATGAACTTCAGTATCTATTTGGAATTTCTAGGCAGAATCCATCCAGTATTTCTAGGCTGAAAAGCTGCTTATAAATACATAAACAATCATTAACAGCTACAGGCTATATAAGAATAAATTGGTGAAATAAAGCAACTATTTATCAAATTTGCTCCCTTAAAAAAAAGTAGTACAGATGTGATACTGCTGAGTAGCATGCAAAAGTCTTCCTGGTTAATGCCTTTATGATCCTCCTTAGAATAAGGAAGAACATTTGGAAAAGGATAATTTTTGGGAGTGTTGATCATAGAAAAGGATTATATAAGGTGCTTTTGACAAGAGGAAAATTCATGTGCTTTTTTCTACAGGGAACAGAAATCTGAGAGGCCTGGAAACTGCACAGTACACCTGGAAAGGTGATGAGAATGTAACACAGGACAGCATGGGAGGAGGAAAGAACACCTTCTCTGCACTCACAGCCGCTGAAATACCAAAGTGCCTTTGTAGAGCCTGATGACAGAGCAGTTATTTTGCTGGCGCACAAATGCAAAATGCACAGGTGGAATAAATATTGAAAATATGTGGATTTATGTTGACTGTGATTTCACATTGCAGTGGAGAAAGCAAAAACCCCAGAGTCAAAAGAAGCATTAGTGATGTTGCAAACAAAAGATTAGTCAGCAAATACTGACTCTGCATCCGCAGGTGGACTCTGTGTGAGATAATCCAGAATTAGAACATTGTGAGGATTTCATGCAGAGATTCCAAACACTTGTTATAGTAGACAAATGCCTGGCACTAGTGTACCAAAAAAAAAAAAAAAAAAAAAAAAGGGTAGTTCTTAACTGGTTCTTTTTTAAAAGTCATCTCCTTTAGCCTAGGACTTTAAGAATCAGGATTCACTTTTCTGTGCAAGTGTGTGGAACAGCAGAACAGAATAAGTCCATGTAAGTCGTGGGCCCCTTACGAAAACATGTTTTACTGTGTCAAAAGCACTTCCCACCTGAATTCTGAATTTAACATTAGAAAAGTGTCCAAGTCTGGTCTTTCAGATTTTCTGTGTTGTTTAGTACATCCATCTAAGGCATTTGAGTCTGAAGAAGAACTAAGTGAATCCCTAGGAAAATACAAAACCTACACCTACACCTACATTGCTAAATACTTTTAAAAAAAAAAATATAATTGAAATGGTCTTTTCATTAACTCCTGCATTTTATCAGTTTCTAGAGTCTTGTAAGATTTTAAGAAAGAAGTCAACTCAGTGCTAATAATACTTTTTCTTCCTTCCATGTCAATTTGATACTAGAGAAAACTTCTGTGTATGACATCACTGGCATAATTTCTGACATGTATAATGAGATTGGAAGACAAACAGTTCTCAAAAATAATATTTCTACCTCTGTAGGTAACATTTTTTTTCTGAAATTTGAGACTTTTACTTTAATTTGAAATCTCCTTTGAAAATGCATTTCCAGCTTCTTTCTAAAAGATTTTGGATGTGATTGAACCTTTGGTGGAAATTTGCAAGATACACAGCTAAATTGTGAAGGCAGGAAATGAAACAGCTCAGAATCTGAATGAACTCTGGAGCATTTACATTCTCATATTTAAATATTTGCCTGAATTACATGTGAGCTATAACTTTTCACTCACTGCAATTTTTTGCATTCTCTGTAATTAACAGTACTAAGACAAATCAATGTTTACATATTTTAATATATCAACATATCATGTTCAATCTCCTGTTTCTGTGAGTTAAAAACATACAACACAAAACCCCAATAACCTCTAGAAAGGAGGACAGGAAAGGGAGAGAATAGAGAAAACCACTGACTTAAAACAAAGACAGGGACCTACTTGCAGCTCCTGATGGACTGGTGCAATACAATGAAGCTGGTGTATTCAATATAACTTTTAGAATAATTGCCTGGGAGGTAACCAGGAAAGTACATTTTACTTTATCATGGTACATAAATAAAAGGGCAGACTAATTAATCATATAGCTTACTAAAAGTGCTTTTTATTTTGCCATTTAGTATGCCAGAAAGATCATTTTCTTTAATGTATATACCCAGTATTAACATGATTTAATCCATCATGTTCTGTATTATGAAATTACTTTGTTTTACTCCGTGATCCAGCTGAAGATCATTAACCCACACTATTTTCTAAGTCATACATCATTTGAGTGTATTACCTCATATAGCAAAAAAGCTACTTCTCTTGGTTATACACTCCAACTAAGAAATCATTTTTTCTGGATGTTGCTGACAAGTAGAGCTGTTTTCATTAGAAAGCAGATGGTTCACTATTTCGATTCTGTTTTACCTTCCCAATTGCTCCAGCTCAGAGTTCTTTGCTGCCAGTCACCTCATTACCTCTTGCAATACCCACATCCTATATTCCAGACCTGTGTATAAAATGTGCTAAACATGCAAGTACTTTTCCTTCCCCCAAGACCTCCCTTTTTCACTCTGCATCCTCACTTGTTGTAAGTCAGTCTTCAGAAAGCAGTGAAAGCGAAGGCAATCATCTGAACAGGAGGTTAAACCCCCACAGTTTGCAGGTGTCTGTTAGCTGAGAGTGCCAAAGGGGTAATTTACACATTCAGATTTTAAGCTTGGATGTGAAGTCACACTGCTGGTGAATTTGCCTCATAGAGCTTTAGGGCAGAATCTGGCCTTCTATAATTTCTTGCAGTTACGATGTTCATGGTATTTTCACTGTTGTGTTCTCAGAATCTGTATCATGAATGTTCTGCTTGGGCTGCCCTGATACCCTGGTAAGTGTCAATAAATAGTGGTCTGCAATGTAAATGAAATGTCTGCATAATGGAGTAATTGGTCATTTTGAGTCAAAATGAAGACTGGATAGTTACTGAAGATATGTCTTGGACTTTTTAGAATAAAAAAGAATAAATGATGTTTTGAAATAGTTGCACTTCAAGTAACAGAAGTAACACCTGCTAAGCTTCAGACTGATTTCAGTTATCTCTAAACATTTGCCTTGAGGAGTAGACTCTCATTCTAGTAAGGCAAGGAGACTAAATGCTTTCATTGCTTATATGGGAAGCCACATACTAGAGATTAAATCCTTAGAGGTGAATCCATCAGTACATAATTTCAGTTCTTCTACAGCATATATGTTTTTGTTTTGATCATTCTATACTGTAGATAATACTCAAACATTGTAATAATATATTCTACCTGCTTTGTGTAGTTTTCTCTGGTTTCTACACAATCACAAACTCCATTTTTATTATTGTTTCAGGAAGTTTTTGGGGGGGAGATTTCCATTTTCTTTCTTTTTCTTTTTGCACATACTTCATAACTCATGCCAAATTTACCATTTATTATTACCTCTTACACTTGCCATATGTAAAGATGTTATCTTCTTTATTCAGAGTGAAAACTAATAAGATCTTGGCAGAAATAAGGGTAGAGTATTGAGATGGGTATTTGATTTTATTAATTTGAAGGACAACCTGTTCATCGATCTTAGACGGTATCATGGGTGGGATGTGATTTAAAACAATTATTCTTGTAGAATTTTCACTGGAATTGAAGGAAGAGTAAAGGCCTCTAATGAACATGCTTATAAAATTCAAAGAAAAGATCATAGATTTGGAATTGTTCCAAGCATATATGAACCTGTTTAGTTATAGTTTAATAATCCACTGTACAAAGACTTTTGAAGGAGCTGGGGGGAAACATAAATCTACAATGTTAACAAAGCCCAAGCTGAAGGTCAGCCTGCAGTTAATAACCATGCTCAGTGATATTATTTTAGTGATGACACAATATTTAAGCTACTGAACTTGACACTGTAAGTAGCTATGCATGTTGCACAGAGTGAAGAAGTGTACAATTGGTTGGGCTTGACTTTCACATGTCTGTTCATGGTGTCCGTGGATTCTGGTCTACTCTCAGTCAAATGTAGCCTCAGCATCCAGGGTGAATAAACCTCACCTGAACAAACCTCACAGCCATAATTCAGCTGCAAATAAAGGAGGGAAAAAATAGTAGATGCAGGTGCTGCTGCTTACACATTGTGAGCCAGAAACCGAAAAAGTAAGGCATAACACAGATTATCTTCTGCAGAAGGAGCTGGGTGCAGCTGTCCCTGGGGCTTCAGGGGCAATGCCTGTAAACAGTAAAGTCTCTGTTGTAGGACTTTAAGCTCCTCTTGTTTGTGTGGACAAGATTGCCAAAGTGATGAGAAAAGACAAGACTCCACAATCTTCTGGAAGGACTGCATTAGCCCACACTGAAGTATGTGCAGCTCCAGCTGCAGTGCCAGAAGTCACCTAAGTGTCCAGTTTAAAGGTAGCCTGGGCATGTGTGTGCAGCCTGGAGTGTAGCCCAGCCCATAAACAGGCTCACAGGCCATTGCTCTGCAGGCAGCTTAGACTCTGGCTTTGCACAGCTGTAGAGGTGAGTGCTGTGAGTGGCATTAAGTGCCCTCTGTCCAAAAGATTTCTGTGCTAATACCAGGTTCTCCAGGGCAACTTCCCAGCTATGATAGTGACTGTTAAATGGAGTTACCCTAAGCTTCTCTAGATACCATAATCCGCTCTCCCAGCTATCAGTGTATCGCAGGTGTGTTGGTAACTGTCATTTTCTGACAGTGATGCCCAAACGATTTCGGAATTTACCTCCAGAGTGCTGAGACAAAAGATGGACTCTTTGGTTTGTGGCTTTGCGTGCTCCACAGAATGGGATTTAGCACTGATGTCGCATAAGCCAATTTTTTTTTTCTGCTCAAGAAAGTATTGTGCAACTACCAAATTCCATAGACGAAAATAATTATCAAAACTGAAAAAGGATATGGCAATAACAAAAAAAAGTAATACTGTGAACTGTTGGTATGAAGCTTTGTTTTCAGTATAAATAATTTAGTGGGGTTTACTTCAGCGATTGTGAACTTAATATGCACAGAACTTCCCTCAATTTTTCTTGCCTTGATTTTGTCCCTACCTGAATGCTAGCAGTATAATCACATAACATAAATTATACAGTATCAAACCCTGGTTAAATAATTCCAAGCAAAACAAACGAGAAGCCATGGAAAACTATGGCATAAGATCTTGACAAGCTAAAATAGACAGTGAAGTACAGAAGGTGTCATTCTAGGATTTGTGTGTTTGTGCATGTGCACTGACACTCCTGATGTTCCTATAAAACACATGGAGAAACTCCGTCTGATGTTCTACGGGAAAAATTTATGTAGACTCTTCAGAATTACATCAAAAGCAGTTAAAATTGCAAACTTAAAAAGTGATATAAGATAGCAATTTATTTATAAAAATGTCCTTTGCATTTTTGAACACTGTTTAACTTCCATGCATGTTTTGCTGTTTTCAAATAACAAATTGACCTTTCCAAATTCATAATGAGGTATGAAATAAATGAGAGAGTACTGAAGGTGAGTAATTCATTAATCATAAGCAAAACAGGGATGAAATCAAGGACACAGGAGCACAAACTGTAAAAGTAATAGGTTGCATAATCATGGTATTTAATATTAACTACATTATGTTTTTCATGTGGGTTCTGAGAAGCTGGTTTTTTATGTTTACATGAAACTAATCCAAGGTAAATTTTATTTCCCAATATTATTTTTCCTAGTGGTCACTCTCTTTTTAATAAACTAGAAGATAACGAATTCTAGCTTGTCACACTGTTATGAAGATTTAATAGAGGGGTTAGCAGGAACATTTAAGCCTACTGAAACTTTTGATTTAAGGTATTCCACTTTTGACTAGAATGTACCAAATCATGTAGCTATATCCCCTTCGTGTTTGTCATGGCAAATCTCCCATTATGGACATAAATTCACCTGGAATTGCTTGTTTTGGCCAAAATAAATTGTTATTCATATTCCTCTGTCAGAGGAGGACAGAGAAAGAACTGTTAGTTGAACAGTTCTGGGTCTTTATCCTTCAAGAGTTCAATCCACAGTGATTACACAATGTGCCACAAGGTAGTTCACAATGTACAGGTGATGTATTTAAATAGTTAATACTGGTGGATATAATAAAAATAATTTGTTCCCCCATGTCAGATTTCAAGAATATTTATTCTCAAGAACAAACCAGGTTAGAATATGACAAGGGGAACTGGTGGCACAGCAAGGAGTCAATCAGAATCACTGAACAGATGATGCTTTTCCCTGTTCCATACACTTTCATTTGGATGGAGCTGGTATTGATGCTGCTCTTACTTGTTATTTTTTTATTTGCTGGACTGAGAAGGAGAAAGAGGAGAAAAGTGCAGAGTGAGAGCTATGCCATAACTTGCCATTGTGTTTTGTGGTCCCCAGTATGATACACATTCACACCGTGGTCAGCTTTGTGTGTCTGTAACTCTGTGTAGACAGGCAGTGATGGGGGTGAAAAGCCTTCCTGTGAGCCCAGTGCTGAAACCCCAGCCCAGCTCACAGTGGGGCCTCGTGCCCCTCCCTAGGGAGCACATGGAGGCCCTGGGCAGCTCTCTGTTCCCATGCAGCATGGGTGACACTGGGGTTTGTGCTGGCCTTGGTGGTCCATAGGAGTTTGTCTTTCCTGCAGACAAAAGGTGGAGTTACCCAGCAGATCACTCCTCACCTCAGTCCTGTTGGTGGTCACAGGAGACAGTGCTCTGTGTCCAGGCTTGTGAACTTGCTTGTGTGCACTGACACCAAGCTGCAGGTGCACTGATGTGCCCTGGGATCTTGTCCATCTGTGAACTTGGGGTGCAGTCTGTGTTTGCACCAGTCTGGAAAAAATGTTCCTGGGTCCTGCAGTCAGTTGGACTCATGTTGTAGTCCTGATGCAGGAACTGTGCTTGAACCGCTTATTGGTGCCTGTGTTGTCCTCCCACACGGGGTCTCTGTGCCTGGCACCCCTCAGTGTGGCACAGCCCCCCTGGGAGATGCTGTACCCCACAACAGAAAGGCTGTGTCACCCGTGGGCCAGAGCAGCTGTACTGCAAGTGCTGTGACTTGGGATCTGACTCAGAGCAGTCTTTGCTCACACTCTTTTTAACTATAATTAATGCATGTTGTTTTGGTGCATATAAATGTCTGACTAAGCAATTGCCTACGTTTTGACCATAAAACAGGCATTAATAGGTCTGTTTAATAGTGTTTAATATTTAGATAAAAATCATGATTTCTCAGTATTTCCATTCATAATTTTTGCAACTTGAAGCCAAGTTCTGTCTGCAATTCTGTATTCTGAGGGAAAAAAAATTAGCTGTTGATTAAAGGTAGGTACTCTATCACAGTCATATGTTTTCCATAACCCTTGATGAAGAAAGTATCTTCATTTTTAAAACTCCCATTTAACTAATTTCCTATTTTTTCTGCTTCAACATTTCTACATTTTATAAATTATATTCATGTTAGATTCACACTGTGCTTAAGGTGTTTCTTCCTTATGTGAGAAAGTATATATAAGCTGCAAGGTGTTAAAGCCAATAATTGTTAGTGATGTTTTTCTTTCTAAAGAAATATAAAGGACACGATGTTCCATGAATAGACTGGTATATTATTAAGTCTGAGGAATTTGCCCAGATCTCTTAAAATCATACATTCCACTCCTGTGTAAGTGGAGAGATCCTCTTAATATATTTACCTTCATTTTAGATGCAGGTGGTTTAAATGTGATGCTCTGGTTTAGATTCCAGAGCAAATAGGTTACCTATGATATTATCATTCCCAGAAATATATTGCCAAGCACTGCCTTTCTCAAGCAATATGGTTAAAGGGTTCACTCTGTCCCCAGTGGTCCTCTGCTTGAATGCTTTTCCCAAGCTCCAGATCAATCTTTAACTCCTCACTTTTAAATTAAGGTGAAATACTGTGGAGAAGAAAGGGAACATAAATACTTCCAAAATCCAAGCAAATAGGTTTTCTCACTCTTCCTTCCCTCTCCTAAGCAAGCTATGAAAGCCCATGAAGTATTCTCTGTGCTGGACCCAAGTATTTTCAAATTTTTTGAACCAATTTCTAATGTTTCAGCAGAATATATTTTTTTTCCCAGACACCTTCTAATGCTGTTACAGAGTCTTCAACTCACTATCAGAAACATTTCGCTATGGGCATGAGGAGTCTGTCACTTTAGAAAATTTCAAAAAATATCAGTAGCATATCAGAAGAGTTTTCCTCTTGTAGGTACCCTGCCCTGTTCTTTGCATGGTGTCTTGCATGACCTGGGCTTCCTCTGTACCGTGAACAATCCAACTCTGCAGAGCTTCTGTTTTTCTGCTTTCAGAAGCTGTGCTGGCAACAGATGGATGGTAACTTTCTATCCAAAAGTTAAAAGGTGAAAGGAGTTTGGCTTTTGGGGGGACTTGAACTTGTTTATGTCTTCAGCATATTTGAAATTTCTGTTAAAATATTTACCAATGTATTCATGAAACATGAATAGTTGAAGGAATGCGTTTTAAGCTAATGCCCTCTCCCAGGTTAATGATTAATACTGTGAGAACTCAGCTTGGCATTTACTGTATCATGGCACAAGTAAATTGAACTCTAAGCAAGCCATTATCTATTTTATTTATTTGGTTTTTAAAGTATGCCATGTCAAATTATTAACTTCTGGGGTAGAAGGGTGGTAAAAACATGGGTCAGGCAGTCCCCATGGAGCCTCGTGGGACTCATCGTTTGTTCACACCCTGTGTGGTTCTTAAAGGAGAAGGCTTTCTGTTTCCAATGCAAAATCTAGATCTTTAAACACATTTTACAAAAATATTCATTTCTGTCTTAATTACTGTATTAAAAAAAAACATTGCATTCTCTGTCTGTCACTTGTTATGATAGTAAACTGCACCTTCTGTTCTCTGCATATATACAATGCTATTTATTTCCTGTGGGAATGAATTTTTAAATTATTTTAAGCAGAGAAGGACTAGAGGTTCTCCATATCTTAGGTACTAAGAAACTTCAAGATCAATTTTGACTCATGCTGAGATTTTTCAAATAGTTTTGTTTTCATTTAAGCTTTATGTATGTTCAATTTTTAATTTTGTTCTGCTCCTTCTCTTTATCATCTTTGAACAAAAATTTATTTAGAAATTGAAAGGGCATTTTACTGTATGATAATAATTTAAGTAATTCAGTCATCAATAGTAACTATTCAATATTTCTCCCTTAGAAAACAGATGGAGTTATAGAACTGATATAGGTAAAGTAGAGGTCAGTAGAGAAAGAGATTTAGTAAAGCACGTTTTGAAATTTGGGAAATTTGTTTTCTACGTTTCTGACTTAAATGACTCAAAAAAAGTAGTTTGAAAAATGGCCTAACTGCTCATTTGAGTTTTTGGATTATGATAATGGAAACAAAGAAAAAATTTTGCTCATTCTCAGTATTTAAAAAAGTCAAAATAGCAAGTAGAGAATATGCTGTAAAAGGATGTAATCATCAGGAGAAAAGATGACTTGAAAATTTGGCCATTGTTGAGTGTCTTTGAAATTCTAATTTGTGTCAACAAACGCCTAATTCAAAATCAGTTTTCAATGGACCAACTAAGGGCACTTTACTCATTTATTTCCCTGCCAGATTTTGATATTATCACAAATATGTCAGCACTGTGGCTATTAAAAAAATCAAAATTTTCAACCTTCCTAATTCTGTAGGAAGAGTGTTTTATTTCACTAGAAAAACAGGTATTTTGCTTGGAATGGAAATATTACTTTTCAGGAAAGACTACCTGGAAAATTCTGCCTGAAATGTGAAAGCTTCAGAAAGTTACAAAACCCTAAAATTTTTAGAATTTAGATTAGAAGAAAAATACTTGGACAATATTAACTATCCTGTTGCTAAACCTGTAACTAGACCTCCCTTGTCTGCAAAGACTTTAAGGTTCTAATTCCATTTTGCAATTCCCAATTTGTTCATGGTAAACCAGCCACAGTTTAAAGGCTCAAAAGTGTTTCACCTAATTTTTCTTATATCTCCAGATAGTGCATGGCCAAGTTATTTAGATACAAATAAGCCTTGAGAATATCATCAAATCCATTCTAATTTCATTCATGCCTTGGAGATAATAATTTAAAGAGCTAGTCACTGCTTGCAATTAAGCATGGAGAAAATAGATCCGTCCCATAATTTATGTCTGCAAAGGTTGGGCTGGATTTGTAATTAATGTTTGCTCCTTTTAATGAAATACTCCAAAGGTCTGCACTTCTGTCATTCATGGAGGTAATTTTTCAATTGATTAGTAAAATAATACTTGAAAAGTAAATGCACCTGCTTTAGCACAGAAATGTCTTAGTCAAGTAGAGACAATGATTGGAGTGCTAAAAAAATATCATTTCAATACAGTAGAGACTGGAGTTTTACTCCTCCAGAATTCAGAACTCCCACTAAAGAGAAAAAAGAGAAAAGGTAATTAAACCTCCAACAATTTCTTCAGCATGCTTTTATCCAGTTTAATTCCTGAGTGGTTTTCAGCATAGCTAAATACTTTTAGGAACACATGCCTGAACTGTGCATTTGTACAAGTGAAATATGTCTGGAAAGCATATGTTACAGCAAGACATAATTTTTGTATTTGTGTACCTTAGAATTTTGAGGGGACATGAACAAATAATTTAAAATTGGAAATTTTGTTTCTGTTTGGAATAAACACTTAGAATTTGACAGCTCATTTGGATTCTATTCTTATTTCCATTTCAGATTTAAACCTGTTCAAGCAGGCAAAATGGCAAGACTTGAGAGGTAGGTTTAAAATGGCTTGTTATGTCCTTCCTACAAAACAACCACTATCAAAGAAAATTAAATAAAATAACAAGCCACTTCTGACTGTTTTCAGGGAATTGATAAGGATTTAGTTTGAATTAATCCCTCCAGAAGGCGTGTTCAATGACTTCTCCTGCTTTGTTAATTTAGTCATTTTGACACAAAGTCTTACTATTCCTCTACTACAGACACCTCACATTTTGTAGCAGTGAGCACTGTGGGAATTGACTGTAAGTTGATTAGACAGAATGCAGAGCAGAAGCCACAACCTATGCCAGATTTCTTGGGGGCCACAAACATGGTGATCCAAGAGGTTTTGAACCCTGTGTCATCTGGGACAAGCATTTTGCTTTCAGAGAAAGAAGCAAGAGAAGTGAATAAATGTGGTGAAAGAAGCCCTTATCCCGTGCTCAGCCCAGTGAAGCAGAGTAATCCAGACAGTGGAGCAGGAGAATGTGTGTCATCAGAACATTTAACTTTGAGGATAAAAGTTTATAGTTTTAATGCTGTGGTTTTAAGTGTTTGAATCATCTGAAGGATCCAGCTATTATTAAAGCATGAGCAAAGCAGCATCTAAGGACTTTTAAAAATCTGCACCTTGAACTTAGTATAACTCCCATTAAAGTCAATGCATGCTGAGTCAGACTTTAATTCTTTTTGCACCCTAGAGATTCAAAAGGTGAAAATCCTGGCACTACTGATGTTTTGCCATTGACCTTGTAGGGTCAGGATTTCATGCTAAAAGCCATAAAATGACACTGACATTTCGTCATTGCTGTCTTGGATCAGATTCATAACAGTGACCCAGGAGAGAAACATCTACATAATCCATTACTACTGTGCATCTACCCAACACTGTCTCACCACCTTGTTTAAAGAGAGGGAATAATCTATGATTTTGAGCTGCCTTTATTTTAGCTCAAATGAAGAAGAATGGAAAAATCCTGATATTCATTTTTCAATCACTTTATTTAAACGTTCTAAGTAAATTCTTGGTTATTTTATATTTTATGTCAATTTAATTGGAAAATTCTCTTTTCAAAATGAAGGAGGTTTTGTTGGGTAGTTTTGGTAATTTTTTCAATACTATTCTAAAAAAGGTTTGTAGTAAAACCGGAAGGCAAATTTCAGATTTATAGTCCCTTGTGAATGAAGTGCTTATGATTAACAGTGAGAACTGTGAAGAGTTTTTATAATTCCTTAATGATCCTTAACGAAATATTTAATTAAAGACCAGCTGGAAAGATATTCTTGGTTAATAAAAGGAAATCAGGGGATGAATTGATTTCTATAATGGCAGAGGACATGCAATATGTGATAGATGCTACATATCATTAGTAGTTAGATACAATAAACTGATAAAATATAAAATTATCCTGCTGGCCCCTATTAAATTGTTTTCCAGATTGAAAATGCAAAATATTGGCTGTGCATTCCAGATGATAAAAGTAATAGATTCCAAACTCATGGATACAAGTATACTGAAAAATACAATTTAAACCTTCTGCAGGAAATAGTCCTATGTATAACGTGGCTACTGATTTTCAGATTTTTGATGCTGTAGAAGAATATGAGCCAAAATGTGTTGCCAGTTAGAGTGAAAAATAAAATCTGAAACAACTCTACTGAATTCAGTGGAGTTCCTTGAATTTGCTGAAATGGATAAGCTTTCCCCTTGCCGTTCTGTGCATATTTCTCTAAAAACACAGAGATGAACCAATGAAAATCACATTCACAGAAACAGAGAAGCACTGAAAAAGAAAAACTTTCTCATCTTATTAAAGAAGAAATGAAGCTCAGCAAAAATTAAGTGAATTTTAATTGCATGAGGCTTTGCCTCAGATTTGTAGGATCACTTGATGTTGTAATTTCTTGGCTATTCTAGATAAGCAAATACACAGAAGATTTGTCATCTCTGTCCTTTCTGCTAGTCTCTATTGCCCTACATTGCAACTTTTACGTGGGTTTAACTTTGCAAAAAGAATTATCTAATTCATCACATACTAATTAGTTATATAATTTAACAGCTTTTTTGGTTATAAGCTGCATATTTTCCTTCTGTGCTGCACACAACTGACAGTGAAGGATATTGAAAACATATACATAAATTTGTCAGCTGTGATCTCACAATAACTAGATGACAAGAAAAAAAATCATGCTTTTGGTAAAGCCCATCTAGGACAAATTGTACAGGAAATTTCTCCCAGCTGCTGCTTGTTATGCACTGGGACAACTGCAGCCAATGTAATACTGTGGAAGCAGGTCTGAAACCCAGGAAAAGATCTGTGAAAATACAAACCTATAAGAGAAAGTATCCAATGATGGAGGCAACTGCAGTAGAGTTAAAGCAGTCCTATTAAATAATGAGCAGTAATAGGTGACTGTCTGCTCTAAGTCACCCTTTAAAGCATCTACTACCTGCTGCAGGCTACAGGATTAATTCTGAAACATGTAATTTAGCAAAGGATCAAGACTTCAGTCTGTTCAGTCTTCAGCAGCAAATAAATTGGTGGCAAATACTTTGGCATAGGTTGTTGCATTACTTTGTGGCAGTCCCTGCATCCAGTGCTTTCAATTATAATTCTGATTTCTTCCTTTTGACAAAGCTTGGTCCTCTGTGTTCCTCAACTCGGCTTATTTTATTAATTCCAACTTTGCAAATTTTTAATGTCTATTTCTTCTTTCTAGGCTCATCTTCAAATACATGTGTTTTTGAACCCCACATTTTCAGAGGTAAGAAATTCTCTCTGTGAACTGTCTGGTCAGGTGAATAACTTGTTGTTTAAAGTCTGCATCCTTGCTTTAAAATTCATCCATTTTGCTAATTATATTTGCAATAGAGTCATATTTTTAAAAATATGCTGTATGGAGAGGGGGAAGGGAATACCACTGTTTGCCCACAAGGCCTGTACCTTCTGCTACTGCTGTTTGTACTTAGCCATACATGCATTTACCCAGTTTATGCTGCAGCTCTCCTGGTTAAGGCACTCAGCTTCTTGTGTAATTTTAAGATGTATTTCCAAAGCTACAAAGCTTTGAAGAGCAGCCCCTCACTGCATCTTCTGCATAACTAAAATTGGAAAGCAAATCACCTGCTGCCACTACTATTTTTAGTAACATTCAACTGAGAACAATGCGTAGCTCAAAGCAGGGGTAGAGACTCTGGAAGCACAAGCAGAAGGTGTCACTGAGACAAAACTGTTATTCTGCAAAAGGCTGTGTCACCCAAATGAACCAAATATTCTGCAGAGCTACAACAGACAGGTATCAGAGTAAAGCCAAACAAGGTACAGGGGGCAAACTGTTTCAAGTTCTCAGTTCTGAGCATAAGCATTTTAATATCATTTCTATTTAAAAATGTTCAGTTATGATATTCCCTATTAGCTTGGTTTTTATAACTTTCATCCCAGTGATAGGCTTGCTACCCTGCTAGAATCAATGGGTTTGCATGTGTTTAAGAACAGGCATAGCTTGAACTGCAGTTGATCTACTTATTAAAGCACTAGAGGTTTACATGTTTCATTAGAAATCATAAATCCTGCCTGTGAGTTTTGTGCAAACTTTGTTTATCCTTCATTAAAACTTTTCTTTGTTAAGTAACTGCAGATACTGAGACATTAGGTGTACTCATATTACTCAATTTTGTTTCTCTGACCTCCTTCTGAAGGAGTCTACAGAGACTAATTTAAAAACCTCCCTTATATTCCTAGAGGAAAGTGGTGTGAACATTCCTGTTTGTGTCAAACAGCACTCAGAGTGCATATACTGACTTTACTGGAGTTACTTGGGCTTTCCACCACTCAGTGAGACCTTGGTGTCCTATGAGTTTTATGTAGTTGAACATCCAAGTCAGGAGTGATATAAAGTTTTTCAGGAATGTGTATTTAAACATAGGTTAATAATAAGATTTAAAATGTTTGTTTTCCTCTTAGCATCAATGAAAGCATATATTTATATGCTGAGCTCTTGAAAATTAATTTCCTGGACTTCTCTAGGGATATAAGGATTGTGTACAATGCATGGTTTTTCCTTGTATTATTTATGAACAGAGGAGTATAATCTGGTAGCAACTCCCTTTGTGCACAATTTTTTAAGTTCTTGAAGTCACTTTAGTTGCACTGAACTTTGAGATGAGAACGAAGCCCTCTTTCTCTTTATTGAGAGTTTTTCTTAGAATCTGAAACATGTTTACTTCCAGAATACCATGTAAATATTCTTAAAGAGGTGCTTTGCAAATAAGCTATTATGGTACTAAAGAAAACATTGATTAGTTCTAAATGGCAGTAACAATTCAAGTGCATGTAAAGACAAGTGCATTTTCTTTCGATGTTAAGCCTCTGAATTTAATAATTGAAGGAAAAAATACAATAAGGTGCAATAGAAGAAGCTTCTGTGAAGTGCATTATGCAATTATGAGTGCCATAACTACAATTGCCTTACCGCATCATAGTATGTTTTCTACTCAGACTGTCTTTTAAAACAAAATATTTTTATTACTTTGTTATTTGGAAATATGTACTATTTGGAAAAGGTTGTATTTTCTGTGATGATTCTGTTGATTTAGGAAACCACTCTTGGTTGAGGAAATGCAAAAACTCAAGACAACATTCAAGTGAATACAGAATCCAGCTGAAGCAATCTGTTTATTTTTAGTCTTGTCAACATTGTTTTAACATGTGAAAACTCTGTTTTTAGGGGATTTCTTTCCCAGTTCCCTCAATTAAATCATTACATTTTGCTTAGCATACACAAGACCAGAATTATTAGAAGACAGATTTTGGCTGTTTATTGTGCTACTTGACTTGGAGAATTGCATAAGTCATTAACTTTCTAGATCAGAGCCTGGTTGTACCATTCACAGAACCTGTGTGCTGGAAAGAAGCTGTGTGATGGCTGTGTTTACATAGTCAAATCTCTTGCAAAAAGGAATACTATAACCTCTTCTTCATCACATGAAACAGGCCAAGAAGTAGGACTACAATTATAGTAGCAAAGATTTAGATTGGACTTAAGAAAACCCACAAAACAACCCAACTTTTATAATGGTAAGATAATAAAGCACTGAAATATATAGCCTGGGAAATTTAGAAGTCTCTGTCTTTGGAAATCTGCAGGAGCAGGTTAAACAACAGCTGTCTGAAATGATACAGATACACTTGTCCCAACTCTCAATGTTTATTTCTATTATTCAAACAAAACTTCTGTGTTGCATATCAGGGTTTGGATTACAGGGTTTGGTCCATTTTGTTTTGGCTTTATCCAGCTTCATGAGTAACCAGCAGTTACGTGATTTATATAATATGTAACTGTGAAAATATAAATGCCACATTGGGAGATAGCAAACATATGTTATATTTCAAACCATATACTCATGGATACATTTCTGGCTTTCTGTTCAGTTTCCTGTTTGTGTATGCATATACATTATTTTTGCATGACTTGTGCATACTTTGTTCTTTATGTGTTTAAATTGCTGTTAAACACAAGATACAAATAGCAGTTTGTGTGTAATATTACTTTTTTTTACGTTTACTTCCCCAATTAATCCTAGCAGCTCATGGAATTTCTTACAAGTATTAAAGGGAAAACAAGTATTCAGAAAGTAGATATATTGAGGGGTGGGAGTGAGACAGACAAATAAGGAGATAAGCAGGAAAAGAAAAGATATAATAAAAAATGTAAAGGATAGGGAGGATGAATTTAAAGCGGTGAATTATGACCCAAATTAGGATTCTAGGGACTGAAATTCAATTTTGCATCTTGAAAATGGAAGAAGCAACAGAAGACTTAGCCTGAATGACAGAGGAAGTACATGTATTAACTAAGAGGTTGTACTGGATGAAGCTCAAAACTATAATGAGGAAAGGTGGTGGGAAGGTGTTTGGCTAATGAAACAGTTTATCTGCTGGTGGAAATAAAAGTCTGATCCATAGTTCAGGGATTTTGGTGTAGTTCCAATAAGAAGCACATTTTAATTGTGATTAAGCTAAGGTTCCTTCATGTGAAAGAAGTGTTGTGGTTGAAGTGTAAAAGTAAAGTATAAATGTTAAGAATAACTTTTCACAAAGAAAGATTTCCAAGAGTTCCTTCTTGTTCCTTATTAAAAATGTGCGGTGTAGGTTAGGAGAGAGTGGTACAGTTTGACACAGCCATTTAGTGAAGGTGCATCTTGGTTGCTCAAATCACAGCTATAACCCCTCTGTGTGTTGCAGCTCTTCATATTTCATAGCAAATTTTCATATCAAATTTTCTAAAGTCATGTTTTATCTGTTTTCCATGGATGCTGCTATGTGCATACAGATATGTACACGCTCATTTACAGTGATTTCTGATCTAGCATAGTTTTGTAAAGACCTCCAGCTCAATAGCATTACAGATGATAAATGAATGTATAAATCTAAGGGGAATGTACTAAAGTTAATAGCGAGGGTGGGTTTTTTTGCATAAAATAACTATGGTTTCCAACATTTTTCAAAGAGGTTCCTTCTCAGTTTAATGTGTGCTGATAAAGATCTGTTCTATACAACATTTCCTTCTTATCTCACCACCCCATATCTGCAGTTTTTCCTTATGTCTATTCCTTTTAAAATCCAATTTTCTAGTTATACTAGTATTTATTAAAAGCTTGACTGTGGGGTCTTTGTTTATCCAAAGATCTATTTTTATCATAACTGTTTGTAATGATTAAACCTCAACAACTTAAACACTTTACACAAAATAATGTATTTTCAATAAATTGAAATATTAACCAATCATATGTAATGGTTCAGTCCTAGCAAATGGATTGCTAGAAATCCTTAGGGTTTCATATAAATTGAAAACTGTATTGACTGACCAGGCTGCACTCGAATTACATTGCATTTGGATCAAAAAGCATAGAAAAAGTTCTCATTATAGTTCCCTGACATTAATTTGAGCATTTTTATATGTGTGTCCTATTAAGTACTTTAAGTGCTTTTTGATAATTGTGCTTTGTAGTTTTTACAGCACTTCAGCCTATTCCCAGTTCAATTTCCTCTTTTATCCGATGTTTGAAATATTGATTTCTGACAGATAAAAGCAAACCTTATAATCTCAGCAGCATGCAATAAGTGAGTAAGACGGGGCTGCAGAATGCATCAGGGAACGGTCATATTTGAAACCGTCTTTGTTTTATTACATTTCGTCAACAGAATTTACTTACCGCTTGCTGATATTTATGTAAAAGCAGGACTCCTGATAGTCCAGTGATATTACCAGTTCCTGGTATACTTTTGCATTTAGTAAGATAAAAGAAGAAACTCCCTTGGTGGTTGATGATTGCAGCTGCTTAAACTGCTGTCAGCTGGCTTGAAGTAACTGTGATTTATCTTCCTCAGATTGTGCAGCGTTGTGTCCGTGAACTTCCAGAGTTTGCATTAAAAAGTGACAGAACATCAGAGTGCCAGAAGCTTCTCGTATTGTGGCCCTGAAGGTAAAAGCAAAAGCAGCTATGCTTGTTCTATGTTTGGGGAACACTGTCCAAACCCTCTGCAAAACTCTTGTGACATGAAAGAGATCTTAAAGAAATGCGTTGGGATTTTGAACACGGACTAAATACAATTAAGAGATGCTAAGAAATATAGACTTGGTGCTTTGTCTTGCATGTTTTCATGATGTTTCTTCTGCAATTTCTAAAAACTAGAAAGAGGAATTCAGTCCAATCTAATTTCTAGTTGATTAGTTAATGATATGTTAGGAATTCAGTTTGCCTTTTTTTCCTTTTCCTTATCCTGTACAATCCAGTGTCTCACATTGTATTAAACATCTCTGCTCACTCCATTAACACCTGCAGTAAAAGAGCAGAATATACAGGAAATTAGCTGCTTCGTTTCTGGCAGTATTTCCTCTGAATTTGTGAAAATTTAGATCAGAATACTGTTTTAGAAGGTGAGAAAAGTTCCTCAGGTTACACAGTAGCTTTGGCAATCAATAGTAAACCTATCAAAGTGAGAACACAAGTCTCCATCCTGAACACCAGGTTAGGAGCAAACTGAGTATCTTTCTTTTGAGAAATACATTTTTGAGAGGGATCAATTTACCTGAGAATAGAAGCAGGTGAAATAAATGAATGGGGGATATGATTTTTAATAATTTAGACATTTCTGAGTTGAACATTGAGATTTTACTTAATCCCAAATTAGCAATTGCTAATTCAGTCACATGTTTTCGTGTTCAATCCTGGAAAAACTTGAAACAACCACCTCATATCTAGGCCTTCACACACTTGATTATAGAATTGTTTTCATACTTAGGACATTTAAAAATGTTATATGAGTGAATTTTAATTATTATGATGGACTATGATGGACTGCCAGTCACTTAGCAGTTAAAATTTAATCTCCAATCAATTGAAATTTTCATTACTAACCAATTAGCATTTGAAATTTTAAGTGATAAGTATTTAACTGCATTCTGGACATAGTGGGTTGGTGATAGAAAAGCCTGGCAGGGTTCTGGGGAATGGCAGGTCTGGAAAAGTGATTTGGTTAAGGCTGTCAGGGAGAAAAGAGCTTCTGAGCCCTACAAGCTTTGATCATAACTTATAAATAAAGGCCGATGGAGCTGAGCTTGCTCAGTAGCAGAACATGCTAGAGATGGTGCCTGTAAGGAAGGGAAAACAGTGGAGTAATTAGGAAGGCGTGGTTGTCTAGGAGTTAATATGGTCAGAGCTAGAGGTCTAAACACAGGGATCAAGGTGCAAGGCCCAGTCAGCCCTCTCTCCACCTGGGCTTGGCTGCTGACATCAAGATGTGCCAAGACATTTACATAAGCAGAGGCAGAAAATGCTGTGGCTGATAGAAAATGAAGACTGACTGGAGCTAAACTTTGCAGCAGGGTTACCTCAATGATGATTTGACAGTTGGGAAGCTTGGACCAGCAAAACCACAGAACTGAAATAATTCAAGATTTGTCAATAAGGAAAAAGACAAAGACACTGTTGGTTGAATTATATGTATATTATATGTATATTTACCTTGAATATTCAAGTAAAAATCTGTAAACCCCCAAAACAGCAAAATAATCTCTCTTTATGTTTTGGAATGTGCTGGCTGCACCCAACCCAAATTTCTGTGTCTCAGCAGACCAACTCAGAGATATGTGTACATGTGCAGGCTACATTCCTGTACATTCCACATATGCAGGTAAAGCATCAGCAGCAAGGATTCTGCAGTGGGTGATATAACTGTAGACAATCTCCATTAGAATTTCAAAGGAGCTATTTAGCATTTTTCATATTGGGTAGGTTATTTACAGTTCACTATTTAAAAGGAAAAAACATTGAGAAAGGTTTATCTTCTAATAAATCAAGACTATTATGACGTCAAGTCACAAAGCCTAAGGGTATGAAGGCAGTTGCAGAAGCTGCCTCTTGCAAAATATTATGTATACTATATTATACTGGCTAGTTGAATTAAAAGTGCTTCTGTGAAGAATTAGAAACAATTAGAAATGAAAAAAGACAATGTGGAAAAAATAGGACTGACAATTTTTTGTTGAGATTCTTGTGGGAATCAAGTTGGAAAACAAGCCATTGAATACACCAACTGATATTTTCTAATGGTCTGTTTGAATTTGACATTATATAATGTTGTATGCGTGTGCATTCCAGTATTATAGCTGACAGAACTATCCTAATGTTTTTATCTGTGAAATTTCATTTTAAAATCTCGGTGTTTCAACTGATAGCATTGAACGCATCAAACTAATGCTGTTAAAACTATGAAGTGTTTGGAACAGTTTCAGAAGACCAAACTATATATAGTTTGACCCTAACTTTGTATATGGGAAGGATTATATTGGCCTCAACCATCAAATTCTAAACTCTGGGACTCCAGTAGGCAGCTTGAGGACTTAGTGCTCTATGTGTATATTTGCAAGTATTTTTAATATTTCTTCATAAAAGGCAAACTGGTAATATTAGAATATGTTTATATAATTAAAAAGTAACTTATCTACTCCGTAAAAACAGTGTAGACTGAATTCCTTTTTTACCTCAGTCTTTCCACCTTCCTCTTTCTCTTTATTCTCTTTGATGTCTGCAGCTGTTGTCTGACAAATAAGGCCAGCAGCTGCCTGCAGTGCTACTGTTTTACCAGCTGCTAAAGGTCTGCCTTCACCAGGCACCGGGTCCTCTCCCGGCCCGTGGTGCAGGGAGTGTTTGTCAGCCTGGTGGCACACACAGCCTGCAGCTGACAA
This sequence comes from Pipra filicauda, assembly GCF_003945595.2. Lineage (NCBI taxonomy): Eukaryota > Metazoa > Chordata > Aves > Passeriformes > Pipridae > Pipra > Pipra filicauda. The sequence continues at coordinate 2,260,553 of NW_024104609.1, read as the reverse complement.
TTCAGTCTTGTCAGGAGCTCTCAGCCTGGAAGTACTCGGAGCTCGTGTGCTCGTGTTGATTTCCTTGTTAAACAAAGTGTCCAAAGTGTCAGAAGAATGAAATCAAGCACGTTACACTACATAACCAAATGACAATATTTCTCTCATTTTAGCTCCTTAATATCATCTTCAGCTGAGTGGGAAAGAACGCAGATTGCATGACCCTGGGGAACTTTGTTTCAACATTTATTATTGGGAAAAGTATGCCTTTCAAAAGATAAAATGTATTTCAAATATCAAATCTCTCCCTGTGCTGAGCTAAATGCTGCCTTGATGTATGCATTGTACACTCTAAGTTGACAGATGTGAAGTACAAGTAAGAGCAGAATTCGACGAGCTAAATTTAACATAATAAGATTACGAATACTACAAGGGCAAAGGATTTTCTAAACATTAAATGCTACAGTGTGCCTGAATTCTGTTTTCAGATTTAGTCCTAGATAGTCTGGTTGTAGGGCTGCACAGTAACAAACCAGCAAAGTATCTTTATTTTGACGTAGGAATCTTAAATGTGCAGTGTTTAGAGTGACAGCTACTCATTGATGTACTGGGGGGATTTTATCTAAGTTTACCCTAATATTTAAGCCTTTTTTCCCCCTTCCTTTCTCAAATAATTAGAAAACATTCTTATCTCAGAATATATTCCGGAAAGTGTTTGATTTGCTTGAATTATTTAAAATTATAATAGGAGGGTTTTTTTCTGAATTCTGGGGAGGTTTTATTGTTGTTAATAAAACCTGTTTTTAATAGTGTTTGCAAATGTGGAGCACATGGTTCAACTGAAACTTTTGCCTGTGACTGGGGCAAAGTTTTATCATAGTGACCCACTGTCATGGCCTTGTCTTTACTGCTCTTACCATAGAACAATCACAGAAGGAATTGCCACACGAGATCTTGTACACCAACATTTTTTCAGCAGCTAAATATAACAAAATAAATTCGTATTTCTGTGCAAAACCGCCACTCACACGGGAGCAGAGAGGGAATATTCCAGTGATATAGGCTCCTAACAAGCTTTTCTCAATTTCACCAGTAGTGGAATGTCCAGAAAAAAAAAAAAAAGATAGCAAAATACCTCCTTTGCAACAAAACAGATAGTAGCCTGGTAGTTAGTGCTTATCAAGGTGAAATCTCAGGATTCAATAAAAACAAATTTTTCGGAGAGGTTGTAGTGTTTAGCTCTCAGTTATCACTGGTTAACAGAGTACATTCTCGAATGATGGGTTATTCTTAACTTTTGGGTTCACCTTCCCTTGCAAATGATTTGTGGGAAAACGTAATTCAGTGGGTATTTTCATCAATATTTTGTAAAAGGTCTAGAAGAGCACATCAACACAAATATGCCCAAACATGACAGTGGTGGTCCAGGCAGTCACCTGAGAAAGAGAAATGCAGACTGAGCATGTTATACCAGAGCAAGAAATGGAACTATGGTTGTTTCCATTACCAGTCAAATGAGCAAATTATTGGGATGGTGGATCCTTTGAGTAGTTTTGAAGGTCATCCCTCATAATCTTTTCCAAACATTCCATTCTCAGTTAAATAAAAAACTGACTTTCCAAAGCCTTTTCTGTCAGGCTTTAATTACTTAGTTCATTGTTCAAATAATTCTTTTTGTATACTGCAGTTGGAAAGTAATATGTAGCATACAGACAAAAATGTCTCCCCTATAATGATCTTCACTGTAACCATGCACTACTGGGACAGGCATATGTGCATCCAAGAGGTTAAATTTAAAATTTATTTGCAAGTACCACAATTTCAGTGGTATTTGACCACTTATTTAAAGAGTAAATGTGGCTTTTAAATTGTTCTCTTGAAACAAACCTTGCTGATGTTGGGATTTGGGGAGATATTTTACTGAAATAGATTCTTTTTTAAAGAGATAGTTTGGGGAGGGTATGTATGTATGGTTTTTTGTTGTTTTGTGTTTGGCTGGTTGGGTGGTTTGGTTTGTTTTTTTTGTTGTGGCAAAGATAAATCTGAAGTTTAGTAAAGCTGTTATTACTAAGGAGAGAAATAAACCAGCTACAACTTCATTCCTTGAATTAATCAGATCTTTCTGGAAGATTACACAAGCTGACTGAAGGAGACCATCCACATTTCCCCTTTTCCAGTGATGGCATTAGCTCAGCCTGCATGGCCTCTCTGCCAGGTTCCCACAGGACTTCTGATTTCTGACTTGACTTCTTTCCTGACTACTGCCCTATCCCCTCTCCATCTTTGTCCAGTGACTCTTCTTCCAGCCCTAGAGCTATAATCTCTTGGGATATTGTTTTTAGGGCTATTTTAGCTAAAGGTAGCTAGGTTTTTATTTACATATTTTATTCATAGATCAGAGGTTTTTTTCCCCCTTTATTTTCTTTTTAGAAGTGAGTGGATATTGGTGTAGCATCACACTAGCAATAGCTTACCAACAGGCTTCTTGGCTGTTCTGTGGACCTACAAAAACCTGTTTATGGAACTCAGGTCAGTCAGAAATGTACTTTGACAAAGAAGGTAAAGAAGATTGTTGACAAAATTAAGAGGATTCACAGAATCAGCAATTTCCTTATAGGGGAAAAATGGAAGAAAATAACTGCTTTTTTCAACATATGCAGGATAAAATATTTTCATTTTTCCTTCCTACATGACTTCTTTTCAGAATTTGGTTTTTTTGTGTTACACAACTACAGTGGAATTGATTCCCTACCAGTACTGGCAGGACAGTAGTAAGGAAAGCCTGGGAGTTGTGTCTCGTTACCTTAACGAGGGAAAGCTGTGAAGTGAAACAGCAGGAACTTGATTTGAGGAAGCTGCCGTTTTTGAGTTTGGTCAGAAAAGGTTGCTGACTGCATGCAGCTCAGGAGCCATGGGGACATGAAGAGATGTGCCAGTGGGCTGGTGAGTGAGTGGGGCTGCTTTGAGGGGTTGGTACCCACGAGCTCTTTCACTATGGACTGAACCACTGAGGCCACTGCCTGCTGACACCAGGTTCAGAGTAAGCCATAAAGGTTTTATCTTTTTGTTAGAAAAAAGAATTCTGGGCTCAAGGAAGCACTGCCTAGGATTAGAAAGGTATGAAATTTGTGTAGTGTGTGCTAAATGAAATGAAAGCTGCCTGCACAGCCCTTCAGGGGCAATCTCTTAGCACAGAGTGTTGTCTTAACTTTATTCTCTTGAGTCATGCAGCAAGCACCTATATGCTAAAAAAGAAAAGTAGGTTCTTCTGTAGCAGTATTTTATATAGGGATCAGGGCTTGGTACAACATTCCTGAGCGCTGTGTATTCAGGATCTGGGTATTCAGGATCTGGTGAAAGAAAAGTAGGTTCTTCTATAGCAGTATTTTATATAGGGATCAGGGCTTGGTACAACATTCCTGAGCACTGTGTATTCAGGATCTGGGTGTTTAGGAAAGTGCAAAGAGATTGACTAGGAAATGCTTTGAAGTTTTTTTCCCACTACCTTTACATATGGCTTCTTATGGAAATGCCATCTTCTCCTGTGAGAAAGGGCATACTGTGCTTTCACCCCTGACTGCATGGGCACTGTACATCCAGTGGGATAACCTGTAAGAGAATTCTGGTTTTGTCACTGGCTTATGGCATGGAGCCTTTATTTGTGCAAGTGTCTTCTCTTCTCTGACCCTTCTCATTTCTTCACAGTAAACTAACTGTAAAGCACTGTTTAGCATCATATTGCTGCTTAAGACAAGGTTGCTCTGCCTTTTCAAGAGGATCTATTATCTATGTTTTAGTCCTCTGTTAAGATCAGTATTTGCTTTTTTTCAGCTCTGAGCCCAAGTGGAGGGAGTTCCCCTTTGTCTACTAGATATAACATAAAAAAGTACTTGTAGGGCACTGTACGGTCCTGGCGTGTGCTTTGCTTTGGTACTGAAATATGAGCAAGAATTAATCACCAATGCAACTCACTAACATGAAAATGAGTGTTGTACATTGAAGAACAGATATTCCTGACAACAACAAATACTGTATTTGGCTATTAATGAATGACCCTAATTTAAAGAGAAGAAAAAAAAAAAAAGGGTAGAGATAAAAATTGTAAAATGAAGTTGTCCCTGTAGTAAGACCAGACATTCAGCTGTTATAAATTGGCAATTGTCCACTGGCTTCCACACAGCTATGCTGATCATGCCAGCTGAAGGACTGACCCTGAATGTTATCAAAGTTTTCTTGGAGGTGGCAGGAAAATAAATCCTTTACAATTTCTTCTTTAAGAACTCAGGATTTCCGTTTTTATAACTGCAAACTTCCAGAATGAAATGTGGAGCGCAGAGACAGGCAACACCACGCTGACTGTATTTGATTAGGGTAATCCTTTTTTTCCTTCTATGTGGTTACTACAGCCAAGCAATTATTTATCATACTATCAGTTGCTTGAAGCACTGTAGACTACAGGTTAAATATTCTCATGTCAATGTGAGCTTCTGCTCCAAGGTCTCATTGAAATCTAATGACTTTCATCTTCAAAAGAAATTTTAATGAGCTCAGAGTATCTACCCTTCTGTTTTAATTGTTGTACTTTGTACACTTCACATTCTGCAGATCAAACCCACCTATTTTTCATTTTTTTTCCACCTGAAAATACTGTTGACAAGCTCTTTCCAGAGCTCTCTTCTTCTGTCCACTTTTTATTGGTCATATTCATGTAAGATATAAATCCAGAAATATGCAACACATGCACATTTAAAACCCGTAACAGATCTAGTACTTACCACTGAAGAATGTAACATGTACCAGCCACTGATTAGCCTGAAATCAGAGGTGTCTCAGATGCTGGTGTCTGTAACAGTCAAATAAACCCATTAAATAAGTGGTGGTAAATGTATTTGGTACGATTATCGAAACTTCTTCTGGACTACACGTGGAACAAAGCTGAAAAAGAGGTATTGCTGTGCCTTTCTATATAGGCATCTACATATATACTGTTGTCCTGTTCTTTTCTCACTTTGTGGGCTGCTGTGTGCATGTCTCAGGTGCCATTTGTTCAGTCCCATTGGCATCTTCACACATTCTTGCATTTTCATAATCCCCTTTTTGCTATGAGCATCCTTCTTTCACTCGTCCTCATAAATATTAATTACTGTGGTCTGGTTGAAATAAATACAGTTAGACAGTTTTTCAAGTGGAAAGTTATTGGGTTGTTTCTAAGAAGCTGTAGTCTTGAATTCAAAGTTCTGGTCAATATTTAGAATGTAAATGAAATGGGTGTGACCTGGGACTGGCTGCCAGCGGTTGTAGGGGTTGTAGCTCTCTCAAGTATCTGGCCTTAATAGTTAAGTTTTCAGTATTCTTAACAGGCAGCATTTGATTTGTTCTATTCCACCAGCCCTTTAGAGAAAATTGTCTCCCATTCAGTTTCTTATAAAATTTTATAATTTCTGGCATTTTAGTACCTGGCATCTAAGTGTGAAACTTTTCTGTGTCAGAGAGAGTGAGCCTGGGAAGTCCTTGGCGTTGCATGATAGACTGAATGAATACAGGCTGAGGGATTCTTTGGTCAGTTCTACAGATCTAGAATTTATTTCTTATTGTGCTCATCTGGTTGTACAGCAGATGACACTGCAGAGAGCTGTACAATACTACTCCAATTACAACAGCTAGAAGGCTGTTAAAATAATGGTCTCCACTCCTTACTAAAGGTGGGCCACCATCAAATCTGGGTATAAGATGTTAATATGTATTAGCAAAAAGTCCAACATTAATGTTTTTACAAAGTTTTTGTTACTGCATGAAACCTTCTTGGAAGAGTTTAGCATGTGCTTGATTGTGGGAAATGAGGAATGCAGCACGAAAATATTCTGCTTACATTTCAAAAATGTATAAAATGCATCCATCATGGAAGATGGAATTGGATGTGTATTACACTCAAGAATGGTTCAGACCCTTGAAGCTCTACAAAATCTACGTGGTGTTTAGATTAAGTATTAAATCTGTTTTCAAGATTACCGAAGTAAAGCAGTGAGACACATCTAGATCTGATCAAAGTATTTGAGTATTTTTAAAATTATTTTTGGAAAAGAAATTACACGCTAGTAGTTGTGCTCATCTCCTTATATGATGCTCCGGGTTTAGAACTAAATTACCAGTTATTAAGGAATTTTCAAAATTGCCCTTTTTTAGCTACTAATTTACTATCAGCCATCCAAAGACAGATTCGTAGGATATAAATGAAATGCTATAATTATACAAGGGAGTGGGTCACTGACCTTTGGATTGCAATATCTTGTCTCTTTTGTCCTTTCCTTATACTACCCAGTCTACACGATGAAATTGCATCTTTTTCTTCGGTTGTCTCAAGAATGAGGTGGTATTGGAAACTAGTGAGGCATGGCACAATGTAGGTGTTCATAGCTTGCAATAATTTACCCATTTTCATTTTGTTTGATTTTATTAACACCTGTGTCTCCAGGGAACACAGGGAGCAGGGGAGGAAAGGAGAGAATACTTCAACAATAATCTAATGATCAGCACTTACACTCCCCCCCAGCCCTGCTGTTATGTCAAATGTCAAGATACCTCACAGCCAAGCAATTTATAAAACAAAATGCGTATCTATAAAGGAAGAGGTGCAGATGGTAGAAAGCTGTGTGTCATGCCATGCACACGTACATGGAGGACAGCAAGGGAGTCATTAAAAATATGGATTTCTTTTGTAATGCAGTGGCTGTTTGTCAGCTGGTGTAATTGTCATACATCAATGGAACCACTCAGAAATATAACATCTGAGGAATTAGTCACTTAATGGAAGTTAATCAAAATTCTTTATAGAAGAGTGATAAAGGATTCTTGAACAAAATTTGGAGACAAAGGAAAAAGCATATAAGGAAATATGGGATTGCAATCTGCTGAAGTTTCATCTGGGTATTAGTTTCTGGAGTATTTCTGAAGATGTTGGTATTCTAGGCAGTAGAAGACAAAGATTTGCTATCAAGTTAACCAAAATACTACATCAATAAAAGCATATGGAAATAGAAGGTATCGAATGAGGTCTAAGATAGTGGGTTGCACACTAAGAGAAAGCTGAGTTTAAACAATATACGTGAATAGAAAAGCCTGTATTCTCTTTTGAGCCACTTCGGGTTTGAGGTCTTAGGACTGAGTCCTAAAGCACAGCATATAAGGGTGTGCTGCTCTGCAAAGGATCTCTGAGCTAACCTGGGATAACCCACCTCTGCAGTCAGAAGCAGGGTAGCAAGGTGATACTGCACTTTTATTGCCTTTACTTTGTGGAACTTTCTGGTGCCAGAGCTTGTGTTTCTGAATGCACACCTGCAGCATAGAGGTGGCAGCTCATTTAGAGTTACCACCAGTATTTATATACATGGCAATACATCAGAGTAATCAACCTTATCAGATCTGTGGTTTAACATGCCTGTGAATCATTGGTTTCACTCAGTTGATTTTTTTAATAATCAGGCTTTTTAATTATAATTGAACATGGCTAAGGTTTTAAACAAAACATTATTTAAAATTTAAAAGATCAAATGTTTTTTCTCCCTGAAAATATTGCCTGGTCAAGAAAAAAAAAGCTGCTGTTGTTTGTGGGATTAAATTCAATCTTGTGATTTTTCTCAGTTGAGTGAGGGGAACATGGGTAGAGAGAAAGACAAAAGGTTGTGCAACAGCAAAAAGAAAAGCACGACAGAACATCAGAAAATGAAAACTAAAGGCATATTCAAAGAGTTTCTGGGATTTGCTATGATTGTCAGTTCTCTTAATCACAGGTTTTGGTTGTGAGGTACCAGTTTTGTAGCAGGCAGCAGGAACTGAAGACTGTGACAGTCCTGTATTGCTTTGGTGCTATAAGGTCTAAGTTCTGGGAAGAGTGAAAGGTGGTCAGCAGCTGTATGAACAGGCAAACTCTGATGTTATCTTCCTCCTCTGTCTTGATCTCAGTCGATCATCTGTCACATGCTGCTGTGTAAATGTGCAAGAGTGAAATGAAGTCAGTGGCCTGGCCTCACTGTTCACTAGGAGCCAGAGCCACATGGTGTGCAGGTGGGCAGTAGAGTTGCCCTGGCAATGTAGGAGGGAGAGGAGCGTATTAACAGATTCAAGAATTTACATCCACGTGTGTATGTGCCCACACTGTTACTTTCTGTTGGTAACTGGTGTTTCTGAATTGAAGCACCTCTACACCGCCTTCTCTTTCTGCAAGCAAAATGAGTAACACCACAAGTTGCAATTGTCAATGGATGCTAGTTTGAAAAATGATTCATACACAGTGTTGTGGCCATCTGTGTGCTAACATCTGGATGGAGAGCAGTTTACTCCCTGATGGAATGGTGCTTCTGTCCATCTAGTTGACTTAACTAAAACTGCAGTCTGCCTTTGGTGAAGAACTGCATGTATTAAAATGAGGTTTGTCTTTTCCTTTTGCCATTGTATATTTCTTTGAAACAAATCAATATTCCTAAGGAACCTTGACCAGAGGATTATTGGGAGTGTTTAGAGGTGAGCAGTTGCTGTGCAGCACTAGGAAACAAACAGAGGCTGCAAACAGAAAGCAATGGAACCCCTCTGACCCAAACTGCATTCTGCTGAGTGAGGTGAGATGCTGAACAACACCTCCTTCTCTAGGGATAAAGGCAAAATAATGTTGCATTCATCCTCTTGAGCAATGCTTCTGCTTTCTCTTATGTCAGAATCCTCAGGAAAGCATAAAGCATGAAATCTCACCAGAGCCATAAGCCTCTCCTCACCTCTCTCATCCACTGTTACTGTAATCAACCTTCAGATCCAGGTGGCTTTTGTGGTAGTCTTTGAGAAAGATTGGCAACAAGGTTCCAAAACAACAAAACTATTCAATTCTATATGGTGTTGGGGGGCTTTTTGTTGTTATTTCTTAAGAATTTCCTGTTGGGAGAAACAAAACAATGTAAGACTTCGAGTTCAACAAATCGTTGCAAGAAACCAGTTAGGTGCATTTTTCCCCAAATGCCACTACTGGTGGCTTGTGCTTCCTTTTTTCCATACTGTCATCAGTAACACTATTACTAAGTATGCTTATATCTACCTAATAACCTTATTGCAGTTGTGCCAGGACTGGTAACACGTGATGGAACCTCGCAATAACTTGTCTGGAAATAAGAAGAGACTCTTTTTTGGGCAACTTGACAGTAACATTCAAGATGCTGTAGTTGCCTGTGCCTGTTCCTTATTTCTGCCTATACCTATAGCAACAATCTCTTCTTTCCAAATCTTGATTCTTTGATTTTAAGAAAGGCAGCTTTGCTGAGTGCTGGGGGTGTCTGGCACGTCTGAAGTTGTAGTGTGTCAGTGAAGTAGCCACAGGATGATTCCAAAGATCTAATTTGGAAATTGAAATAGCAGGAAAAATGGAGCTCATGTGGAAAGGACTGTCTCAGTAGTGCTCTTGGAATTCTGTTCAAGAAGGTGCTTTCTGAAGTTATTGCTTAGAAGAGTCAATGACTGATCTCTTGATCTGGTAACTAGGGAAACCTCCTCAGTTATCTGTATGTTAGACATCCTGCAAGCTTTTCAATAGCATGTTGAGATTCATCATTGGAGGTAGGCGGGTTTGATTCCTCAGCATTAATGGTTAATTTCCTATACACTCAGAACAAAATTCTTTGCTAAAATCACTCTTTTTTTCCTTCTCCCCACACCCCCTCCATACAATTCACTGCACCACTTTGATCTACTCTGAAACTCACAGGTTATGTCAAATACCTCACATTCACTTTGCTAATCTGTGCAACCACAGCAAACATTTGCCCAAATAGCCATTTAGCTTTGCAAATAGTCACAGGTATGCAGTTTTGCAAGCTTGTATGTAAATTATTTAGCTGTGACTTTTCCTGTGCATAGAGTTAATAACTGTAGCTTTTGCCTAAGATCTGTTTTTTAACAGTAAAATATTCACACCCGGAGGATGGGATGCCATCCAGAGTGACCTTGAGAAGTGGGACCGTGAAGTTTAATAAACCTTGGGTAATTTGAGGACCCCATTGTTTCCCTCAGCAAAGAATTATGTGATGAAATCAGTACAAACTGACTTCAGCTTGAATTAAAAGCTCCCTTATAGGGAAGGGCAGAGAAACATCTCTTGATTTTATCTTCATTGAGGGCACTTCACTCTTTTACAGTTTGTTCTTTAAAGGTACACAGACTTTGGTGCTGAAGTAGATCAGTGTTCAATTTGTCTACAAATTCCTACAAACCTAACTATAAAGATTTAGGGTCTCTCCTTCCAGGAACAGTGACTTTTCATATATCCTCCCAAAATCTGAACATCACACAGCTACTTGATACTGCACTTTAAAACACAATGGAAATAATTTAGTCAAATAGAATGCAGTTATCTGTGTCTTGTTTTTGACTAAGACAAGAGGGTTAACAGCTTGATAAGTAGAATGTGGTCAGCTGGGCCAGTAGTGGCTACAGAAATTCAAACCTTTAATCTTATATCTTACCTGAATGTGTTTACTTATATTACAAATTACATGCATTCAATTATATTACAAATATCCTCATACTACGCAGGGAAAATACTTCAGTTCAAAACCTGAGGAAGAATCTCAATGTACCATGTCCTCTGTGCCACTTTCTGAAAAATTATTCTTTTCTGAGTACTGCTTTTTCTTAATTGTACATATGGGATCTGATGCACCTTGGTATACATCCAAACTGAAATGCTTATTCCAATAGAACTGTTAATTTCTTGCAAGATTTTAGGCCTACTGTTCACTGTAATGTTAGGTTACTAGAGACATCATTAAAACATTGTAGATAAACTGTACAATTTCAGTTCATGAAAGAAGAGATGTCTTGTATGTCTGTTAACCTGTTTCTCAGAAACTGATAAGTAGCATATTCCAAGGAGTTTAATTGGATGCTGTTTATAAACTGACTGTACCAAATTTGGATTGATTCCAAGATTGCTATTATTATGCTGAACTGAACAAAGAGAACTCAGTTTTAGTGACAATTATGATCATAATGTATGTAATACATAGATAGTTCTCATATCTGACCTGAGGCACCACATGAGAGGCTCAACGATGAGGATAACCTAAGTCACCACTCATTGTACTGTAGTGCTGTAGAAATAACGTGTTCTTTGATAGCTGATTATAATAAATATGCAATATATTGCTAATGAGAATCCTTTAACCCACTTTGAGTGGTGGTTAATGTAACCTCTCACTTTTTTTGGAAGTTCAGTGCTATGAGCTCTGTGGTTCCAGTAAAAATATGAGAGAAATTCCTCACTGGGGATGAGTAGGAAGTTTCACTCTGCAGTCAACAGGCACCTGTCTTCAGCAGGAGCAAGATTCAGGTGTCTGCCCAGCTGATCTGCTGAATATGGTGTTCAGTCCACCCTGCTTCACCACGTTCTTCTTTGAGACATTCTGTGAACCATGTGTTCTACTCGGAGTTTATAAAAAGGGTTACCTTCTGAATTCCCTTTAGGAGGTATTTACAAGTCCTTCTTTGCCCTTCCTACCACAGACCACTTTGTAGTCTAGATTTCCAGTCTACATTGACCATTCTCATGGGTAACTGTCAATTAATTTCTCTGCTTCCTTGAAAATGTACTAGTAATCCATCCTACCCAGGTTGTATATGCAACAAAACCCAATGTGTTTCATGACTGGAAAAATCCTGAAGAGACAAATTGAGTGTACATTAGTTCACTCGTTCTGAGGGCCTAGTGCTGACAACTACTTCATAATGATCGCTATATTTTTATTCACGTTTTTAAATTTTTTTTAATTATTTCTTTTTTTGGTTGTTGTTCACCAGAAATAAATACAAAGATAGAGAAATTTCCTTATATGCTTAGATCTGGAGATAACGAAGAAAAGAAAGCTTCTAAATATCACAACATTATGAGATGGCAAGGGTCTCTGCAAAGAGGGAATACAGATGTGCTTAAGACTTCAATACGTGAAGTTACTCATCTTCTGTAGCTGAAAGAATTTACATGGCTTTATTACTGGGGTATTACTTGTACATAAAAGTTAGATACGTTTGAGATACTGTCAGCAAGTTCTTTGAAGGTTTGGGCATTGACAAGATGGAAATAAACATTTCTGTGTGCTGAATAATGTTTAAAGAACAATCACATCTCTTCCAACTGCTGCCAAGATTAGCCTTTAAACAGAAGTTAGTTGATAGGCCTCTTTTAAGGACAAAGTTCACCAAAGGGTTTGTAACAATATTGTCTCTAGATGATAGTAACAAAAAATAAAAATAGTCTAACTAGCCATTCATCCCTCTGCTGAACTACTAAGTAAGGGCAAACAAATAATATCCTGCTATCAGATTTGTTCTCATTGTAATAGTTTTTTATTGTGGCAGAAGTCTTTCACTGCAGAGAAATACAGAAATGAGAAAAAGACAACGTTATAGTCAACTTTGGAAATCTATTTGTAGAAAAGTGGTTTCTGGCAGATAAACATTGTAAATTTCAATACTTCATGTAATGGCAAACCTTCTCTCTCCTGGAAACATCTCTTTCTAGGCATAATGACAGTATTTCAGTTTTAACATGTTATAATTAGGTGATGATCTTTACCCTGAGCAGCACAGTGAGGAACTGAGGCACCTGAGTGAGGAGGTTCATTTGCCAAGGTAGCACTGACATGGGTGTGCCGGTTCCACAGAAAACTTTCAAATGTATAGAGTGCTTTGAGAGAAAAGCTCCCAAATGTAGCTTCCCAATACTGTGCACCAGACTTTCTCCTTGAGGAGGAGGCCCTTGGGGGATGTGCAGTAAATACGAAAAAGCTCTAGTTACTGGAACAAATTTGTAGTCTCATCCAGTATAATTGATACCACTAGAGCCAGATTTTGAAATGATCACTGCAAGAGATCTTTTCAGCTGAGATGCTGCAACCCGATCTTTCAGGAGCTCGGTGGCTGTGCCATGAAATCCACCCCAGTGGGCATTGACCCACTGCCACAGCACAAAGCTTTTCATCAATGCATTTGCATACAAGTGATGGCTGACTCCGCCAGCTGTACTGCCCACATGCATGCCCTAGCCCTGTTTTAGCATGCTAAGTTCCTTATGGCTTCATTCTTTCTCAAAGCAATACAGTTTCTATTCCTCACTTCACACTGGTGTTGTTCTGTGCAGCCTCTGATCTGCTTAAATAGCCCAGTGTAGCCATGACTAACAAACCATTTGCATTCAGAGCACCAGCTTCAGGGGAAAGACACATGGTGGCTATCAAGGGATTTGAACACAGAACAGAGTACAAACACTCAACCTGTTTTAAATAAGTAATCTTCCTTGCTTTAAAGAAGTTTGAAGCACCGAGCTGTGGTTTGTTCTGAAAGGCCCTTCTCTGACACGCTGAGTTCTTTCTTTCAATGTAAGCAACCACCTCCTTCTAGCAGCTAGAGTAATCAATAACCTGAATTCAGATTACTGAGAGTGCTGATTTAAGTGGGTGAGAGAGAGAGGAGTGGGTTTAGTTCCATAACATTCATGGTTTGTGTGTGTGTTTTGTATTTAGAAAGAGAGATGACCTTTACAATTTTTAGTGATAATTTTTTTTCCATCTGAATATTCAACTTGCTATCTGTCTAATCAAATCCATCATTTGGGGCATATTCTGTATTGTTCTGCAGGTCAGTCATATATAATCAAGCACAGTAACACCAATTCAGCTTCCCTTGTTCACCTTCATAATACTGTTGAAATCATGTGGATGTAAAAAGAATTGGGGTTTGGCCTCTTTTGTGGGCAGTTTTATTCACTGAGTCACTCTAAGCCCTTTGACCTCCCTTGTATTCTTATTGTCAGAGTCTCACAGGTAGACCAAATTTGTTGGCTGTGCATACCAAAAATTTCTGTTAAAGCCAATGGAAAGTAAAGTTTGGGGGTTTGGGGTTTGTTTGGTTTTTTTTAATGAGGAAAATGTTCTCTGGATCAAAATATTACTGAGATCAGTGAAAAAATTGGTTTTGTGACTTCAAATGTGATTCATTAGAGTCTCTTAATGTGTACACACCAGGCTGCTGTTTGTTGCTTTAATGCTCTGTTAGGTTGTATTTTTTAAGGCATGAAATTTACCTAAGAAAAATTGGTTGAGATAACTTTAGAAAAATAAATTTTAGATAGATAAAAAGAGAAGTACTGTACTTAACTTCACACATAGCATTGCCAATGAAGTAGTCAGTAGAGACTGAGCCTGAAATGGAAGTTCTGGGTGTTGAAGGTTGTGTTTTATGAATACAGTACATTAATTGATAGGTATGAGGTAGCAATCAAAATGTAAATAGAACTTGGTTTACATTAGTGCCTAACTTTGCTGTATAGATGTATTATATATGCTTTTAGGATGCTGAACTCAATTTCAAAGCATATCTTTAATTCATGATTTGTTAAAATTAATTCCATTTGTGGCTTAAAAAACATTGTGATTAAAAATAATGTTTTTTCTGAGCTGAACAAACTTCAGAATTTCACATTATTCCTGTATTGAAAGCTGAACCTCTTGCTTGTTCTGAAAGCATTGCAACCTTTTTTAATATTGTGAAGTAATGTTCAGTTGATCGATTATTTTCACTGTGGCAGCTGCACCTTTAGTAGATTCTCATGCACCCAACTTAGGTAAAAGGCAATAATTCATTATTGTTATTGATATATGCTTCACATATCATATTCAGAGGGACATGTTGTACTTTTTCTAGTTACGCATTTCTGGCTTGTGTATGATAGTGGGACAGAACTCCTGAGCTGCTCTGCCTTCTGCTAACTGAATGCAGGAAAGAGCACATACATCAGTTGGATGATTTTTACCCTTTACCCTTTACATCTCCTCCTCCCCAGATGTCCTGATACTGAGTGCCAAGCAGCTACTCTTCACACTGTTGAAGAAACCCCTTTGGGGAAGGCGTTGCAAGAGTCCTGTGGGTAGGAGCAAATGAGGAATTTAGGAAGATCTGAAGCTAGGGGCAGAGTTGTCAAAGTTGGGGATTGGGCAAACTGAGTTAATTTTCATTGGAAGTAGAATTTGTCTTTAGCAGCATGTTACCAAATCCTGGATGCACTGATGAATGTGTGTAGAACAGTAGTGAAAGTATTCAATTGGGTTTGGGAAGATGTCAGTGCACTGAAAGAAGGTAGATTTAGATTAGATAAGGAAGAAAATCTTCGCTGCAAGGATGGTGAGGCACTGGAACAGATTGCCCAAAGAACCTGTGGATGTCCCATTCCTGGAATTGTTGAAGGACTGGTTAGATGGAGCGACCTGATGTCGTGGAAGGTGTCCCTGCAGTGATCTTTTAGCATGAGCAGTCTCAGCACAGAGATGAGTGAGTGAGTGGCCAGTTCTCATCTCTGATGGAAGGTTCTCTTGGGGATAGGTTTATGTGACGACCTACAAACCTCCAATTCAGGAGGCAATTAGGTGACTGTCTGGATTATGCCCTTTTATTCTAGGGCACCAATCAGTTAATAACCCATCTACACTAACATGTGAGAGATGCATACCCTTTCCCCTCGTTTGCAGCCTGTATTACATGTGTTATTCAAAAAACAAATATTTACAGTCAGATCAATGCATGAGCTTTAAGTACATTACTGGAACATTTACCCCAGGCTGGTATTTTTTTGTTCTCTGAAAGCTAACTGACCACTACCAAAGTAATTTAAAAATGCTAAAATTATCTCAAAAATCATGTGGGAAAACTTTAAATAATAAATGCTTATTTTGTAGCTAAGCATACTGTTACTAATGGCTACATTTAGTGATGGAGACTATAAACTGTAAATCATACCAGTGTTTCCCATGGCAGAGCAAGCTGCAATCGTGATCTGACAGTACCCTTTGACCTCTCTAAGGAAGGCATAGTGGGAAGTATGTGAGGACATTATGCTTGATTAGTCTCTCCCTAGTTTGCCTGGGTGGGAAGATAATTGAAAACACAATGGACTTTGGAAATTGAAGGTTCTGAAATGCACTTTGCAAACACATGCAATTTTAAATCTTTACTGTGTCATCTATATCAGCGGTGGACATTGTCTTCATTACATAAATACAATTCTTCTGCTAATACAGTGCAAATAGGGGTTAGGCAGCATCTGCAGCTATTGTAATTCACACTTCAAACAGCAGCATCCGTTTTATATTCTTAAATTCTGAGAATTAAAAAAGAGTTTGGAACAGAAGAACTGATTGGCTGGTTGATTTCACACTCACTGATTTATAGCATTAAAGAAGTTGTGTCCACTAAGTGATCTTATTAAAAACAACCAACCAAAACAAAAAACCACTGTAGCCTATACTTAAGGAAAATCAGGAATTGGGAACAGAAGGAATTTGGTTTAGCTATTTTAATACACTGCATCTATAAGCTAGTACCAAGACTATTATTCTGGATGTTTTCTGGTCTGTTGAGTCCTAATGTAGCTAATCTCCAACAGATAGTGCTGCCCAGGGTTCCTGTAAAACAATCATCTACAAACATATTTATTAACCTTTGTTATTTAGTTTTCTGCAAAGTGCAGGCCACCCTGCTGAACAGTCTACAGCATTTATTTACAATGCTGACTCCTATTAGATATCATTAGGTACATAATAATTATAATAATTATGTGCATTGCTTAGGCTACCCTGCTAAATAACAACCACTTTTATTCAGAAGTCATAATTGCAGCAGCTAGATTTAAAATGAAATCTAATTAGATTTCAGTTCACCCCCTTTCACACGTAATCTATATCCACTGTATAGTGATGAAATTGGTCCAGCAAACACTAATTCATTTAGCCTGAAAAAGTGTTATCTCTATGGTCCGTTAGGTAAAATTTACAAAACAGTAAATGTTTTGTAAAAACAAACAGAATTGTTGATGTAGAACTTCAGAAATTTCATATGCCTTTTTGAAGAAGGCATAGTGCTTTTTTCCAGAGCTGTTTCAGTGGTAACCGCATTGGGGTTATTCAGCCATAGCTGTATTAATGAACATAGTAATTCTATAACTTGATAGTGGGATATAACCTTGAACTTAACTGTTTCCTGAGTTTTGCAAATTTGAATTTGATCATAAGTGAAGCTGTAGTCTTCCCTGTGTGAAATTAAGAAAGTCCCCAGTCTCTTGAGCAGGGAAAGGTGGAAACACAAACTTACAAGATGAAGTATGGAAGTGAAGTAATCTTTAAAACTGCATGATTAATTTACTAAACCTGTTTTCTTTTGAAGAACAGAGCCAAGAATTAGCCAATACATTGTCGACATTAACCATTTTCCGTGGCACCTGACTCCATCTGCATATATATATAATCTTTATGAATGGCAATAGCTGACACTGATCTTATTTAACCTATGACCACTGAACATTTTACTATGTAAGAAGTCTCATTAAATGATTTTAGTAAAAATTTTGAAACCTTGAATGCAGCTAGGAAGGCAAAAAAGTGAGTGGAGTGGTCAAGGAATAATAAAAAACAGATTCAGTTCTGAACATGTAACAGGTTAGTATTTCACAGATCAGGATTGTCTACCAATTATTTCTTCCACCAAGTGTTTTGGAAAAGGGAGCAGGTTCTTTTACGAAGGCTGTAAGTGAAACTGAGTTCCCGTAACAAGTTGTTCAGTGGCACCTTTTTTCCAGGCAGTCTAAATGTAACTGGAAACAGTTATCAGTGCAGATAAGACCTGTGCTTGCATATTTGAAAACTGCAGACTCTACTGCTTGGTCCAGTGTGAGAAGTGGGGTAGGTGTATTCATAGCAGTCCTGAGGGTGTTTCTAGTCTGAAATCTATTCAGAGTGTTCTGCTGGGGCAGGAAGCTGGCCCATGGCAACCTCAGCCTCTCCTGGAGTTCCTCAATCCCCACTCGAAAGCAGCCTGATACTTCCCAAACACTAAGCTGATTATGCACAGCCACATCCAATTCCAAAGCCACTTCTTCCTCTTTCCACAAGTGTGGAAAGGACCACTCTTTCCTGTGGTCCTTTCAGCCCTGCCTAACTCTCTGCCATGGATTTCCACCCACTTTGAGTACGTAAAATTGAGGTTTTGAACTTGCAAACCTCTCTGGTGACTGCCTGAATTTAGCAACTTCCAGACTCTGTAGGTGCTGTGTGACATATTGTAAGTGGCAGCATTTTGCAAGTGGCGGCATTTTACCTGACCATCTTTGATTACTGTACTGTTTTATGCACCTTGAGTATCATCTTCATGTAGTTTCTGCTTGGTAGAGGGAAGTTATAATTTTCCACTGCAAAACTGTTTAGACTCATGGTTTCTTTAGTTGCCCGACACAGTGCTGACCTCTGTGTCATAACAGTTCGAGTGCTACGAGGTTAATTCTAGCTTATAACCATTAATTCTAGGCTATGATGTCTATATAACCCTTATCTGGGGGTAATAGCCTATCCTTCCTTACTCCTTCAAAGAGGTGCTGAAAAGGTTGCAATTGGTCAGTCTGTGGGCAATGTTGAGTACACACCTCCTGGGAAAACATTTTGGTCTGTCTTTTCACTATAACTGTCATCTGCAGTAATCTAGATGACTTAAAACTACATTGTTTGCTTCCTGCTAGGAATCCTACTGCAGTGATAACTAGATTAGTATGGCTGACCTAAAAGAAAATGACTTGATTGCTATGGTTACATTGAAAACACAGGGCCATATGAGCACACACAAACACATACATGTATACACACACACATATATATATATATATATATTCTCTGAGAGACTGCCATCAAAAGTTTTCAGCTAGAATTTTAGAACCTTTCCCCCTGGAATATTATTGAAACAATGACATCAACCCTTCATGTAAGATTTCCATTTCTGTGCTTGATTCTGATTGGCCAGTTCTTTTATCCCTTAGTGATTCTGAGCATGCACAGCTATTTAATGCATGTGTATATCCACAGGCATTTCATTTGTCTCCGTTGTACTAATTGAGATGTATTCATCCAGAAAAACATGGGTGACCGGTATTGACAGGCAAAAGATAGTAGGAACAGTTCAAAAGTAAATTTGAGTTTTGGAAAAATAACCAACAGACTTTGAATATCTTGAAAGTTCAGCTTATTATTACTCTGCAGTGCAATGCAGTTTACTGGTATCTTTAGTCTTGTGGCACTAATGATAGTTTCTTTTTTCCTCTGAGGTGACGAATCAGAGGTTATGGGCATCTGAAGTTACCTGAAAAAATTATATTGACTGTGATAGAAATGTGTATTATAGGCTGACATGGACCAAAGTCTTGTCATACATGTACCATCAGATATGAGCATCCATATCTAAATAAGGTGGACATTTAGCTTTCAAGACCACCTGATGAAAATCTCTGATGTTTATGGATCTTCGAAATATGTTGTTCTGAATCTTCACTTACTGTGAACAATGGCATTCCAGATGTGGCTACACAAATGGAACAGGTTGTCCAGATGTGTTGTGGTGTCTGTCTGTGCAGGTTTTTAAGAATCAGCTGCAGAATGGCTGTTCATTTCTGACAGCAGTCCCTGCCTGAATGGGAGGTTGGACTAACTGACCTCCAGTGTTTCCTTCCAACTGACACTCCTATGGCTTCATGATTGTCTGGAAAATAATGCTCACTGTTTTGTATGGAGTATGATTTCTATAAATTGACTAAAAGCTTCAAATCTGTGTACAACAGTTCTGGTGTTTGTCATGAGTTTTATGGGGTAAATTCGTCAGAACCAGAATATCAAGACAGATCTGCATTTTGGCCATGAAATGTCAGACTGGGAGTTTCTGAGTGATATGAGCTTTGGAAAATCTGCACTGATTAGTTAACCTTAGTTGGCTTTCAGTGTCAGTGATGGCCTTTCCTGGTTGTACTTGTTTGTTTGTTTGGTTTGGGAACTCCCATCAAGAAAGGATCAGGACTATATTGATTTTAGAAATACAGAGGGATATCCTTGACACAAGGGAGTTCATTTAGGTAGAAATACAGTTGAAACAAACAATATCCAGTTATATGATCACTCTTAATTTACATTCAAATGAACATAATTGTCAGCAGGGAAACCAATTAAGTATCATATATATGATATTATGCAATATCGAATACACAGATAAGGAACAATTCTGAATTTCTAATAAACAATTAAGGATTGTAATTTCTTGCTAATAATACGTTTGACCAAAGTTGCTACCAGACCCTGGTGGGAAGACTTGCATGACTGGGAAATTATAATAGCAGATAATAACTTATTTAGGAAAACCTGAATGGATGAAAAGAAAAAGGATTGCAGTCTACTTTAATTTAGTGGGTTTACTTGTTTCACTGTCATTCATGATTTGAAAATGTATGGTCTCACATAGAAAAGGATCAGTGTTATGGCAGACAAATCTTCTGATAGGTGACCTCTATAAACAGGAGAACCAAGCAGCTAATCGAGCCCGTGGTTAGAATATCTAGTCAGAATAAATATACTACCAAGATTAAAACTTGCATGGTGACTGCAAATAATAACAATGTTAATAATAGAGATGTAAATTAAGTTAAGGTTTTATGGTTTTAATAGAAACATTCATAGTTTCAGAATGTTTGAATTCTTTTGTTGAATATCAGGAAATCAAGGGCAATGGGATTGTAGGTGGGGTTTGCTGCTGTTGTTTGGAAAGAAAGTGAAAATAATTACTAAAAGATATATATAGATATGTAACAAAGGCACTGTGTACGGAAGTAAAGCTGAAGAAAGGATAGATTTCTGTTGATAACTATAAATTAGAAACTGTAAGAACAGTTTGAACTTTATATTTTTAAAATGCCAAGAGCAGAAGATCCTCAGTGTGTGGTTTTAGTGTGCTATCTAATTAATAAAATCAGATATAATTATAAATAATGGTACAAATGTTCAGTAATATTCTGTCTATGGGAAAAGCTGCTTTGTGGGTTTGTGTCATACGATACTTATGATAAATTACTGTTACTATAATTTACATAACAGAAATCTAGAGGATTATATTATGTGTCCACATTGATAAGGGAATCTTCAGTCTAAAAATAAATAAGAATCAAATTGAGTAACTGCTGAAATTAGACAAGCTCAGGTGATAGGAAGTGTAGGTTTCCAAAAGGGAGACATTGAACACTGATAACAGGGACTGTCTAACACTGAAAACATAGAAAGCAGAGTGTGAATATTTTAAAATGTCCTAATTTAACACAAGTGAGGGTCATTCCCATACAACATCTGGCCTATGTTGTGCAGGTGATCAAAATGTTTCATGAAGGCAGCAAGTTTACTTTGTACTCACAAAGAGTTGAGAGGAGATCTGAAGGCAAAGAGTTGTTCTGTGGAGAGTCACAGACTCTCCTCCAGGACAGGTTTCCGAGTGCCTCAGTACCATTTTCCATAGGGTAGTTATGCCATGACCTTACTAGAGGGAAGGAACAGTTTTTGTGAAGGCCCAGTGATTTCAGCATGAACCTTTGTAGACTCAGGGAGGCACCTGGACAAGTCTAGGAACAGTGCCATTGCAGATGCCAGCATTCCTCAGCCAGCAGTGACAAAGGGAATTTAAAGCCTTTTTATGGTTAAATTCATCCACTCACTCAAACTTGAGGTGGTTTTATTGTTTGTTTACTGCTGGGGACTTATCTTGGTGTGAATGCCCTCCTCCTTCACCTCCCTCTAATTTTCAAGGTCCCTTGACATTTTGGTCTCTAATCTTTTGGAATCGCAGGGTTTCTCTGGGTGGTTTAGGACTCACAGGTGGTTTCACAGAACAGTGAACCTGATGTAGCTGGTGTGGCTACAATCAGTAGGAGAGGCTGCTGATTCAGCAGGAGGCAGTTACAAAAACACGTCTGAGGGAAGCCACAGTGTTAGGCAATGCTGTCAAAAACAAGAAAAAGGAAGGATGGAAACAATCTCTTAAGGTGTCTGACACTAGTCTTGTTTGAAACTGGAGTAAGTCAGGCTGCCAAAGTGAGCAGTGGTGCGGTGTAAATAAGGTCAGAATGGGGTCCAACATCTGACTGGTCAGGTGTTAATGAGATCCATGAGAGAGACAGTTTGCAGTCCTTTTGCAACCAGCATAAGTTAAGGTGGGATTTCTGTGGCTACGTTCAGCAGCAGTTCTGAATAGAAAAAATGTCTGGGTAAATCCCTGCTGTAGGTTGCTGTGTGCAGAAAGAGTGCTGCTTCCTGATCTTCAGAACATTTTGGTATAGCTTTATTTGTTAAATATCGTGCTTAAGTAAGCAGCACTAGAACATGGCAATTTCTGGAAGCACAAGCAGCCTCATGTGCTTCCACTGACAAATGTTGGAAAGGGAAGAAATTGCAAGACTGAATGTGGTTTCTTTGTACTTTTTGATATGATGTTTCTGTATTATGGAACTCTGATCACGGCTGGTATATATCTCCAAATAATTCAATTTTAGTAAAGTAAAGTTGGGGAAAACTATCTCAGGAATGCAAATGTCATTAACAGCACATGAATAAATACATGATAAGCCTGGGAGCTCGGAAGGGCCAGTCCTCTCTTTGCTTGTTTCTATGTCATTATCTGTATAAAAGTGTCAGGACAGTTTTAAAATGGGAACATTTTTAAATAAATATTAACAGTAGAAGCCCAAAGAGAATGTTTTTAGAAATCTACTAAACAATCCTAACAAGAATTTTTTTTTGTGATCGTTTGTTAGATCAGCCTAAGGTTTTGTTGATCACTTGCTTCTAGAGGTAATATAAATACTGGAACAGGTCCTGTCACAAGAACCTTTATCTTGATTTTAGCAGCAGTAGAATTAGCTTGGCATGAACAGTTTGTGGTCCTGTATGTTGCATTGCCCCAGGACTTGTATCAATCCAGAGAACTTGTTTTGAACTATGTCTGGAAATTACTGAATACATTTTCAAATGCTTCTTTATTGAATTATATGCTTCTTCTATGGAACAGATAGTGAAAAGGCATATATCCCTATATTTTTATATAAATTGAATATATAACTTAATGGCTTACAGAATGTCATTTTCCACAAATACATTTAAAATAGTTCAGTTAAATATTAAAAAGGTGGAGGTAAAGCATGAGTCAAACTTGGTCAAAAAGTAGAGTTAATATCTTCAGCACAACATACTCTGTTATATACAAATTAGTGAAGTACATTTAAAAAGGGAAACTGATCTTGCCTATGTAGAAATTGGTCCCTGACTCCTGGCACTGATGTATTTCACATCAGTGAAGCACATATCTTGTTTACCATATTCGTAAGATCTCTGAAAAGATATTTTTCCTTCAGCAGTGAAAGAATACTCTGATCACTAGATAAATATTGGGGTTGTGATTTGACAAACTAAAATGCTACCAAACAAATGAAAGGTCTTTTTAAAATTTCTGTATACCTCTGTATATGCTGAAGCAAAAATCAAAGCAACTTGCATTGGAATTTAGTCCTTGCTCAGATAGTTATAAGGTACAATGCACCTAATAAAAAGCATTGGCAAATAAACATATTAATGTTTATGCCTACACTGTGAGAATTCTGTTCCTCCTCATATTATTGATAAAAAGCAGCCTGAAATTTTTACTTCTTTCCTTCAGTGTGGTGTGACAATCACTGAGGAGTGATGCTGCAGTAACACAGGCATTCTGCAAATCCATTTATTTTTGCAAGTGTAGGTACACAAGATCTTATCTGCCTAAGTTTACAAACATTTTCTGAAGTTGATATAAATCATCCCACTGCAGACATTCTGAGATATGTCTCTCACTTGAAACACTTAGTGATCCACAATCGCCTCAGACTTTAGAAGCAAACAATTACAGCAGTGAGGAAATCAGGTGATTTTTCTCTTTTAAAGATATGTAACTGATGAGTATCATTGTTTCCCACAAAAGTGACTCAGAGAGATGAAATATATCCATGTTCTTACCTCTTTTATATACACAGAGTATATCAAACCTCAAGATACAACAATATTTACAAGCTCATGCTCTTGTTAAGTGGACCATGCTGCCACATAGTGGAAGTCTGATACACCCTGTCTTCACCCATTTTATTAAGTTGCAGGAATATAAAGATGAAATAATGGGGCTTGTTCATTTATGTAATAATTAACGGCACATTTACACTCCTAGCATATCACTGTTGATGTTTACTATTTGATCAAGTATGATGGATGCCTTGTGGTTGCAGATTCAGATTAGCATAATTTCATCACCAAGGGACCCATGAAAAGGTTCAATTATAGAGCAATCTCATTAATACCAGGGCTTGTTAAACTAATAGAAATAGACATCCCAACAGCTCTGATATGTATACGTGTGCTTGGAATATAATTAATGGAAAAGTAACCCGTACCTGAAACAAGCTTGAATGATACAATTACATGATATACTAGACTGACTGAGACAAATGCTGTTAGAATATAGAGAATGTTGTGTTAGCTCTGCTCAGAGAAAAAATGTCAGCAAAAATACGGGCAGCCTTCTTCCAAAATGTTAAAAAAATATTTTTTTCTCTTTAAGTGACACACATACCTTTCTCTTTTATATTTTGCCTTTTGATGAAAAACTATTTAACTCATGCTGTCCTTTGACAGGGTAGCATGAGAAACAGTACCTTCCCCCCTCCCCTTTATCATTAGCCTCTTCATTTTTAAGCAGCCATTTTTTCTAGAACTTGGGAGAGAATTTACCTCCAAACAAGAACTGTGGTAAGGAAGTTTGCAGAAGTTCTACTTATTGTAGCTGTGAATGTGAGTGGGCAGCCAGCTCTTGCTTTGGAGGAGCACATTTCAAATTTCTCAGAAAGGAGAATAGAAAACTACTGCAAGTGGCACCTGTCATTCATGCATGACAGGAACGAGTTTGAAGTCCAAGCAACAGTCTTACTCTTGTAGATTTTCTAGTGACAGACAAACCCTTTCCCTCAGTTTTTTCATCAGTTAAATGCAATAATAGTGAAACTGTGTGCAGAAACTCTTTTCCCAAAGCTAATTTTTCCTTACCAAGACAATTAAGAATTCTTACAAATTTTTTCTTTAAAAAACATCCATTTGTATTATGATTACCATGATATATTTACCTACAAACACACCTCATTTACACTCTGTGCTATACCACCATATCAGACTGATGATGACTTGCAGACATTCTACTTTGAATTGTTCAGTGCATTGAACACCTTCTCTTACCAGCTGAGAAATTATTCATATCCTGCTTCCTCTCATGTCAACAGAGAATCTGTTCTAAACATTTAATACAAAATATTTCTTTGACTTTGACAAACCATAGTATTCTGAGCAAACATTTTCTGAAAGGTGACTTGCTAGTGCTACTAAGACCTATTTTAGCAGTTGTGCACTAATAGCTGAATGGCCAGTCTCGAGCTCTGGAATCCTCACTAGTTTAGTCTGTATGCAGCAGATTAGTAACTGTATGTGCAGGGAAGTCCATTATTTGCATGACACTCTTCAGCAGCAGATTTGGAGTTATGCAGTAGAGAAGGCTGTTAAAATCATTTGGGACAGGCTGGATGGAAGTGACTGTCTTTGTCATAGTATTGTACTGGAAGATGCAGATTCCTTTTCCCCTAATCACTGAGAGACTTGATAACAGTGAAGGACATTTGGAACCAGCTTCATATTCACCTCTTGCTCACTTCACAGGGAGCGAGATGGGATGTCCATCCATTCGATGTCCAATAGATCAAGCTTTAGTTTGAGAAATGGTGAACTTCTCAGTGGATAACTTCTTGTGTATTCAGGGAAGGCTTGTTCAGAATTCACTAAAGTGTAAATTTGTTAGTTCCATCCAAAAAAGCCCCATGAGCCCATTCTTGTTTGACTTAGTTTATACTGCTTAGTAAGGAGTTTCAAAAAAACCATGAAAAGCCACTCTGAAGAATAAGAGTGTCAACACAGTCATGCGTCTTAAGAAAACTTTCCCTTTCAGGCAAAGTCTTGTGACACAAGAACTTTGGCTCTCAATGGAGGAAAACCTTCCAGATTTTGACACAATCCTTCCCATTATTACTCCAAATGGCTTTAATTCAGTCTTACTAGAAAGCCAAAACTGATCTCTGCAGAAGAGAACCATGACTAAATGTCATTTAGTTTGAACCTCTGTGAAAAGGAGTGTTGGATGGTCACCATAAGCACCAGGTTGTGAACTCAGAGCTCTACCACTTCTCTTCATGTGCCTTGTGTAAAGCTCAGTTTATTTTTCCTGTCTTCCAGTGATATTGATGATTCAGGATGACTTATGCTGAAGCCATTGCTTATGGTATATAGTGGGTTTAGACAGTATTTAAAACAAACAAAAAATCCACCCCCCCAAAAAATAACACCACAGAAGAAAAAGTACAAAATGCCTATGTAAATCTAGGACTAATCACTCCAGGAATAGTTCTCTGTGTATTACACTGTAGTAGGACTGCCTCTTTTCAATGGGATTTATTTCTTCACTGACCTCACCAGCTGAAATTGGCTTTGGTCATGTCCTTTGAATGGTGTCTGATGTCCCTATGATGAAGCTCTTAATCAGTTAGTGCTCATAAAAATCTTGCATGTCTGCAGAATGCTGTAGAAATTGTAAACTGCAGTATGGAAATAAGTATTGTAAGCACGGACAGCATCTGAGGCAAGAACTTTTTGGCAACCATAACTAGCTCCAGTAAAATGGGTCCTGTTCAGAATACAATAACTCTCTAACAATTCATTGTTGAATCCCTCATTTCCTTTGTAGACCTAATTTTTGCTTAAATTAATTTTTATGCTGATGTGTATATGCTGATTCCACCACATGATCTTATTAAATCTACAGTGATGCATTTTTTATCACTTCTGTTAGTCAATTTTTCTGCAATTTTAAGCAAAATAACACAATTCCAAAAATACTTGAAAGCTCATGAATGACTCATACTGTAGTTCATTGAACACCATAAAATATTCAGTGACTCAGAGTCCTAGCACAAACCAAAGGTCCAAAAAAGACTCTATTGTTCACAATACAGAGGTACAAAATCTGAAGACTTCTAAATCAGGCATTAGCAGCTATTCCTGCTTTTGCAGTTGACACTTGTCAAAATTCTAGCTAATCCCTGTGTGGATTTTTAAAGCAATGTAATGAAACCTAATAATTTAATAATGAGAAACAGCATGTTTGCTAGATTAATTTCAATTTGTAACATTGATTAGTTTCATGCAAGAATGTAATGATCTGGACTGGAGGAATATATGACACTGGAACACTGGAAACAGTTTTCAAAGCATAAAGCAGCTGTGTTACATAGTTCTTCTACTTAGAATTACAATAGCAGTGTAGCTCACTTTCTGAATGATTCAGCTTCCATGTTTTGAACACCAAAAGCTTTTATTCTCTAGGGCAAACTGATCCCTGCAGAGTCCAATGGTCATGTCTCTGGCTGAGTGGATTAAGTAGGAAACGACTTAGAATACCCTGATCAAGAACTGAGAATATTTGAGGAATGAAGTTCGCTCAAGCTTGTTTCCCATCTGAAAATTACACTTCCTATGGATTATGCATAATGTCAGTTACATATATGGGTATCTTTATTCAATTTCATTATTCCTGATCTGCATTTAATCCAATATCACTTTGCACTAGATATATCTACTGATGTGACTACACCAACATCCATGTAAGGATGCCATAAAGGAAAGAAGAACCTTTCTGTCATCCTAAAGATGGCATATTTTCTTTTGAACGCAATGGTATTTTGAGGTGTTGGCCAATCATACGAACAGCTTTGATGGGTAAAGCCCGTTCTGAAATTTTATCATAGTGCTTAGTAAGTCCAGAGACAATTCAGCTGGTGTTCAGGTGGTGATAACATTTGGGTTGAGCTGAGGTTTAGATAATGAAACAAAAAGGGCGTTGAGAATCGTGTGGCTGTTTGTTCTTCCTTGGAAGTACCTTTGGAGAAGAACAAATGCATCAAGGTACCTTATTAAGAGGACTAAGCATAACTGGAATTTGAGGATTTCATTGGAGGACTGAGGTTCTGCTTAAATGTAGTCTCTGGAGCAGATAGAAAATGGTAGATATGAGACTAAGTGGGTATCACAGGAAATAGTAGATTGTAATACTGTATTACTGCACCCAATAGAGTTAGAAATGTCAGTCTAATAGAGCAGTCGTATTTCTTACGTGTAGATTTTTAAAATAAAAAATTGGCAGCCTGGTGCAGATGACTTTTAAATTAATCCATAAGCATTGATACATTCCCTTGCCAAGGTACAGTATCATTGATCACAACTGGGGCTCATTGTTATTGAGGTTTCAACAACATTTGTATTAACAAGTCACCTTTGTGTCGTAAAAAGGCAGAGGGTTGATAGGCATTAAGAAAACAGCTGCATCGTAGCGAGCAGCCAAGAGCACAATGGGTGTCAATAGGAGGTAAAACTACTCCCGCTGAGACAAGTGAAGAAGAAAAATGAAACAGGAGGATTGGTTCCAGCAGCCCTGTCTAATTGTTTATTCCTTTCCCATTCCATCCTAGTCACTTAAGGGCTACGGCTTCTGTCATGTAAAAGGAAAAAACAAAGCTTGGGCTGCTTGGGGTTTCTCTCACTGTAAATGAGTGGAATTTGGGTGCTGGGAAGCTGTGGGCAGGGTGATGGCATGTTACCTTTTCCTGATTAGCTACAAGGCATTTACTTCAGATAAGTGCTGTGTGAGCGTATGACCTCATAAGTGGCCCCAACCAAACACTAACAGTCTACTTTACAGAGGAGATTAGGGTCCACTAATGGTGTCACAGCATGAAATAAGATGCAACATATTAACTGGGGGTGAAGGAGCAGGAGTGGGGGGAAAGCCTGGAATAGAAAAGGGCAACTAAAAGGTAGAAAAGAACAGTTGGTAGCACAGGATATCTGCAGCTCCTGAATGTAAGCAGGTTTTGCAGGAAATTAGTAACTTAAAAGAATATGGGTACTGACTCCACTGTACCTGGCACCCAAAATTTTGGCTGTCCTGAGTGTGCATGGCCAGAGCAGGAAGCCCAGTGCACATCTCTGCTGCATCTTAGCTCCTGGGAGTGGGGCAGAACTTGCCCCAGCAGCAGGTCCCTGATGGCTCCACATTGTCCTACGTACCTGTTGGTGCTGTGGACAGTCGTGCCTTGCTGGATTCACCACATTGGTTCCAGTAGCTTCTAACAGCAGGAAAATGAAACTTTATGAGACTTACATTCAATGCAAGCTGACTTGATCCTAGTCCCCTGAGAGGCCTCTGTTTCTCTTTCAGGGTTATACCACAAGCTGTAAAAATGAAAACTTTTTCATCACTGAAGCTACTGTGCTTCCCAGGAAGAACAAATCAGACATTTCCTATAATCTGCAGAGGGATCTCTCATAATTATGAGATGAATTTTGTAAATAGGGCAACCAGAACAGTTGAAGTCAAAAGCTGGCTGTCAGATGAAATGTATCTGACAAGTTATAATATAATACAATATAATATAAAATATATCACTGTTATTTTTTCCGGTTAAGCCAAAGGAGCTGAAGCAACTTTTAACAAATTGGCTAACAGTTGGTTTTTTTTTTTTTTTTTGTTCAAATATTCTTTTTTGGTTCTAAAACTAGTAAAATTTGACCGAAGAATTTCTGCTCTAGTTTATAGGATTTCTAAATGTCTGAAGCTCATGACATTTGGGCTGACCCCATTCCCTAGAATGCTGAGGTTAGTTGTTTGGCCCATACATGTGAAAAATGTTTTGGCCCTTTTCATTTCTCAAATTTTGCCATATTTATCAAATGGGGTGTACCAAATGAACACAGTGAAAAATACTGCTCCAGTAACTATTTGTGTGTAGGTATCCATGCTCACTTTCAAGTCCATACTCCTCTAAGAATCTGCTTTTACATGCTAGGAATTAGGCAATAAACTCTACGTTGCATATTTTATTTGCCAGCTGTCTTAATTTCGCATACAAAACCAGTGAGTAAATAAGTATTTGAATTAGATTCTGATTTATTACAAAGAAATCTTAAAACATTGCTAAGAATTTTTCAATTTATGACATGTATACGTGGTTTTGCAGTCTAGGTACAATTTAAACTTCAGACATATTTTAAGGGTTCTAAGAGGAGAGAATCTTTTTCTGAAGGCTGATTTTACTGTTGTTTACAAGCTGAGAGCATGTGATTAACAACACTGGCTTTGAATGACAGGGCACTGGACTCCTCACTAGGAGACATGTTCATCTATTGAAGCACTGAGGTGTAACAGTGAGTGTTGCTGCTGATGTGGGCAAAGGTCCAAGAGTGATCTGCTCCTTCAGCAACTTTTATTTTCAGGGAGGTGAAAAATATAGGTGGTGAACTAAAGCGCAGATTCTAATTTCTGTTCCCTTCTCCCTCATATTCTTATATGTATGTAGGTAGACATATATATACCCATACACACATGTTTATAGACATATGTACGAAACTGTAAAGTGACCATCACATAACAAATTTTTTGAAAGAGCATATTAAAAGCCCTGACTAATTTCAGAGTTGGGTTTGATACAAAGCAGATAACCTAAATGCATCCCATGCCAACATGCATCTGATGAAAACATTTGTCTCTTTTGAAAGATGAATAGTTGAACTATTGTTCTTTTCATGGGGACAACATTAATTTGGTATATGCCTTCTCTGGAGATTATACCAGTCACTCAGACTTTCTAACCTAGAGAATTCACTTTTGTCTGCATGGAAAGTCATAAAGTCAGTTGAAGCTCTCATACTGTTTTCATTAGAAAAATGCCTCCTCTGCAGAATGACTCACCCATTCACCTCCACCTCAGGTAAAGAATCTGTGTTTTTCTGTAGCCAATACTATTGAGAAGTTGGGTATTTAAAGGTGTCCTTAATTGCTGCTAATGGGACACTGGGCAGTTTCATGTGCTGCCATCTTGGCTGGTCTGTGTGCCTTAATGTATCATACCTATACGTGGTAGGATTCATGGACCAGGAATCCATAGGATCAAATTCCCTGAGGAGAACATGTTGGTAGCTGCACTCAGGGGGCAGAAATAAATACAGGGCTTCAGTTTCTTGTGTCCTGTCACACGATTCAAAGATTCAAGTGACTGAATCTTGGTGAGGCAGGGAGCTTGGGATTTGCGTGGTGTGGTCCTGCTACCTAGGGACTTTATCCACTGACTCTCAGTGGGGAAAAGGAAAAATAAGAAAAGAAGAGCAGAGCCAGAACTAAAATCCAGAGAGCGCCCTGCAGAGTGGCACCTCTGCCCACCATAGCTCCTGCTGTCTGATAGCCAGCCTTCCTCCAAGGGACACTGAACACCCTCGGGCCAAGGTGGGAAAGAATCAGATTTTGCCACTTCAAAAGCTCCCATTACTGAACTGCAGTGTAAAACAGAGTCAGGAGCACAATGCACTCTTGCAGCTGTCATTGCAGAAGTTATATTCCACTCAGTTCATAATGTTGAGTTCGTGACAGAGAGGGGCTTTTAGACATATCTTGTCTTCAGCATGTGGCTTGGTGGCCCACAGGTCAGTGCAGTCAGTGCATTAACTGTTCACAGCACTCATGTGGCAAAACAGTTGGGCTCTTCAGATGATGCTCCACAGTTCCTGCACAAAATTCAATTTCGTATGAGAAAAATCAACTCATATTTTATTATATGAGGTATAGCACAGAGAGCACATTTTCCACATAATTTTCAGTCTCAGGAAGACACTGCAAGACAGTGGAAATGCACAGTTACTCCTACTGCCATAGATTTTTGTCACTTTTGCCCTCCTTTGAGGCCCTTGAAAACTCAGTCTTGCTATCATTAAAATACTGATTACATTATCTTCTAATTTTATTCTCAATAATGCTATTAGACAAGTAAATAAACAAGAAGCATGAGATCTGCTGTGCTAAATCATGTACCACATGAACACAGAAGGCTCTCTACGTGCAATTCCTAAGTCTCACGTATTTCTATGATCGTACCCAAGTTTCATAAAGAAACAAGGATTAGAGCATCATTCCTGCAGGACACAATGGCATTCCTTATTGAAACCCCATTCAATATATCTGCTGCAGGTTAAGAACCGATCACTGCTCCCAAGACTATTTGAAACACTCTGGCCACTGACCTCAGTTGTTACCACTCTCATTTCCCAATATGCCACAGATTTGTACTTACACTCTCTCTGGGAGCTGTTGAAGCTGCAGGAGGCTGGACGTGACATTGGCTCTGATCCCAGTGCCCTCACACATGACCCCAATCAGCTTCGCTACAATTCTCATGATACCCACAGGGTTTCCAGATGGAAAGAGAAAAATAAATGTTATCAGCATGATACAAATGGAAAAGGGTTATTTTTTTTTTCATATTCTCTGATGCTGATACACAGGAGTTATTAATTCATCTTTTTGTATAAGAATAGTTTCATTTATTAGAGCAAGGAAAATATAATGGGCTTAATTTGATCGTCAGATTCCTTTTTTCCTTTATAATGCTAAGAGGAATTATCTTTTAGTTTTAACACATTTTCTGCTCATCAAATCTCACAGTCTATGATATGGAAGGAACTGGTTATTAAATCTATAGCTGACTTGTACCTAATAGTGAATATTAGTTGCAGCCAGCTAAAATGACAGTTGCATTTAGAAGTGACTCCAAGTCACAAGTCAAGTGACAGCAATATTTTCTCTCTAAAAACAGCTAAATGAGGCTAAAGAGGCACCTTTTAATAACAAAGGAAAGGACATTTCACAGTGTTTTTAACTGTTTCATGACATATTTATATGTGCTTTGAAAATAAAGCTCTGCAGAAATCAATTGGACATATTCCTCATTTGCATTAGTGCTCATGAGTTCTCATTCCACCTTCAGGGTGTAGATGTACCTGGATTTATCCTGTAATCTCCCTTGACCAAGAGAAAGTTTTAAATAAATCTATAAAAAATAACATCTTTGACTGGCCTCTCATGAAATGTAACAGTAAATTTTAGACCGCTTGAAGAATTTTGATTTCTACTTTTTTCGGTCTCCAGAGGCAGAAGAGAACAAAAGGAAAACATAATTAAATTTATTCCTTATCCAATTTTTCTGTTGTGTTTTTTTTTAAATAGGTATATGAAGAAATAATATCATGTGAGATGTCTAGATATTGCTTACCTGCAATTAATATATTTTACAATGTCTTGATCTCATGAAAACTTAGAATACAGTAATTTGTGTACATCAGAAAAGTGATTTTTCCCTATCTCTTTTCCCTTGTGGAACACCTAACTATTGGGATGTAATATTAAAAGATGAACACTACTTTATGTCAAACAGGTAGGGGAAAATAAAACCAATATAGCTTCACATTGTTGTGAGGAATAAGTGAACAGAGTTGAACTTCACACCCTTACCCTGAAAAAGTGTTTCTTTTTGTCATGATAGGCTGAAAAATTTGGATAGTGATATGTTGCAGTGGTAGCCTCAACACTTATATCCACCAGGCCAGTCATTAGCAGGAAGTTTTCCCATCAACACAGGTCCCATCCCTGATGTGCTGGGGTTCATCTGAGGGCTTGATCAGGACATCTTTTCTCCATCCCAATTCAGTGTGTGCTGGGATTACTAAATATGTCTTGAATTAGTAAAAACTGTGATAAATTGTTAATCTAATTAGCTACAATTTTTAATCAGCTGAGCTAACATCAAACATGTTTTACAAATATACTAACAGCACCTTCAGAAAAAATTTGGTTTATAGATTGTAATTAAAATAAATATTTGATCTATCATTGCACAAATAGTGGCTGGCTGAGCATAATATCACTGTATTAATCATCTCCAAACCATGACATAAGTAACTAATCAGCTCAAAAGCTAAAGCTGCTTTGGTTTTCCTGTAAATTATGTAGTAGCAATCTCACTAATTTCTTTCCAGGCACTGTTTTCCCTTCTTACTGTCTTGGTAAATGTTGTGGGCACAAGGAGAGATTTGCTCTTCAGGATCCTGAGGAGAGCAGGTACAGGTGAAGTTTCTCTTTGATTCACTGCTTTCAAAGTTCCATTAGAGCTAGTGAGTGTTGGAGCTGATAAGGGAGCAGTGCTGCTTCTTGACAGTCACTCTGCTTGTTGTGTTCAGTCTTGGTAGGATAAACCAACGAGGTTGGCAGCAACTGAAAAAAACCCAGCTGTATCTCTTCCTTGGCACAACTCAGGATTTTTAGTTGCAAGTATGCACTCACTTCTTGTTCTATAAGTCTCTTTGTGTCAGATCTTGAAGTTTTGGCCTGTTTATTAAAATAATCTCTGCTAAGGAATCTTTCTTGATTACAGGAATTTTCGGTGCAGTTTGCACTGCAACTATGCTATACTGAGTCAAAGCTATTTGCCAGCTAGGCAGTTTACTGAGTGAATATTTACTACCAGAGTTCACACATGGCTGTGCACATGTGTAATTCATACATACAAGTTCTTCAATTAAGTAAGACTAAGGTTTAAAAGTTTTCAGAATTGGGGCCTGAAATGAGCATTTCTGCCCTGCTCCTACTCTTCTCAGACCCAAACCAGTGATACAAAAAATAAGCAATGTGCTGAACTGTGGAAAACTGTCATCATCACCTCACTTTTCATTTAATAACAACCAGGTATTTTAACTGCCAGATACATGCTGAGATTTTGATGACATTTATATGACA
This sequence comes from Pipra filicauda, assembly GCF_003945595.2. Taxonomy (NCBI): domain Eukaryota; kingdom Metazoa; phylum Chordata; class Aves; order Passeriformes; family Pipridae; genus Pipra; species Pipra filicauda. The sequence continues at coordinate 2,225,918 of NW_024104609.1, read as the reverse complement.
TACAATGGCCAGTAAGATTAATCACAGATCTATATTCTTTAAAGACACCCATGAGGATAGACTTCTGCACCTGCTTTCTATGTAAAGATGGCTTTCCCAACTGGAACTCACCTCACGGCATGTTCTTGAAAACCTTTCACTTTTAATGTGTCTGCTTAATAAAAATGCTTTCACTGACAGTGAAAAATGGAACCTATCAATGCGTTACCAGCCCACATTTCCATTGCTACCATCTAAACTTCAGCCACTACACTCACTGAGAGGCAATGATGCTATTACAGCCTGACAAGGGCATATTGAGATACTTGGGCATAGATTGCACAACTGCTCTTGTAATTTTATCTTTTAGAATGGGCCTTACAGTAGAGATGATTAAAAAGTGCTGGCTAACAGGGCATAGCAGGGATCAGTTTGAGAGCTCAGAGAGTGAACAGAAATTATGAGTGACCCAAAGGTAAATGTGTGTGCATGTTCCCATTAAGGATAAAAGAAGCAACAAGTAAATCTACTGCCAAAACCAAACAGATTACAGTTCAGGCTGTGTTTCTAAAAGATCTTACCCCCAGACACTGCAACTTTTAATAGCTCTGCCAGAGATGTCAGCAGGGCTACCCTCTGGCTGCATTATAGTTACATGGTTCATTTCAAACACTGCAAGCTCTGCACTGTCCTAGCAGAAAACTCAACAATTGCAATTAAACAATTTAAAAGTCCTAAGTCATACAGAGTAGACAAATAGTTTTCTTTACAGTGTCCTGCTTAAGTGGGCACTGTCTGGTCACTCCTCCAGAAAGGAACAGTGCTCTAACAAGCATACCTTTGGACACTTTTACAAGGAAGCACCTCAGACTCCTTCATGCCTGTGCATTAGAGATGAGCTTGAATGTGTTAAGGTCTCACTAAAGATACTTGCATGGAATGCTAGATGGAAACACTGGATATAGCCCCTAGGCTTCAGCAGAAGCCACAGTAAGACAAAGGTGTCCTCTTGTCCTACTCCCTCAAAAAGGATATTACTTTCTTGCAGTCTAAATTTCAAACTTTCAGTTTTGGGTGATATTTTGGAGGAATTATGCTTTTGTTTCATTGAAGAATGAGACAGGGAGTAGGGAAGTCATAACAGTGTTAAGTTGTGAGGACCTACTACTGATAGTCATCTTCTGAACTGCCACTTTTTTAAGTGTATGTTTGGCATACAGAAATGCAAATACAAAATTGAGCAATACAGGGAACTACAACTGGATCTCCAAATCCCTGAATGTTATTTTTAAATCACTAATGTTGGCTGTTGCAGTGTCATTGTGCCCCAGGAATCAGAATTCCCATCCTTGGTCAGCCCCAGTTTGCAGCCCTGGCCTCACCACACAGCCCAGGTGTGTGGGGCTTAGTACCTGTCCTCTGCACAGTCCCAGCCACATGCTCCAGAATTCAAAAGCTCCATGACCTGAAGTACCTGGTCCCAGCACAAAGTAACCTCTGCTCCCACTGCATAGCCTAAATTATTATCTAATCCATGGTAAATTATAATATAGCAGTGATATATTCAGAGCTGGCTTAGCCTTTTGAAATGCAAATTACCAGGAAAGTAATAACTAGGTGCATTTGAGCCTATGTGAGAATAGCCAAATGTTGAGTCTGTTTTTGCAAAGCTGAAGATCTGCTGTGTGCATCACAGTGCTGTTTAACAGCACACACAGAGATGTACAGCTCAGCCAGGCAGTCCCCCGTGCTGTAAGGCTTCGCTTCCTTTCTCATGGCTCTCTTGCCTTTGAAGTTGAGCTCTGCAGCATGCTCAGCTGTGCTCAGCAGGAGGGCCAAAGGTTTGAATATTCAGATTTCATCTTTGTTTATAGAGTGGGCTTTTGAGATGTAGGAATTCTGTTACATTGTCCAGTGTCTGGGGGAAGGGCTGCTGAGCCTGTTAATGGGTCCCGAGGAGCCTCATCCGTTACACAAACCACTGTAGGCCCCTTCTGCTCATGCCAGACATTAATGGCCACATGGACCTACATGCATAATATCAGCTACTTTTAACAGACCTCCTTAATTGTGTCTTTGATTTTATTTCTGGTTGTTTCATACTGGTTGCATTCTGTAGCAGGCAATATTTAGTCCATTCAATTTGACTAGTGCTGGTTTGAAGTTGATTTTGGTGCACTATGGCTTTCTGCAGTGGCTGACTCACACACACATGAAGTTTCCTTGGCTTCCATCAGGAAAAAAAGTATGAAATTTGATAATATAAGATGGAAGCTATGGATTTTCTAAAGCCCCATGTGCTTCTTAAGTGCATGCAATGCTCTCAAGTAGACATGTATGTAACAGCCCAATTAATGAGTAAGTGCCCAGGGAGGGAAAGCAGAAGAGTATACGCCTGCCCTGTCCTTTTATTCCAGCTCTAGAGAGGCAGAGAAGAGTTATTTTAGTTCTACCAAATGACTTGGAAAGAACAAAACCAAAGCAGAAATCTGGAAGCTCTCCTGTAATCCAGAAAGCTGCTGCAAAACTCCATGAGATGTGCAGCAGTAGATGTGACTAGGATAGAGGCTGCTGCAGCTCCTTTCTGCCTCCAGTCCTTGTTTTACAGGCCATAGTTCTCTCCATAGTTATTCCTGCCCTTTTCCTTCTCTTGTGGGCAGATGTTTTCTATTCTTTATCAAGCATTCATAGATGAGTGAGCAGGAACAGAAATATTGAACTGGATGAACTGTTTTAACACTGGATGATTCTATGGTCCATGCAGCATAATTAAAGGTCAATGTGCTCCTTCCTACTTAGGGTCACTTTGGGTATTGGAAGCTGCACCCTAGACTTCCCCTGCTCAGGAGGAAGTGTTATTAATGCACTAACTGACCTATTCTACCTCTTCTACACCTCTGGAAAACTAATTTTTTTCTGTAAATTGTGGGCATTACCCATTAGGAAGTGCTGCATACAGTTACAGTGCTATACAGAGCAATTTAATACGTTTGCGTAGGGGGTGTGCTGGTCCCTGTGCCTTTTCTTGCCTCTTCTGTCTTATCCTATACAAAATAATTCAGCAGCCTAATGGAGAAGCCACAAGTGAGGTGCCATTTTCTGAACATTGCAGTAATGTAGCTTCAGTGTCTGGCAGAGGGGCTCATGTTGAGCCAAGTGTGAATCAAGCACCTGCTATTAAAAAGTAACACACTAAAGCAGGATTCCATCAGTTTACTCTTTGGGTTTTTTAATATTCATAAAAATATATTTCTTGAGCAGCAGGAATAGCAATGAAAGGAAGGACAACTAACATCCGCATCTTCTCCATGTGATTAGAGTATTTGCATCAAATACTTTATTATGAAGGCTGGAGAACAAGAAAAGCACATTCAGCGTCATATGTTATGGCACAATCCCTCTCTGGTAGAGCAAACAATGGGACCATTATACAAGCTGACATATTTTTTGTTTCTAATATATTCTGCTTCTTTGTGTCTGTGTGTGCTTAAATAGCAGGCACAGATGTACTGTTTCCAAAGGTCTTTGACTTGTCATGAGAATACTGTCTTTACCAGTAAAATAAATTGATTACTAGTGACAATGTTAACTATTATACAAAGAACACAGCTCTGGTGGGCTTTGTTTGATTTTAAAGAAAAGGTGATTATTTCTTCCTTATGACAGTTTGAAAGGTTTGCCATGTGGATATGGAAAGATTTTACTCATGAATATGCAAAGGTATGGCAACAGGCCGGGTAGCCAGATCTTCAGATTGACCGTTGGCTCTGACTGAGTTAGAAGAAGAAGAAGAAGAAGAAGAAAAACATGAGACAAACACAAAATATACAAAACCAGCATGGGAAGTGGTTGTTAAAATATTCAGTTGTGAGAATATTGTGCAATATTAGCTTTGGGGTATAACATCAAATTGATGACATGATTACAGGGAAAACAGTGCCAACTGGGATGATGTACAGTGCATCAGGTTCATGGAAGGGCCACCAAATTCTTGAATAATATTTCTGCCTAGGGATTATTACTTGATGCTCTGATCTTTAGCCCTCTGAGCAGTGGCATCCAAAAACTGGCCTATGACACAAGGCAATATACCTTTCTTATCAAGATGTGTTGCAATTTTTTTGGGAAGCATTATATTTTGCTGAAAAAAACACAAACAACAACTTGTGCAGGTGTAGCAGCATGTTGTAGAGCAGAGAAATTAGTGAAAGAAGAGTTAAAAAATCAGGCACAAAATACATACTTGTTATGTTGCAATGGCTCTTCAGACATTTTTCCTTTTATAATATGAAAAATAACAAAAGACATACTTAGAGTGAATCTTTTACTAAAACCTGTACATTTATGCATGTTTTTTCTCTAAAACATATTGAAAAAGTTCTTTTTCTACAGATCTCATGTTAAATAATTTGGGATATTTTCCAATCTAATTTAAGCTGCTACAAATATTTTCTGTAATGAGATTGGAAACAATCCATTTGCTCCCCCTAGAAAGTGCTATGAGTTCTCCCTTGATTGCAGTTCAGATCATGCTGCTAAACACCAATTTAGAACACAAATCAGGCTCCTTGTTGATTGCAGTTCAATTCACACTGCTAAATGCCATTTCTCTGATCAGCAAGATGCTGCTCTGTGGGCTGCAACCTGGGCCTCCCAAATCCATCGGTCCATAATTTTTGCATAGGTTGCAATCCTAAAATTAGATCTATCCTGTCAAATCATAATTAAGGATATAGTTCTCACCTGATCATCCAGCAAGCCTTCCCTTTTTTATTCAAATGCTTTTTAGTGATTTATCTAGTATTAGTGGCAACCGTGCATTCCTTTGGGACATATAATCTGCCTTTTCTTTATGTCATTGACTCTTGTTCAAATATCTATGACATCATTTATGCATTTAATCTTCCTCCTGTTTAGAAGAATTTTTCCTAAATTAATTCTTTCTCAGGTTACTGAATATTTTTTGATTTCCCTTACTGTTCAAAATGCTAATGGTTTTCCCAACTGGTCTTCAGGGCAGGGTGAAAGAAAGAGAAAAGCTTTCTCAAAATGTAGATCCCATGGTGCATCTTTTTTCTGCTCTTCACTGTTAAATCCTTTCTGGCCTTGCATGGCCATTGCTGCCCCATTTCACAGCATTTGATTCCTGTCGTTGTCCTGTACAGGACCTCCAGCCCCAGCAACTCTGTAAACTGCTGGTAGTGTTCTGTGGGAGTGCTCTGCGACACCTGTTTATGGCATATTCAGTTCTGAAAATAAGCTTACCAGTGAAATTAGCCCCTGTTCTACCATAGAAATCTCTAGGACAGAGTGTGAAATGTTCCTGTACCCATCCTGTGATCGATGGTGAAATCCAGTGTATGGCAGAAGCTGCTGGTTGTGATGGGTTTCTTCTTGTCAGATGTATGTGGTACGTGAACAAATGACCACAGACCAGGATGTTTCACTTTCACAGCTTTGTCCACCTTCTGATAAGCCAAGAATCACTGAATCACAGCACGTTAGTTCTGCAGAGACTCTAAGCATTATTTAACAAGACACTCTCCCTAACATAGTGTAAAGCTTAATTTTTTGAAGTGTCAAGAATGTAAGTTCCCAGTGGACAGGTACTGGGAGGCTGTGATTCTTTGCTCATTTTGAATCAAATTCTTAGTCTATAAAAGCTTTGTTATGCATAGTAGGTGTTCCTTAAAATTTCAGTACAGTTCAAATCTAGAAAAACATCCAAAATGTGACTTTATTAGGTATTTCATTTCTTACCCATGCCACATGTAGGAGTGGACATGGAGACTCCCTTGCTCCCATCCTCTAATATTCCTCACTTTTAGGAAAAGGTTTGACTATTATATTTGTGTAAGTGGGTGTTTTTTCAAAGGGAAATGAATTTTTTAATTCTCAGACTCTCTTGAATCTTCACACTTCCCAACCCCCACTTCTATATTGCTTTTAAAACTTCAAGTGAATTCTGTTGCAGTTTTATGGGCCAGAGAGATACTTCTGTGTTTAGGAAGACTGGGCTTTTGTAATTCCTTCAGTTCTCTACTTCATCATCCTGTTCTTACTGTACTTGTCCAGCCTTCCTTAGATGTCCCTTGGCCTGGTTCTTTTCTGATCTTCACATTTAAATCAGCTAAACTTCATTCCATATTCCTACCTTATTCCTAATCTGTGTCCACTCTACCTCTGTTGACTAATCTTCTTAAAACATAGAATATGTCATAAAGAGCAGAATTTTAAAAGGAACAGTTGTCCAGGCAAAGCAAGGAAGTAAATAAAATCTCTGATTTTTTTGCAACCTTTCTGCACTACTCTTCTGATTAACAAACCTGCTTTACTCTGTATGTTTTCAAATTGCCGAGAATTTATTATACAGCATGTAAAAAACACCTTCTTACTGAAATCCTGCAGAGACTTGGATGGGATAGGCCCTAAACTGGATGAAAGATGAAACATGATAATAAAGGAGAATGAAACCAAGTTTGCTTTGTCATAGCAATTTCTAATCAATCCTTATGTATCATGTGGTCATATTTGTAATGAAAATATTCTCAGGAAGTAAGAGAAAGCATAAAATGTTCATTCAAAAGCATCTACCAGCTGCATATACTGTATTAATAGAAAGACTGATATACCTAACCAGGGGTTCACATTTCAAACCAGTAGGCCTAACAGCTTCTGAGATATAAGTAAATGAAAATTCATGATTCTGTATTGTGCCCAAGAGCCAACTTTACTGCTATTGCCATATAATTATTTATAGCTGCAAACTATCAAATGGAATTGCTTACCACCACCTTACTATATGTGGTAATTGATGTGAAGTGAGGCATTGCGTCCCCGGCTGACCCCAGCACACTGAAAGTCAGATGGATTATATCTAACTCAATTATGATTGATATTATCAAAATCCGTGAAGCACAACATGGTATAACAGGCTTTCTAAGTGTATCTATTGATTGTTTCTCCCTCTGTGTGTGTGTGTGTGTGTGCATGTGTTTTCCAAGGCTGTTGCAGTGGAGCTGTCTCTGGGGAAAAGCAGAGCAGTATTGCTAACAATTTCCACGTGTAAATATATATTTCTGATGGCTTAACTTACCCTCATCGCCTCACAGGGATTGCTGGAACTTGTACTGGAAAAGCCCGGTTTCACTGGCAAAGAATTTTGCTACAGTAAGAAAATTTGCCAGTATGGTTGGTGGGGTTGAAAACCAAAATATTCTGTGATCTGCTGAGCTGTGACTGGAGTAGAACAAACGTTCCTGTGTTCCTGTTCTGTGCCATTCCGTCAGTCCATCGGAGCACAGCAGTGGCTGTGCAAGCCCTACATCCTGTCTCCTGCAGATGTTTGCAAAAACAGGCATAAGGCTGGAGCAATGAAATGAAGCTTTCCTCATGGCAGTCTTACTATTTCCAGCAACCTGGAGTTCAGGGACTGCTGTTTATATCTGCATCATTGTGTTTAAGAATTTCGGATGGGCATTTCTTGTCTGAATTTTCTCCAGTCACCTTCTGAACCCACACACAATTTTAACATCCAAATATATGTTTTGATAAAGTAGGAAACATATAAAGAGATATCTATTTCTATATACCTGCTGTTTTGTAATTTCCCAGATTGATCCCTAACTGATGTAGTATGAGAAAAGGTGACTTTATTCCCAATTAATCTTTTCCATGTTAAGGCATGTTTTTATAGATTCCTCACAAATTCTTTCTCAAGCTTTCCTGTCCTAATCAAAGGAATCTTATCTAATTAATTTTTCAAAAACCATTCAAAAATGTTGTTGTCATTATAATTTTTCTCTATGTTATTCTGTAATACCACGTTTGAGATCAAACACCGAGAAGTATTCATGATTCAGGGATGCTGTGTATATATAATGTGTTTCCATTCCTCGCCTAAGCATTGAGTTAATGTTTACTGTCCATAATTACTCTCCCACTTTGCTAAGTGATAATAAATTATTTAGGGTTGCATACTGTGTTTCTGGTTTGGGGTATTGTTTTCTCTTCCCTTCCCCCCACCGTGCAATGTTTGCTTTTGTCAGCATCTTGTCTCTTCAGCCATTTTCTTAACAAGTTGCTCAGAGATTCTTCACCAAGTCTTAATCAGTTTATGTTTTCACTGTCCTAGGTAATATTCTACTAGATATTAAATTGTCTCCATAATATGCACTCCCTCATTTTTCTAAGTCAGTTATGAGTATATTACAGCGCAGGTTCCACTACAGAGCTCTGTAGGAAGGTACATTCCCTTTATGATGAAAAATCAATTATTTAGTCATCATTTAGTTCCCAATATGTAGGATCTATGAGTTTGTATGCTGAAGGAGAGGCTTTACTACTTTACCTGTCCTTTTTTTGATTTTGTTTTTAAGTTTTGTGGTGGCTTGGATGCAACATAGCTCATTCAATAGCAAATTTGGGAATTCAACAAGGCATCTCACTGGCCTGTTCTGTGGACCCATTTTGCGAGGAGCGTTCAAAGAGTCAAATTATAAAGTTGCAACAAATGAGTGTCCAATCACTGTTCTGCTGGAACAGGTTGTCCTTCAGGTGTTTTTAAGCTTCTAGGAATGTCTACAAAACAGTTTTTTGTGAGATTGTAATGGGAAATCTGGATGGCTTCTTAGGAAATAATAGTTATAATGCTAGGCATTGACATTTTAGAGCTTTTAATTTATTTAAGTAACAGTTTGTGTTAATCATATTAGCAAAGTATACATTTACATTATTTACAGAGTTTCTTTAGTGTTCCTTCTCTTTTTCTCAGCCTCTAGGGACTTTCCTAGTACTGAACAAAGGAGCCATGGGACTGATCTAAGTGACCTGTTCTTTGCCTAAAAACAACATCTGGGCTACAGGAAGTTAGTTTAGGAATGTTACCCTCTTCCCTGTCAGAATATAGTTAGGAGATTGCAAATGCATCCATACTCCAGCTACTGCCAGCTGTCAGACAGCCCTTTTGAGTCCCGAGTTACTTGGAGCTGTTATAGTGTCAAAGGAAAGTTACATTCGCTTTCCCACCCTCCCAGACCAGCCATACACCAGATCTCTTGAACAGATGGATCAATGTGAGTTCCTAGGCCCATGGAATTTTAGTTCATATTAACTGTCAAAATATGAGATGGCATAGAAAAAGTAGTTTATTATTTTCTCCTAAGTAATTTTTTTGATAGAAATAAGCTAATCACAGCATCCTTTTATTAGCACTTATGTGGAAATATTTTTAAAAAGTTGAAGAGGGTGCACTGTAAGCAATACCTCCTCTTTTTATAACCATCAGCTTTTGGTGAACTAAAGAAATAAGCATCATTATTAGAAGATTCAATATCCATTTCACAACAAGAAATTCACAGACCTGTGAAGGTTCTTGCTAACTCTCCATTCTTCTAGAGATGTACTGTAGAGATTTCCTGATATATCTGCTACAAGAATACCTATAAGGCACTACCTAAGACATGCTGATAGAAAGCTTATTTTATGATACAAGTGGAATAGTATTTACTTGGGCTGTACCCTCAATATCTTCCAAGTTTACTTATTTACTCTATCAGAAGTTCTGCATTTTCCTTTTATGAAACTTAGATCTTAAGGAAAGATGTCTTGCTCTTTTTTTTTTTTTTTTTTTAAGGTAACAGAATATTACCTAACCTAGTAAGTGGAAGAAGTTACATTTCCTGACTTTGGTCATTCAGAGCAAAAAATTCCAACTTTGAGTGAGCTATCAAAGGCAATGTGTCTGTGTCACACCTTAATTTTGGCTCCAGGTGTCAGCTAACAAGTAGGCAACTGGCCATGGGATTCTCAAGCACTTTTCCCAGGTAACTTTCATGCTTCTGCAGCACATGACATGGAGTTCACATGCTAGTGACTGACCCAGTGTTTAACAGGGATTCACCACTGGAAATAGTCTTTGAAATTCATAAATTCAAGGCAAGCCTGTTTTATGGGGACTGATAATGCTGTATTAGTTGCTGGAAGTTAATGAGGTCCTGTGTTTGAGTACAACCAGATTAAAATGAAAAACGAACCACATTACATTCTGTTTCGACAATTATTATCAGTTGGTTGTAATATAAATATGCAAATTTTTCAGCTTGAACTTTAACATCCTCTGTAGAGACCATTCATCTCTTTAAAGTATTAATTTAAGTTGTAAAAGGATCCATACATCATTGCATGTCATTTTGAAAACAAATATTAATCAATTTTACACTCTGAATTGCCACTGTGCAAGTGTAATGTCCATTATTTTGGAGCAAGTCAGTGGCAAGAAATTTACATATTCATTCCTAGCTTAAGAAATCATATGATAATACAAGTACAACACAAGAAATTCAAAAGACTTAAGACCTTATCATCATCTATTCAATGGCAAAAAGCCTGCCTTTGCATTCTCAGTGCATTGGTATGCAGATTAGGAATATGTTTCTCATTCCTATCAGTATAACCTTGAAAGCTGGTGACAGCTGAAGTGTAGTCATAAGTTTTCTCTTCCAACAGAAAAAAAAAAGAAAGAAAAAAAGGCAACAAAATGAGTGTAAAGGATACAGCAATTTCAAGTTTTATGATAAGCTTTTTGATAATGTATCTGACTACTCAGGTAGACTGTACTGTGTGGGTATGTAGCTTGAAAACGTGTTATCTCTAGATTTAGCTAGAATTGTGATTGCAAGTGCATCTCTGCTACTGAACTAAAGTTCATATTTCTGATATGACAGAGCTACACCTGTCTTTTATTAGTTAAAATTATAGGAAATAGTCGAAGGTGTTTGTATGTTAAATATTGTGAAGGACACCAAATTTTATACCAGTTGCCTCCCAGTGAAAGAATACGGAGTTTCCACTTGGAAAGCAAGCACTCCCAGGCAAACACTGTGCTGAAAGCCTTGCCCTGCTGACATAAAAAAGGATCAACATCTGCAATCCAGGTAGTTTGCCTGTTTCTTCATTGGGAATCCTAGCAAAGGATTTATTGTTTTACAGTCAGAATTGAAATAGGCAAAGACAGAGGATAGGTTAAGCCTTGCTAATGCTTTAAGTCCTCACTCAGCAGTGGCTGCTCCTTCTCAGGTTCGAGTCTGGAGATGATGAAGATCTCACCCAATGCCAACAAGAATGCTGCTTCCACTCGAAAAAAGCAAATTGCTATTTTGGTTAGAACTGGAGACTTCAAAAATGCCACTCCTGAGCCGCAAGGTGACAGGTGGAGAAAGGAACAGCAGAGCAGGTACCCCCCCCATAACTACCTTCGTCAATTATGCAAAACCAAGCTCTGACATAATTGGCCTAGCAGAGGTTATACATAAGCTCCCTCTAGTGGATTATTAAGCAAGAATTTATAAAAGCACACATCTTTTCTCCAAACGTTTTCTGTCACTCAGTGTGAACACGAGAATACCACAGGCACCATGCTGTTCCCGTGCAACGAGCTGTTATCTCTGTTGCCCTGCTTGCTACCTCAGGAGAGCCCGTGAAACAATGCTGGCCATAAACCTGCAGCTACAAAGCGAGACGACTGCAGCACTTTTTGGCTGGGCTTGCTGTTCTTCACTCCTTGGCAGGGTCAGTTTGATTGCTGCTTCAGAATACTGATGTTTCTTAATCATCTCCCTTTGTTTTCTCGTTAAGTGAATGGGTGAATAATTTGCCACACATTCTCTGTCAATCCGATACGTTGTGAAAGGACAGTTGAAACAATGCACACACTCTTCGTTTCATAAATTTGTCATTACAGTATAATCAGATCATTTGCACTTATCCTGCTCTTGCACAGGCTAATTCTACATTCCTGAAAAAAGTGCACTTGGTTACAGTGCTCTGTCTCTCTGTTCCCCTGGGTGTTTTCTTAGACCAAAACTGCAAAGGCAATGTGCAAGACACTTGTGTTCCTTGTTTGCACAGTTCATGCAGGTCAGAGGAAAAACATAAAGAGTACATGTGCATGTGGCCAGATTAAAATGCAACAGTACCTCAGATATGTCAACTGGATTTAGGATTATAACAGACATGAAAGCAATTAGGGTATTTGCTAGTTCAAAATACTCACATGAATGAACCCACATTATCTTCTGAAAAGCATAATAATATGTAATTGCAGTAACAATTCCTCTTCCATTATGTCCTAGACATCAACAGTGTGTACATTCTATAATATCCTGCACAATTGATGGCAGGCAAATGCCTCGGTAAGAGAAATGCTCCCAGATGTGGTAATGTCCCAACAGTGTGGCTGCTACCTAATATTAAAGAATTACAGTAGAAATGTTTCAATAAGAAAGTAGAAGCATTTCAGTTTTTATGTGGCATAGATTGCCACAGACACTGCCAAGCAGCTTTATAGAGTTCTAAATCTTCATTCAATGCCCCTTTACATCATTTGAATGAAGATTTAAACCTCAATAAAACTTTCTGAGTGCTTGTGGCCATCTTTGCTGTATAGTAATCAAAGTGGGGTACAAGCAGACGAATGCACTGTAGTACACCTAATGATCAACACTATATCTAGTGACATTTCCCTTTGTAAAATGAGTTGTCTTAAAGGCTGTTTTCATGGATGGTGCAGCAGTACACATAGAAACAGGCATTTATATCCAGTTTTTATGCAATTCTTTAAAAGATTGCACTGGGGGTTGTGGGGTTGTTTGATTGCTTTTTTTCCCCCCTATATAATATTTGTTTTCTCTATAACTATCTTAAATTAATTTCATATATAGAAGATATTTGTGAAAAAGTAATAAAAATATATGAAAGCTAATATTTAAACGGTAACTTTCCACAGTATTATGGCTTGTTTACTTATCAACCTCCAACTGTAATTAAGATATTGCAGTGCAATCACTTGTGGCATTGAATTAGAAGCTTAAATGAAAATCAACTTCTAGTTAAGATATTAGCTGGGAAATTCAACACATGCTAGTGCGTAAATGCACACACAAGGTATGACTGAATGGAATCTGAAAGAAACTACTGTGAGAATATGCCACTGATAGAATATATGTTTTGTTTCAAAAATAAAGACACTCATTCTGGAGACAGTTTGAAAAAGAAATAGCCAGTCAGTGAAGTGTGGAGGATTTGGTGTCTGGATCCTCCTGCAGAGGAAGGTGTGGGAGGATTGTGTGGATCTCAGCTTCCACAAACTTCCACAAATGCAAAGGAAAATACAACTTTCCTCCTGAAGTTTAGACTCAAACTTATTGTTTCAAGTTGAATTAAACTGTAGTTTTCAGCATATAAAATGTTGGCACAGAAGAGATACTCACTGCACTGTTGATATTCCAGGACGCTGCAGGAGATGCCACCTTTCAAAGAGCATTCCCATCTATGGAGCCTGAGTGTTGTCTGGCTGTCAGTCCTGCACAGTCCCTGGCTGTCAGTCCTGCTTCTCCTGTCCCAGGAATGAACCAGAAGCCTGAGGCTGAGAGTGGAGCAAATGGTGTTCTCAGTATGGTGTTGGGAGGGAATTGGCTCTGCTGGTCAGAGCACGGTGCTCTGACCAAGGTTTTGTGGGTTCAATACCTGTATGGGCCATTCACTTAAGAGTTGGAAATGATCCTCAATGATCCTTGTAGGACCCTTCTCACTCAGAATATTCTGTGAAATCTGTGAATTGCAGTATTCCTTTGTTTGTGTTGGCTCCCATTGAAACCTAGCAAGAGAATGTCCTGCATCACCCACTGCAGTGGTATGTTTTTGAGGAAAATCCTGTTATGTAATGACAAGGATGGTGGCAGCAGTTTCACACAGCTAAAGAAAAGAGAACCCAAAAAGCATGAAATATGTTGTTTGTGCTGAAATATCTTTGTACATTCTGTGTTGAATATTTTTAGTATGTTGCAATAGATCTCAAAACCAAAGTAATCCCCCAAAATAAATTAAGACAAGCTCAACTCCCCAGACTTCTTTTAGATACAGGATCTGAACAATAAGAACAAATGAGGGCCTTATTCTCCAGAACACCAAGAGCCTTATCAAAAGCTGCAGAGTTATCTCAACTTTCACCAGTGGAAAAGCAGGCCTGAGGGTTTGGTCTAGAGATTTGCAGCAGAAGGATCAGAGTAAAACTCAGAAAAAAAGCAAAAAGGTATATTTCCCTTTTGAGTTCAAAATGAGAACTGAGTTTAACATAATTTTTGAATGATTGATCCCAAGCAGTAGGTTAGGAGGGGGATGTTTTCAAGCAATATTGTCCCTTCCTTTCCCTTGTATTTCCTTGTAAGTAACATATTACCTATATTAAGGTAAACTGAATGTATTAGCCAATTACCTAAGGGGATTGCGAAACTGGGGTCTGCGTTATAAAGCAAGCCAAGTTATGACAGCTGTGACCCCAGAGGAATCAAAGCTGAATAAAGACTGTCTCCATTGCAGACAAATGATGATAAAGTGATCCTTTTAGCCAGCAGTCAATGGAACCTGACAAGGCCAAACCTCCAACTAATGAACAGCCCAACCTTTGCTACCAGGGAGATGTACTGAAAGTTTAATCTCAATAAGCATCAAAATACATTTGGCCAAACATTTTTAACAAAAGAGAGGCACATATCATTAAATGGCCCTGAAGTTAGATGAGTGAGGAGGAAAATAGGAGGGTGGGGGTGTATGTTCTTACTGTATCACAGGTGCACAAAATTGCCTTGATAGAACAATATCTTATTTTTCTGCTAAAATTGAATTTCAGATGGTACCTACGTCACACAGACCTAATAATACAGAAAGCAATTGTCTCAATGATTCCTATTAAATCTGTGCATTTCCAGATCCTTATAGAGTAATGTCAGTTACAGAACAATGTCAGGCTGACGGACGCAGCACAGCGTTAAAGAAAAAAAATCATGCACACAATAGGCCAGCTGCACATTAATAAATATGTAATGTTTGATTAAAAATATGGATCGTATTTTTCCCCCCAATTGCTGACTACCCCTAAGGCAGAAGATGTGATCTGGCTCCCACTGATGGGTTTATTTCTTGCTTGCTTTGAAAATACAAACTAAAATGTTTTCCTGTCCCAGCTGTTTCCCATTGTTCATGTTTATCAGCTCAAAGGGTGAACGGAGGAATAAAAAATACGCTCGCATTTCAAATGTGCCAGTCAGTCAATCTATTGTTAAAAGAAGAAAGCCTAATTGTCTGTGCTGGCAAACTTCTTTTTGGTGAATGTCCAGTTTTTAAGAAAAGCTATTCAGCTGTGCCATTTGTTTAATACATGCATAAAAAAGCACATAAAATCACAAGTTTTCTGCGGGATGGGATGGGGGGTGGGGAAAATCACATCTCTAAGTTATAGCCTTGAAACACTCAAGTGATGGCCTAAGTAGTAGTCCATGGACTACTTTTTTGCCTCTTCATTGGTCTGAATAAGTGCCTAGAAGGAATTTTCATGGAATAAGTTTTATGTCCTAAAGCTGAAATTGGCCTCCTTCTCCAGATCTTACAATTAACTTTGCCTCTTTGAGAAGCAGCACTCCTTTCAGATTACTTCATCAGTGCAGTGGTGAAAGCCTTTTCCAGTTATATTCACAAGAGTTTTATATTTTTATTTAAGATACTACTACTCTTCTTTTCTTCAGACCCTCATCCTAACAAAATATGGGAATCAGGATGGGGAGAGAGCAGGAACTTCTTTGCTGCATAGGAGAATCTTCTGTTTGTCATCAACTCTTGTGATAATTACTCAGCTCTATCCCATCTTTGACTTGCTCTCCAACTCATGCTGGCAGTGCTACTCTTCCAGCTTTCAAACCAAGCCCAATTAATCAGAACTGACTCATTTTATGCCATGCAAATGAGCAAAAATTTAACTCACAGACTACTATTTTGACCAGGACTGCATTAGTCCATCTTTCTGTGGCTACCACAGTTTTTCTTTGAAAGCTTTTTGAAGAAAGGGTCATCTTTAGTTCCTCAGTTGTACAGCACCAAGACTAAAACATTCTTACAGTCTGAAAAATAAAAAATAACCATTAATATAACAAATGAGTGTGATACTTTGCTTGGAACTTTCCTGTGTTGCTAGGTTTTTCTTCTTTTTGATGGGGGAAGAAACAAGTAAGTGGCATTATCATCCAGCTATCACCCCCTTGTGACACTAAGATGAGATGTCACTCACAGCAAATTGAACAGATCTTTCTTACCTGAGGAGTTCAATAACTCCTCGTGATATCTAAATTACCATTCCTGGGTGTCTGGGTTAACACCTTACAGGAATGAATAAGGCAATAAGGTAATTGTCCCAAGTGCTCTGCAGATCAAAGTAGCTGCTTTGGTCACCCTGAGCTCATATTTCCCTGGAAGTTTGAGAGCCAAATACATCCTGAAATTGGAAACTGGGTGTCTAGGAGTGAGCTCCTCACTCAATAAGCTGAGGATTTGGGATTTTTCTAAATCTGCCTTTATTAAAATGTACTGGCACATATAAGGATACTTCATACTGGAAAGCACAATTAACTTGGAATACAGTACCAAGCCAGCCCTACTTGTTTAGAAACTTAGACTTGGTCCTGCATTTGGATGTTTGTGAATCTATAAATTGCCATGAAAATGTCCGTGATCTAAAGCTGCACCTCCCTGTTCATCTTTCAGTATCTCTGCCCTCTGTGTGTGCACACAGCAGACTTGGAATGAACATATTCCTTGGTGTCCCTGGTAAGTAATGCCATACAGATTCATGGACCAGGAGTGCTCTGTGGAACCCAGTTACAGAATCATATCATTGAAATACTGCTTTCATAACTGTTAAACCTACACATCATGCTGAAAATCCATTGATGTGCATTTTTGTGCACAGGTTATTTTTTTGTTTTCTGTTTGCTGAGCTGTAGCATATATATGCCAAGTAGATAGCCATCAAGTAATGCAAAAAACCAAACTATCATTTGCAAATGCACCATATTAATTGAAGAAACTGGAATAGTTATGGAGAAAAATATTAAAAAAAACCCCCAAACTTTAACAGTAGTAGGTGGCTTTTATTTTTTTTTCTTCTGTATGTTTTACAGTCTGAGCAGCACATGAAGTTGTCTTCTTCTCTGAAGTTGTCTTCTTCTCTAGAAAGTATCTCCACAGTGTCTCCAATGATGCTCAGCATATATGATAAGCTCTGCCCTCTTTTCAGCAAGTGGTGTCAGGCAGTTTTGGTTGTGTATTAGTGAGCTCAACCCAAACAGCCCTGCTACTCCCCTTCATGACCAGCCATTTCAGACACTTCATTGACTATTGATTAATTGATTTTGCAGAATAAAAAAAATATACAGAAGCATTCCAGAGAAGGTAAAACCAAAAAGGAGAAATACTAAATAATTAAAAATTAATATGCAGCAGCTGGAAGGGAAGCAATCATGGAGAAACGACATGTGGCTGAATTTTAGCAAATTATGTGGAGGATTTTGTCATTGTCTAAGGGACTTCTTAAGCAAAATACCAGCTACACAGCTCCAGAAGGACTGTGCACCCTGTGACAGCAGGCATCAGGGGATGCACCCCCTCAGGGGAAGGTTTGGGAGCCAGAGAAGCAAAGGGATGTGCTGGGGAGGGGTGTGAGAGGAGCCTGCAAATGCTCTTGGGGGAGCACAGGCTCTCTGCAGCTCTCCAGGAGCTCCAGTGTTGGGGCTACTGTAAACAGATTTAGTCTCCCTCTCTCTGTAAAAATTATGGAGAACAGTGTTCTCTTCTACAAAGCATTCATACTGCTACAGCTGGACAACATGCAACAGTGAAGTCTGTAGATGTACAGGGCAATTTCTGTAAACCCACCATTAATATTCTGTAGCATCACCATTAAATTGTAACAGACTTCTCCACTAAGGATGAAGAAAAATTTTGGTTTAAATTCAGTAATTGATAATCTGCTTAGAAGGCTTCAGTTTGCAAATTATGAGCTGTTCGTCACATCAAATCTACCGCATGTGGGCAGATTTTGCAATTTTTTTTTTCTTTTCCCACAAAAGAAACTGAATTAAAAAAACCACAACCTAGAGTGCTATGACTTCAAATTGGCACTTAGGCCCTGATCCAGTCTTTGCTTACTAGGATTTCTCTGCAATGATATGGTGATGTAACATCAGGAAATTTCTTAGGATCTGATAAAGTGCCAAGCAATTGTTCTCCTGAAAACACTAGCTCTTAATTATATGGATTTATACTAACTGAAACTCTGGATGTTGCTGGCTGGTGATGTTCCAGCAACAGAGATCCAGGATAGATCTCCACAGTAATCATTTGCCCCACTCAGTGCAGACATAAAACAAGGACAGATCAAAGTGTAACAGAGCTGTCTGTGTGTGTTCAGGCCTAGTTCAGAGCAGGAGCACATTGTGACTCATGGATTAGTCAATACCATATATGTTCATATTCCTTCACAAAACCAGCAGAGATGTCTTATTTAGTAGTAGGAAATGGCAGCAAGTGCTGGAAATCACCACCTCTCAAGCACCATCCTGGCATATGAACTCCAGGTGTGCCTGCATCGTGGTTTGCTTAAGAATTCACTGACCTTCCAAAGAAGAGAGGAATTTGGTAATAGGTACTATTTATTAAGTAATTGTTAGTTATTTTTAAGACTTGACTATTCCAAAACTGATCCACAGGTGAAAGTCCAGCTCCTACTGGAAGCACTCCAAAGTGAATCCCTGCGTGAAAGAACTTGCACCTTATTTCAGCCAGACACCAACTCTTTTCCAGAAGGGGGAAAGAAATTCTTTTTCAGATCCTTCACTGTTTTAAAAGAATATTTATTCACAATAGTTTTTCCTTTAATTTTTGCCTTTTTTTTTTTTTTTTTTTTGTAAAAAAGGTAATTTTCTCAGTATGGAGCTTTTTCTGTTTTCTTTGTCCTTTGGGAGACAAAATAATTGGCAAGACTTGGCAGAATTAGTGATATTCTTGAGCTCGTAATTGTCTAATGTCTTAGTCTTCTAGATGGAAAGTCAATACATTATGATGTCCCCCAAGCCAAATTAATATAATGTTAAATATGGTGGTTTGAAGTGGTTTGAAATGCCTGTTTGAAATCCTTTAAATCCTACATCTAGTGATTCAGAAGCTAGTAGGAGAGGGCAGTTGGGTGCTCTGCCTCCTTAGATAAATCTGTCTCTTCTGGCTGTTTTCTGTTTTCACTCTGTCAGACCTTGTGGCAAAAATTTCTGCTGTGACTGATTTTCCTTCAGTGGCTCAGAGCTTTTCCAAGAATTCTGAAGGAGACAATAAAACACCATGTATTGATGAACAGGCCACATTTAATATATCTTTTAAAAATTTCTTTCATGAGATCAACTTCTTTCAAAAGTAGTGCTCAGTACAGAATGGGGTATTGGGCCAGGCAGTTCAGGCATTACTTTATTACCATAACAATGCTCTGCACTAATGTACACTCCATGATAGTGTCCATGTTACCCACTGTACAACCATTTTACACAATGGAGTTTACACCCTTGAGCAAAACTTTGAACTGGACTGAAATGTACTGTAAATAAAATACTGTTACACATTTTTAAAATTTAAAATACGAAGTGCAGCATAGCAGGGGACTTTCAAAAGTAATTAGCACTATTGCAACCCTCTTTGAAATCAAGAAATCTGTTTTCCTACGGGTCTGTGTCATTCCCAGTTTAGAAGAAAAATTCATAGACTTTTGTTAAGTGCAGAAAATGAAGCCCATGTTGTTCTTTATATAATTTTCTTACTGCCATCAGAAAGAACAGGTTTCTTACAGGCTTGTGGACCATCTGTTATATGCCAAATGCACTAAGGGCTAAAAAATCCCTGTCTTTTCTTGGCCTCTGTGGTGCTTTCCCTGTAGCTACCAGGCACTATTTTGTTTTAGGTAATATACTATAATATCTTGCAGTAATCAGAACAATTAATTTCCTCAGAAATCATGGCCACCCTCCCAAAGAAAAGACTTTTGACACACCATAATGGGTGTTATATATAGTTGGTGTCAAGAGTTTCTGATAATGAGCCACACTTTTGAGGAGTCATAATCAATCATTCTTCATTTAGAAAGTCAGATCCATCAGCCTGACATCAAAATGTCATAACCCATTGATCTCACATTGCAATCAAGGATTCTTGACTCTTATTAATGGCATTCGGTTACGCCAGTTACATCAGCAATCATTTTATCATTTATGATAATTTTATCATTTTAGTGGTATAATTTAAAACACTCAAGTTAGTGGCTAAATCCATTCATCCTTTTCTTAATCCCTATTAATAGTTAATATTAATTCTAACACAGCTGTTTTAAAACTTCAAACAATTTTAAATCTAATATGATCTGTGTATGAAAATAAATAAGAAAAAACACCTGTGAGTCAGAAAGATCTGAGCGGATTGGATTCCCTTCTGGGGGTCATTCTACCTCTGCTCTCATGGTTGATGATGTCAACACAATCTTTTAAAGAAGTTACTTCCTGTTATCTCACTGCTGCCCATCTGTTATTCCTGTATCTCCCGATGACATGTCACCAGTGGTAGTGACAATTTCTTATCCACTGCTGTCAGAAAAAGAATAGCTTAGGAGCTTGGAAACAAATTTCAAACTAAAAGTTGCTTTGAAGTTTGATCTGCTATTCAGTGAAGCACAGTGTAGAAGAAACAGTAAACATGTCAAGATAAAGGGAGGAAAAAAGGGAGTGAGAGCAGTGGAGCAGGATGGAGATGAGCTGTATTTGCATACATTTCCAATGTGCCTTTCAGGCACAGATACTTAAGAGATGCACAGCC
Source organism: Pipra filicauda (assembly GCF_003945595.2). NCBI lineage: Eukaryota > Metazoa > Chordata > Aves > Passeriformes > Pipridae > Pipra > Pipra filicauda. The sequence continues at coordinate 2,205,206 of NW_024104609.1, read as the reverse complement.
CTGTTGCCCTGTGGGATTTTAATCTGTGGTTTAGGATTAGGGAACATACATTGTCTCACTGAAGTAGCTGTTGAACACAGTGTCTAATTTTTTTATTAGTGGGACATTTTCTGTGATACAGGATTTTATGGCAATACTCTTCCAATACCTAGGGCAGTCAGGACTGCTCTCTTAATGTTAAAAGGATATGTTCCCATTTTAAATTTTACCAGTTTAAAATTTACAAATCTTAAATTACAGTATGACTCTGAGAAAAAAATGATAACAGCAGAACACTGTATAGCAACCTCTGACTTTTTTTTCAAACACATTATTTTTAATAAAAACAAACAACCCTATGGGAAGTTTCATGCTTGATAAGCAGTACTTTGTAGTAGGAAGGTATCCAAATGGAAATTTTTACCTGGTCTAATAATTGCAAATTAACTGGGATCAGGTTTGCCAAGTCCTAGGAGTCTGCTATTGCCAGCCAGCTCCCTGCAAGACTCTCCCTCACAGCAACAAGTTTGTGGAATCAAGCCCTTTGTTTGGATCAGTGCTCATCCCTTCAGGCAGAGCTAATTGGCTAATTCAATCACACTGGCTATTTAATTAATAAGGAAGCCCAAAATTCCACATGAGATGAAAGGATGAATAGGCCAGGAATGACCCTTGATAATAATAAAAGATAATTACAACCAAGAATTGCATTATTCAGACTTTGTTATTGACATGATAAGCACTGCCATATGCCATGCAAGCTGTGATGGGCACCCTACTGATTATAGGTATAGCAGAGCTCCCTGGTGTAACTGTGTTTCAATGCAAATGTGACTTCAGGTGAAGAACTGAACACTTTGCATGAAGCCAGAAAAAAGAAAACTTCCCAGCAGTGATGACAGGAAAGCAGCCTGGCCATTTTGTTGCCTCTGTTCAGGTAGAGTAGTAGTACTTGTGAGACCACACATTCACTTTTCTGTTTAGAAAAACCAGGGATGTGAATTACCAGGTCCAGACTGAGGGCATCAAGGTGCTGCATGGGAAAAAAATATGCAAAATTATTATGTTTATTAGGAAAACAATTAGGTGCTTTATGAAAAAAAAAATGACAGGGTTTTTCTTGAAGGATCTCCTGGGAAAGGGATGGGGAACTACACTGATTTTAAAAGCAGATTTCCAAAATGTAAAAACAGAAGTTTCTGCAAGAATGACAAATTTCCACAGAAATGTTGATTCCATTTTATTTACACAGTGCAAAGAAGTGTCTGCTGATCCCAGTGAAACAATATGCAGGGGGTGCCCAATGGACACAGGGCATGAAGAAAGACTAGATTACCTGCAACACCACTTCCCTTCCAAACCATTTGTGCTAGTTCTGAAAGACAATCAAGTTCTTGGGAACTAGAATTAGAAAATGGAGAGACAGATTTAATTTCTGGCTCCTCCTTTCACTCCTTGTGGTCCTGGGGCATGCAGTGTGTCTCAGTGGGTCCAGGTCTTTCTCCTTTGATTTGTTTTATCTCTTCAGACTACATTCCTAAAGTAGGGACCCTGTCTTCATCTGAGTGTACACAAAAATTCCCAAATCTCGTTAGGGTTTGTAGTCAAAATTAAAAGTTTTATAAAATCTTGCCCAATTCCTAGAGAGTTCCCAAGTTTATTGCTCATTAAAAGTCTGAATCTGAGAGGCAAAGGTATTTGATTTGTAATGAATGTAACCCTTCAGTAAGATCACAGCTGTAGCGTTACAGAATCAGTCATGTAAAGAATAGTCCCTGGAAGAAAACCTGCCTTCTCTTTTTTCTCTTTAACCTCAATAGAGCAGTTCTTTTGTTAATTACAGTTACTGCACACTGTGATATTGAAGTGCTCTGTTCTCAAACATATTCTTATTTATTTTAGTCCTTTTTTTCCCAGGTAATGAAATGTCAGAACCCTACTTTTTCTGGTTTTGTAGTATGTTGATCAAAGTGACCTTTGCTTTGCGGCAGACACAAATCAATATAGCGCTCTGCGGTATTTGACAGATAAAGGTGCAACATATAATAAATGGCAATCACTGACGAGGAGAGCAAGAAAATACCTGCCAACTTCAGTTCATACCGGCAATTTTCAGACAATGCCACATGTTATGTTCAAAGTAAAATTCATTCGTCCATCTAATAACAGAGATGGGGGATATTAAAGGACTCAGTTTTGTTAAAGAAATGTTTCAACTCACAGTAATAATTCAGAGTCCAGTCCAGGTCTACAGTGGTTGGTTGCAAGTAAAGTTATTACATTTTGAAGACAGGTTAGAAGAGCAATTTTCCTTGCCATAAAGGAAAGGACACACACACACACACACACACACACAGAGGTTTTACCCAAGAAATGAAATAGTAATTATATACACCCATACAAACACAGTCTCTTATTCTTTGTCACACACACAAATTGTCTTAATTTCCTAAAGCTGCTCTCCAGTGCAGTGTTTTGCAGCTGAGGGTTTGATTTTCTCATATTTTTCCAAAGCTGCTGATAAGTTATATACAAATGGAACCAATTCCTATTTAAATGCTTAATTGCAAGTAGTATCTGCAAAGTAAGTATCTGCCGGAAATTTGAAGTCAAGTGGCAGCTTCAGCCCACTGTAAATGAAATTTGTGTGTGTTAGGGTAAATTTCTCTTTCAGTATGGCTTGTCTTATTCTCAGTAACACAAATAGCTTATTGTAAGTCTGGCCCAAACAGAAAGCAATGCTGGATTTTACCCACTGGGATGAGTTGTGCTCGACTGCATCAGCTCTTGCACAGCAGACACACAGGCAGAGCAGCCCCCAGAGGGAAGCTGAACAGTGTGAACTAAAGCATTTCCCATCAGGAGAGAGCAATTGTGGGACTGAGACTTGCCTGTAGCCTCTGTAAGAGGAGCAGCAGAGACCAAGGCATCCTGTCCATGGGTTGGTGTTCTAAGTGCTTCATATGAAGGGTCTCATCCTGACAGATGACCTCTAGTTATATTTCTTATTTCCTATGACATAAGTGTCTGTCCGTGGAACTGCTGGCAGGACCTTTTTAGTGAAGATGCTGTGCTTTGTTTGGGAACCTAGAAAGCATCTGTATTTTTTTCTTCTCATAGGAAACTACTTTGACTTAAAGACTCTTTCATATATCTGTTGTTCACAAAGTATGTAAGCTTATGACTTGCATTTGAGTACTTATTTTCACAACTACTTTTTATGAAGCTGTTTGGACACTTAAGGCAAAAAAAGGCCAGTTCACAACATACTTGTGGCTGTTCAGAGTTATTTGATGTGATTCAATGAAGACATATCTAACTTATGAAAGCAAAATGTACAGGCAAGTGCAGTGTGTACCTACTAGTACATGGTACCTTGCATGTTCAAAATCTAAGACTGATCAACTATATTAACTTTTCATTAATATTGTCAGGATATGACCATTTATTAGTACTGTTCAGGGCTAATGGTCAAATTCAGTGTTGAAGCTTATGGCTGAGCCTGAAATACAAAACCAGCTGATGCTCCAAAAGCAGGACAGTCTGCAGTAAGAGAATGCTTCACCCACTGCAGACACAGCATCACTTCAGTGTGCTGACCAGAACACAGCATTTTGTATTGACCTGCAACATGGAAAGGCTAGCTCTAGGGAATGAGTAAAGCACCTCAAAAAATGGTAGGAATCTTTTTGATCTGGTCCGGATTCTTTTTAATTTAGTGAACTTTTCATCACTTATCATGCTCTTTTTCAATAGAAATATTGTATTACATTACTTATACTTGTCTTTTCTTCTGTGATAATATGATATAAAAGAGAATTTATCTCTCTCTCTCTCTCTCATGAATTCTATGTCATTTTTATGCTATTTCCTCACCCTTACTTTAGGAAAATTGAGTTTGTTGTTTTTCTTTGACAAAATATTGAACAGGGAGCAGATGTTTTTTGTCATTTGTCTGCAATAATGCCAAACATTTTCCTAAGCTGATGAATGCATGATTAACCTTAAACTGATCCTACTTCTGTGTATAATTTTTCCTATATCCTGTTGTATTAAACTGTACCCATCACTACCTGTGAAACATTATGTAACCTAGTTCACGTCAACCCATTCTGAATTTCTCAAGCTTGTGCAAAACAATTATTTCTATCATCACTGTACATTTTGCCACACAATATATTTAGTGAAATCAGTCTCTTAGTAGAGGTCTGCAAAGAGCTATTAATAGCTGTTCCTGTCTCTAGCTTGGGAAACATTATATAGTGAGGCAAAACTTTTTCCTCATAGAACACCCTTGTTATTTCAAATGACAATTCCATACTAAGTGATCACAGTCTGGCATGTTGTCAGGTAATTCACAGTTATGGAAACACCATATTCATTTCCACTAAAGTTTCAGGCAGTTGTTCTGCTACTATAAAGTGTGGGTTTAGGAGAGGAGAGAGTCTCTAAACATCATAACCTTACTGAGGGGATTGTTACCCCAACTGGCAAATGCTCAACTGTGAGCAACAGATTTATTACCTGACATAATTAATGGCCTAGATAGTGACATTTCCCATATTATAGACAATCATGAATTATGAGCCCAGCTGCTAGCCTTCTCATTCACTGAAATCGGTTGATAAATATGTTTATTCGAGGTCAGCTTGGCCTCATCCATTAGAAATATTGTTTTTCTAAACATTACATTGATTTAATTTAACTCTAATCAATTTAAAATGGTTCTGACAATTAACAAAAGCTTCAAATATGACCTTAAAGTAATAGGATTCATTAGCTATGTTTAGGATTAAACTTATCCTAATAGGGCTATTTTTCTTCTGAGGGCATGTAGTAGGCCGACTGGTGGTCAGTCAAAATGAAATCAATTATTATAAATTATACAGTTTGGCTTGATTATGTCGTGCCCGCTAATTTGTATAAATAAAGACCTCAAACAATAGAAGCCATTTATTAATAACTATCTGTACCCCAACCTGTATCACACTTTATGTTACAGCTGCAGAATCATCTGTTACCCATGAAGTATTATATTCTCTACGGCTAGGCATATATGCTAATTAAACCCATAATTAATTGTAACAGTTATAGTTAAAGTCAAAACGCTGACAGCCTTTTTGGCCTATTATTCATGGTAATCAACGGATTCAAAAGGCAACGTAATCAACAATTCCTGCACTAGCCAGGGGATCATAATACAATGGCAGCACCAGTGACAGCTGGCACCCACAGGTCTTTGGGTACAATAGGAAATATAAACCTCTAGAACTGAAATGCTTCAGTATGAACAGTGCCTATTGTTTTTCTGAGGCAAAATACAAGCCTAAGTCATACTTAAGAACTGAATCCCTAATGCAATGGGTAACAGAAGCACACAAGAGCCATCCATGCTCCGGAGAGCCCGCCCGGCCTTCCTGGGGTGCGGCAGCAGTCGAGGCTCAGCATCGTCCTTCAGTGTCTTCTGGCTGTAACCCCTCACCAGCCCCTTCCCCACCCACGTGGGGATGGCTCAGATTAGGGATGAGAATTCTGGAGAGTGTTCTTGAATATCAAGAACAGATTTTATTTGCTCTGTTCTCATTGAACATGTGTCTGTTGGATGGTGGGCCGTGCTCAAAAGGTGTGTGCCGTCCCTCGGTGCGTTATCTACAGAAAGAGAGAACATTGGCCCCTGCAGGGGACCTCACATCTCTTACATACATCTGTCTGTATATCAGCCTTTGAATCTGTGGGAAATGCATTTTATTTATTCCCAGACACAGTGGTGGATTCCCTACCCACAGTAGCCCTGAGAGGACAAGGTGAAAGGGACAATCTATAGTCAGCAGAGAGCCACAAATACTCTTTTAAGACTGCTCTGAAGCAAGTGGCCTGTGTGGGCACAAATTAGGGTGTCTCCAGAGTGTCCTGAGCTCTTCAGCAGGCTGCCAACAGTGGCAATAAAGGTCAAACAAGTGGCCACTTTTAGCAACCACACTTTGCAGCCCAGATAAGATGCAATGCCATCTGAACCTGTTGCATCCACAAGGTACATGTCTCTGCGTGGGTCTCTCCTTGCTTTCCTCCTCAATTTAAAGACAATCTAGTTATCCATCATTGCATGGGACCTCAGATCACAATCTTTCTGAGGCATGTTCATGGCCCATAACACCACTAAGCCAGCAAGTTTATACGTACACAGCTTCAGATGTGCTGCTGCTCAAACAAGGTTAGCCATAGTCTCATTACTAAGATTTACACTGTCACTTACAGAGATGCCCATCCAATCCTATAACATGAAAATTTATGGGCATCACAGAGAATTTTTTATTGTTAGAGCTCATATACAATGTGTGCCCTTAGTGACACATTTTTAAATAAAATATATTATACTAGTGATTTCTAATGCTTAAAATAAAATAAAATAATAATCAACTTTTAGCTACAGTTTCTGCCTGGTTATTGAGCTGAACTTAATGACTGGCTGAAAAGTATTTGTCAACACAACAGCTGGAGAGCAACACTTTCTTGTGGCTTTATGTCACAGCATATGCCAGCCACTCAGAACATGTGATAATTCAACTGGAGCTGGTACTACAATAGCAGATGGGTTGAAGCATTGTTATTCTCACTCTAGCTCCCAGCCCTTGAGGGATCACTAAATAAAATCAAAGCAGATGGACCATTACAAGCTCATTTGTGTTCACTACAAGCACCTCAACCTCCAGTTGTGATATACTGCACCTTTGTATAAAATGACATGTATGGTAACATGGCCTAATGAAAATAGCATCAGACTTGGCAAGTGAGGAATGAGGCTGGGAAATATGCACAGATCTATTTATCACTGAGTTCTTACCTTGCAGAAAGGGTTCATTTCCCTCCCCCCAATGTTTATCATTGTATTTCTCTCCATGTTTATAATTTAATTTCCTCACACTCGTCATAAGAACTAAGAGGTGGTTGTTGGTTCTGATTGTAGGAGCTTAGCAGGATTCCTGGCCTCTGCAAAGACAGGATGAATGCTACTAATCAAAGGAATGCAAAACTCATCCCTACACACTGTTGATAAATATGTTACTCCAGGTGGCCCACATGTGTCAAGGCTTTGACCACCCACGGACACCAATATCTGCAGGGATCAGGACTCCCTCTATGTTTCTCTTCCACAGCTCTGCATTTTTGAGCTTATGGGGGACTTGGTACAGAAAATTAACTGCTCCACTAAATTCCAAAATTTTTATCTGTGAGGTCAGTCAGCATCTCTGACCAAACTATGGGTGTCCCAGGGCATGGGAGGCAATTGCTTCTAAAGGAGGAAGGATATTAAAACTGTCAGTTTCTGGAGGGGGGTCCTTTGGGGTCTGCTGGCAAAGTTACAGTTTGCACTGAAAAATTGTTCATGCCTTCCTCAGCAGCCCAACATAAAGCTGAAGGCACATCTAATGCCCACTTTAAAAACATCTTCTGAGCACCTTGTACAGCAAAGCACCAATAATGTCACCTGAAGGCTTTTGTCCTACAGTTCCCACCCTTGCTATCGTGCTCCAGGGAGCTATGGCAAGATGAAGTATGGCAGGCAAGCTCTTGCTTCAACTGTGCATTCATTGCTAAATAGCATATACAGTGAACTTATTAAAAGCTTTGAGAGTTCTGCTTTCTCCAGTATAAACAGAAAGAGTGAGAGTAGATAGTGTTGGGGGAGAGTTAGATGCTTTTTTTTTGCCTGCATGAAAGACCCTTATTTTTACCTTCAGTAAAAGCTTCATAGGTCACCCGACTGCCACAGGTCCCCTCATGTTGCTTGCTGGGGGGTGTAAAGAGGCAGGTAGGTGCAGCAGTGTAAAGCCAAAGAAATCATTTCATTAGGGTTGATAAATACAGTTGAACTTCTGCGACTGCAGTATGCAAGTTGAAAAACTTGTCCAGCTTCTTCTGTGAAACAGCCTCCTGCCGAGTGTCTGAACTGTATAAAAATGATAAATGGATCAGCTAATATTTCTCACCTTACCCAGAAACTGCAGGGCAGCTGGACAGTCTCAAGGGCAGTGCTTCCAGGGAGCACACTGTGTGGAGCTCCTGGACATGGCTGGGCTTGTTTGCTCTCCCTGAGCACTTTCTGTTTAGTGTTGAGTGCAGCAACTCATCCTCAGCTGTGAATTGGTGAAACTCCGTCAGAAGCATGTGCAGGTCAGGTCAGACATCAGCACTGCCTCTTATCTGCTGGCCAGCTTTCCTATCAGCCAAACTAATTTGCTAAGATAATTCTGTTTCCTGCCATCTATTACAATAAATCAACCACAGTAGCTTCATTGAGTTCTCTGCCAACTGCTGCCCTTGAAATTCTCAAACAGAATGGGGGGTGGGAGGGAAATCTGTACTCTTCTAAATATAAGAAAGTTTCAGATAAAAACTTGATATTCTGGGCAATGCTGTGTCTCCTCAGCCCCACGTTAATGGTGTGCCAGAGTCAGCTCAGACTTGGGCAAAACCAAATGTATCAATCATTCCTTTAAAAACAAACTTTTTGAATAATGATATCTCAGGAGGTAAAGCTTATATGTGGGTAAGCACACACATGGAGAGGTGTGTGTTATAAAAGGTGTTACAATGAAATGATAACTCTCTGACAATTAATTTTGAATAGGAAAAAAATATTGAGGATAGATGGAAATTGAGGAAATATGAAGCATTCTCAAGCATACCTACTACAGGAGGAACAATTTAGGAGCAAAAAGGTATTAAGATCATTCTGCTTTTTCCTTATAGCAGTATCAACTACTGAGAGCACCAGTGATATTACAATTCACAGTCATTTTTAAAACTAGAAGATACACTAGTTTATACCCTTCTTCTATAATTCTGCTCAGATTAGATATTTAATAAGGCTGATTTCTTTTTAAAGGAGCTTCTATCCTCCATGAAATTTCAGAATTTTTGAATTATCCTGCAGATCATCACTGGTTTTGTAATAGCTCTGCTGGTTAAAACTCAGCTGTGTTGTACCAGTTCGGTTACTGAAGGGAGCCAACTCCTCAGCAACATGGTTGGGTTCATTCAGTCAGTCATTTGGCAGAAGGATGTTTAAAAATAATTGCATATCCCTCTCTGTCTTTAAATATTCAGAGGAAAAGTCACAGAAGAACCGATAATGTAACAATAATAATGAGGCTGAAGAACAGTATTATAGTGTGAACTCATATATCCCTTGGTTTCATTTACATGTTTAGCAGCTGCTTGTTTCTCGATCATAGAAAGATCATTACCTGACTTGTAAGAAGAGAGGGGAAGTCTGTTCACCTTTGGGCAACTAGCTCTGCATTTATTAATAGTTGTTGCCCATCTCATTATACATTTAATTGCTGCATTATAATTTATTTATTCACTGATTTATTGTAATAGATGAGTAGAAACAAAATTACCTTTGCAAATTACTTTGATAGGTGGGAAATTTGCATGGTTAAAAAAACCCAAACATGCAGTGTGGAATGTGAGATGCTACCTACATCTTCACACATGAGTGCTAGCATAGACAAACTGGTCTCATCAGAAAATGAAGGTAAATCCAGCCACTGTTTAAAAAGAAATTGCTATGTAACATATATATAATAATCCTTATATTCCCAGATGTCTCTTTGCTTCATGGAACAGGGAATCAGCTGAAAAATGAAGTGGATGGAAAGAGGAGATTCCTAAAAAATTAGAAACCTAAAGGCAGGTAGTTTGCAGGGCACGTGGTGAAGCCAGGGCTGCCTTGCTGTCAATGCAGGTACAGGCTGTCACTATGTGGGTGGGCAGGGGGTTCAGTCCCACAGACCCCGCCCCACCCCAGTCTCAGCAACCAAATGGGGCCACAGAGAGCCAGACATATCCAGAGATAGAAAACACACGTGGAATTATTTCAGTTTTCAGTTAAATACATGTAGGGAATAGTTAGAAAAACTCCAATTTTTCCCTTCAATTAATTAATTAATAAAATTGATTAGTGACTAACAATAACCACGGTCAAATTTCTGTATACACAGGTCAATCAGCTGCAAAACCTGACTATTAGGGCCACAAAATGCAGTATGTTTTTTGTTGGTCGTGGGCCTCTGCCAGAGGGAGCGGATTGCTGAGGCAGAGCCCTGGGAGAAGCCGGAGGGCTGAGGGAGATGCAGCCACAGCGCCGGGTTCAGCACCCATGCCCGGACCTCTCTCTCCTCATGAAGCGCCTGAAGGGTGTGACTCACGCTGGGCTCTCTTCTGTGACGTTTGGTTTTGCGTGAAAGTTTTTGGTGTGAAAAGTTGCTACTGCCAATCACGCTGTTAACAGTTCTCATCAGCTTCCACTGAGCGCTGCAATTGCCCCAAGATTTCCTCGGCATTTTGCGTCTCCCAGTAGTATCTGCGTTAGTCATTCAAACAGAGGTGCCCTTTGGATCCAGTTTTCCATGATGAGAGTTTTGCCCTGTGCCACCGGGACCATTGCCACGGGCAGTGCAGTGGGATGGGACCAGCCTGCCTGGCTTTGGTGCGCTGTCCATGGGCTTGAGCACGGGGCGATTCCAGCGCTGCTCACGCCCAGCCCAACCGCGCTGCCGTGCGCTTGGGGCGGGCGCGGAACGTACACACCTGTGAAAGCCTCACATGCCCCCAAGTGCCTCAGGCCCGAGGCAGTTTTCAGAGCAGAGCTGCAAAGCCGGGATGACAAAGCTGGAGGGTCGATCCCGCGTCCCGAGCCCGCGAGAGCCGCAGCCGGTGCGGGCACTGCCCTCGTGCGGCCGAACGGGGGAACCGGGATGCGACCGCCGGGATCGGGGACCCGTCACTGGCAGGCTCAGCTTTAGCTTCTACAAAGGCAAAGAACAATCTTATTGCAAGCTCAAAACCTCAGTTTAAAAACCAACCCGACCCTTTACTCTGCGCAAGTGGGTGTTTTTCCTAAAAATATCTTTTGCGACTATTTTTACACGTGTTTAAGTATTTTCAGTGAGATAAAGATTTTAAAAATACTTACATGGACAGAATTCCTTTTACAGACCCCAGTAGGATTTTTTCCATTCTTCTTATTATACTCAGGAAAAAAAAAAAAAGTTACACCTAGAGATACTGGATTTTTTCTATACAGAAAATGTATGTAAACTGGGAGCTGTGGATTCAGCGCTGATGAAGCTACAGCATATAGTCCCAGGAGGATTAGGCTGCTCACTAGGGTTAGCAAAGTGGTGTACTAAGCATTTAAAAATTAAGCAGTTTTTCCCCCAGGAAAACTACAGGTAACTATAGCTGTTTTTCAGTGGTTTTCCCTTACAGCATCAGGTACTAACTGCTAAGATAGAAGTCGTACTGTTAGACCTGATTTGATACAGTACAATTCCAAGTTTCCTAGAAACGCTGAAGAGGGACTAACAGAAAGGTATAAACATAAATCCTTCTCGAAGGATGCAAAACAAGTTAGTTCACCACTGTATTCGTTCTTTTTCATGAAACTCCCAAAACTCCAAGCCCCAAAGAAATGAATAGAGCCATAAGAACAATGTTTTTAATTAATATTAATACAGAAAGAGCACATGGTACATTCCTTTCCAGCAGCAACTCATTCAGCTCTACCATTGGGAAAAAAAAAAAAAGTTAAGGCTAGTTGAGGGCAATCTGATCCAATGATTTGTTTCCCTAATGCCTTCTTGGACACAGCCTTTGTAAGTTTAAGAGACTATTTGTGCACAAAACATGGGATGTTTATTTAGCAAAACATCAAGAACAGATAAAAACATGCTTTGTTACAGTGGTAAAAATACACAAAGCTTTTCAAGCTGCTTTTTACACCAGTTCAGTTCAGAAACCACACTGCTCCAGAGTGCAGCACGGTGTGCCTTGGTGTTGTATGGAACAGGCCATCCTCAGGGAGCCTGGTGAGCACGTTCAGTGAGTCAGTGGAGTATAAAGTGCACGAGAAAAATAAGTGCATTGAAATGAACCATTTATGATCAAGAGGAATTCTTGTTACACATAATACTTGCTGAAAATGGGAATCTCACAGGCTGTTTTAGTACAACACAGTACTACAATTCTCAAGAGCACGGAATTGGTATCACAGATATTAGAAAGACCTTTACTTAACATAGATATCTTTGCATTTTTTTCCTCCAATTATCTCCCCCACCCAAAGACAAGGATTCTGATGTAACTTACAGTGGGTTTGGATGGGTGGGGGTTTGATGGTTTTTGTTTGTTTGTTTTAGTAATGTATAAGGCATCACCTTTAACTAAGACCTTTTCTCCTTACCCTCTACGTTCAAAATAAGCAAGTGTTTAGTGGCACAGTGATTTGTTCTGTCTTGAACCCCGAGTTCTAAAAATGTTTAGTAGAGCAGGTGAGTTGTATAGGGGTGCAGGTTTTCTCCCAGTTATGAAAGATTACGTACTATGAAACTTTACATTTTTACAGGCTGTCAGGAACCATTTTCTCTATGTGTTTTCCTACTCACAGCTTAAGGCCATTGTCAGCAGTACATATGAGCCAAATCACGAAGCAATGACCCGAGCGCTATTAATTTTTGAGGACATTCACTATATAAAAAAAAGAGAACAAGAAGAACTGATTGAGAGGTTTCCAAATGCATTAAACAACATAAATGTTGGGTGCTTAGTCACTGAAATCTTTGGGCATTACATTTACCAGCAGCAAATACTTAAAATGCAGACTTCAAAATAGCTTATTCAATTCAATTCCCCTACAAATACATGCTGAAGGCTAAAAAAAAAAAAGCTTTCTTACCCTTGCATATAAGTATGTAAGTTATTTTACAAGTTTCCTTTCACAGTGAAATCACTTTTCTGTCTGAATACTTGTTCCTGAGAAAGGAAATAAAATTGGGGTTAGTTTCTATAACATTTCACTTACATTGCCAGATCACCTTCAATCCAGTACAGTACATCACACTTTTTAGGTTAAAAGAAGACTGTCAAAACTTTTTTAACATTATAAAAAAAACCTCTCTGTCCTCTTAACTGGTGAGCAATAAACTAACCATATACCATTTGCAAAACTATTTTGCAATAATCTACAGTACAAAATGCAGGCTGCAAAGCACTGCCTGTCTTTCCAAACACAGTATTTGTCACCAAGTGCACAGTAGTGAATGTTCCCTACGTTCTTGGAGGCAAGAAGCCAAACAATTCCTTCACTTCTGATAATAGAGTATATATCCCGAAAAACTGTGATTCTTGGATATTTGCAGTTGTAAAAAAGAGTGGGTATTTTGCTACAAGATTATTCAGCTAGAAAACTTTAACAGGGCTGCCAATTCCATTTCTGTCCTCCGGCCAGAGCAGGTCCAAGGCTGTTCTCAAAGTTCTGGCAGGAAGAGGTAACTCTATTTAATGGGGCTGGGGGTGTGGGAAAGATGACACCAGTGGAAGATATATGAAATTAATGCACCGGGAAAAGTCAAAAATAAATATAGGGTTAGGGAAGAGAAGAATCCAGACATTCAAACTGGTCTCATTGGTACAAAGGTTTGTACTTGTGCCTGCCTTTGCTCCTTGTTCAGAGGGGACACTTGCAGGTTAAGTGACATGGTGGGGCTGGGGGAGGGAAGGGATCAAACATGGGCTCAAATGTTGTAGAGAGTGAGTTGAGTGTTGTATTACTATTGCCTTTTTTAACAAGTCCCCTCAGCCTTTGCTTTGCAAACAGCTCTAAAATCATCACTGGAGGGACATGGAGGCTGTGGCCAACCCTCTTCACTGCACAGTCAAGGGTGGGCTACCCCACCTTCTGCTTGGATGACTTAAGTGGTCTCTAGTTCATGTCAATGAACACAAGCTGCCACAAGCAAGTCAAGGCCTGCTCTCTTTACCTACAAGATGCTTCCAGGGCACCTTTGCCAACACATCCCAGCTGCTGTCCCAGAGCAGGATGGGATGTACCCAAGGAAGTGCCCATGGACAATAACCAATCCATTGACAGATGGTTATAGAACCCATCACCTAAAGCTTCACTGAATTTTTCCAGGAGAGAAAGAGGTCAAGAGCTCAGGGCAGTACTGAAACAAGAGAGTTTTGCCAAGGAGCACAGACTAGATAAATAAGGCAAGGGAATGTGAAAGCCAGGAGACTCATAGAGGCAAAAGCAACAGTGACACTTCTAATAGTTTTGTTGCTCTTGAAAGTGAAAAATTAGAGCACACTTCATGCAATAGCTAATGGAACAGATCAACCTTGCTTTACAGAGATTAGTCCTTCAAGTAGTTTTCAAATCTCTCTCTAGTACTGTTCTGTGGTAGTGTGTCCCAAAGAAAGATTATAGGTTTTCCAAGAAAAACAAAGTAACCACATTTTCGACAATATGGGATCAGTCTCCATTGCCTTTAAAACAGTGGCTTTTTCAAAGTGACTTTTCCTCTGTTATATTTTGTTCTCTCTCCTTCTATAGACTTGATCGCCAAAAGGAAGTTTCCATATAAAACATCTTAAGAGTTGAAAATGTACAGTTCATATATATGCAATTTGTACAACCAGATGGTACTGTATATATATAGTTGCATGTTTGCTAGTCAGTGTAGACAGAAGTAGCTAAAAGGCAACTAGAACAACAGTATTTCATTGCAAACAGGAACCAACAGACTTTGAAGTACAGTATTTTACATTAACAAAGGTTTTGCAGCTTTTCAAGTTAGTTTTCATCAGGTACTTGGTATACAGTAAAACTCTGATCTACCTTTATTTATAGTTTCATCTTTCCAGGCAGAGATTTTTAATATTCTCTTTTTAATATTAGTAATCCTGAAATGAAGAGTCAGATGTATAACACATTCCCAGGCAGTAGCTTAATGTGCTGTAGAAAAGTCAGTTCTGTTTACCAAGGACTAGAATCCACTTCAGTAACATTCCCTGAGGCAATCCACTATTTTATTGTTTTGTCCTGGAATCGTTTGTGTATAGTTGCTGTTCTGTTCCAGACTGCTTTGTTTCTTTAAAAATAGACACTTAGAAAAAGACATCTGTTAACTTTCATTGCTAATTTTATATTTCAGCAATTATGCTTCCCCTTAATACCCTCTCTCTCCTCCTGTTTTTCCCCTCCAAAAATTACAAGTTAACGACACAGCAAGTCTGTGAGCTTGATTTTCACAAGACAGGAACTCAGATTTTTAAATGAATGTTAATTTTTGGAACTGAAAAGAATGTAGTAGATAACAGAACAAAATTAATATGTAATGAACAGTCTAAAATTTATCTTACTAAAACTGAAGTTATTCTCTTATTACCACAGATTCTTCTTCAAGAGAAGAATCTGTGGTACTAAGAAGATCAAGGGTGGGGAAACAGGGTGGGGGTAGAGAAACACATGAGAATCATTATCCCTGTCCACAGACATGCACTGAGCATGCACACTGTGTATCCTTACATTCCCAATGGACTAAGGAGATTTTTCCTGATATAATTTCACCTTTACCATTTTTAAAAAGCCTGTGTTTAATCAATGCACTTAAAGCTTTAAGTTTTAGTAACTTAACTTTGTTTATAAAACAAACACACACAAGCACACTTCCTAGAGTGCAAAATGCTTAAAATACTTCAGTTACAGAACTCCACGTGTAGGTTTTGGGACCGTAAATCCTTCTGCTGTCATAGTGAACTTCGTCCATTGCCAGCAACGGTTGCATTGAAACTAACCCAGAATGCAGCAAACACAACAGCCGGTGACCCCGACTGTTTCTTCAGTTCTGCAGAGATCCCTCTTCATTTGTATAAACTCATTGTTGGACTTTGATACATGCACATGTAAGCATCACAGAGCAGTCTTCGTGCACATCCTTGGATTTTTCTGGAATCTAGTGAGTGTAATTCTTCTAGAGACATCTTCAGGTATTCGGCAACTTCTGGACATGGGGTAACTTGTGGAATGTTGAAGCCATTCTGACCTCCTTTTAAACCATAAGGAAAGAAGGAGAAATGGATTAGGATAGCATCTGCATATATCTGCTCTTTATCATATACTTTAATTATGACAGCATCACCAGTTCTTGAAAATGCCTTCTAAAAAGCCTAAATATGACCCTCTGGACCTCTGCAGGGTAAACTTCTATAAAAAGTGCATTGTTTGAAAAATCACAATTAGTGTCAGAATATCTTGTGCTGTTTACTAACAAACCACACCCACACAAACACCACAAAAACCCAAGGAGAACTTTTGGTTTTCTTTAACACCAAAAATTCTGTACGGCTTTGGGAGAGTGACCTGAATACATAATCCACCTCTAATGCTACTGAACTTGTTAATAACATGACAACTGGTAACAGCTGATGAATTTACAAACCCTGTCTCTACCTGACTTACAACACCTAAAGCAGAGTTTACTCCTGGCCATTTTCCACATAAAAGTGAGCAAATTCAAACAACGCAAGTATGAACATCCATCTTGCAGTTCCCATAAGTTCTTAACTTATGAAGAAAAGCTGAAGGAAAATATCTGTGATACAAAAAAAACCCCTAAGATCAGCAGGAGATATATCCAGCACCTCATGTGATCTAAATTCCTGAAATAAAGACTTCAGTCATACACATTTCAAACACTGTGAAACAAAGCTTGATTGTCTTCTGGTTGGTATAAGAAAGTGACTTTAATCCTGTAGCAGTTTCATTTTCAACAGGAGGCAATATTCTTCTCTCCCTGCCAAACCACACTGTAACACAAGGGTTCAAGAATTCTTCATGCAAAAATTGTTACTATGAGTCTGACACTTCATTTCTTACTGTTTTTCTCAGGCACTAGAATTGAACAGTCCTTATTTAAACAGTATCTGTTTAAATAGCAGTATCTAAGAGAACACTTGTTTTACTGACATTTGTATTATTACAGGGTAACAATTTTCCACTGATAACTCTAAAGAGATTCAAAGGAATGGCATACATGTTGTAATGTTTGACTATTTCTTTTATTCTAAAGACATCTACAGTAAGTCATTTAAGAAAAAGCAATAAAAATATTTGCATACTATCTGATGATCATGTACATCCACTTAAATATAGACTAAAAATACATTCCTGCAGTTGATTATTTAAAATTAATTCTTTCTGCCAAATTTGCAGAGCATAGAAAAACATATAAGGAGTCCTGCTAGCAAATTTCTGCAGTTGTTTCTGTACCATCTACTCACTCAGGTATCCAATTTAGGTGAAATTCAGATTATGCAAATCAGCAGCTGCCATGAAATCAATGTGCAGAGGTAAGGTTGGGTCAAGATTAGTAAACCAGCATCAAGTACATCAAGTCAAAAAATATTAATATTCTCATAGCTTTAAGAAATAGTCGCTGAAATCTAAAACACACTTAAAAAAACTAAGAGAAGGTGAACAGAATAAATGAAAGCTCTACCATCCCGATCTGCCATGCTGTCGAAGAAGAGCCAGGCGGAGTCATCCCTCCCATATTTCACAAAAGCTACGTAGTGGCTGGTTTCGATGCACAGAACTGCAAACAACTCCATCTTCTGGGAGGGGATGCAGCCATGCCGCCAGTCCCAGTCTGGCAGATCCTTAGGAAGTGACAACGGATTGAATTTATGACTCTGTCTCTTGGGATGAAGATGAACCTACAGTTGAAGTGATATTTCAGAAAAGGAAAACACCCCGTAAGATTATTTGTTTCAGTGGCAGACAAAGCTAAAAAGAACATTACTGCTGAACAGAAGATTAATGGCTTTAGAGAAGGAACTGCAATAACAGTAGCTGACTAAACATTTCTTCTATTTTTCTCCATCAGTATAGTTCAACATTGCCCACAAAATTCAAACTTAAGGTTAGAAGGGAGGTCAGCTTTAATGCAACAATTTTCTACTACACTCAGACTTGAAAACAAGCCATGATTGACATCTTTATGCAATTATCAAACAGAAACTAAGCAGTTCTATGTCATGAATTTATCAACTCTAACAAGGGGGCATGTACATAAATTAGGATCTAAAGCAGACAGTTACTGCTTCTCCACTGTGTCCAGTCCTGGATTTGGCAGTTGCCATGTTGATAAACACATTGCAGGAGTTCCTGATTTGTCACCAAAGGAGACATTTTACTGGGTGGGTGGCAGTTACAGTAGTGCTGATGAAGAAATCTCACTTACACCTTCCTTTCAATTATTACAGCATAAACCACTCGGGTTAAACCCACACAGAATAACAAACAGAACCACTTACTTGTGTATTGCATGTTTTGCAGAACTGCTTGATTTTCCCAGCAGAAATATCAGTGTCTTCATAACATTCTCTGCACTCATACATAGCGAGCCCTCCACATATACGGCACTGCCTGGGAGCTGCGTTTTTAAAAAATATATTAGTCTCCAATCTGGAGAGGCTTTTTGTGTTTTGTTTGGGTTTTTTTCAACACAAGGAGTATGAAAAGGAAGGAGAAATATTACTTTAAATAGAGAAAAACAATATATTAAAAAAATCTTGGTAAATATTTAATAGAAAAAAACCCCAACGAAACAAACCACCCAAACTACTGTGTTAGTCACCCTCAGCAACTCCCGTTATACAATGCAGTGTTATATACTTACTATCTTCAAGTAAGTCTGTTATATTTAATTCCAAGGATGGAAAAATTTTATTGAACATTTTGAAGTCTTTTCCAAACCGAGGCATCTGGATAATCAGGCAAGAGGGTGCCTAGGTAAAATGCCAGAATATAATGTAATGATTAGAGATACTTCTAATGTTATAATTGTATTCATGTTATTTAAACTTGCAGTCCATTGTCAGAGATATCACAAAGTATTAGTCCTTAAAACAACTTACTGCCAGTAACTAAGAAGTTTTCTTTTAGCAATTCTTTGCCTAAATCCCTTTGGTCTGTTCAGCCAAAGGAGACATGTCATTAAGTCAGCCTTAAAATATTTTTGTTATGTAGGCATCCTGGACCACTGACATAGTATTCCCATTTCCAACATGTCCACATGTTTTTACACCAAATCCTCCTTTTGTCCCTCTGCTGAATGGGCAAATATCTAGATATCATCACTTCTAACAAGGTAACAGTTGTCACCAACCTCTGCAAACTTCAAGTTGCTGTTGATGAATGACCACTCTAGTAATTGCTGAATTGTTGGGACTCCAACTTTCTCATTTTTGTCCATAAAAATTTGATAGAAGTAACAGTCTTGTACTTTCTGACCTGCTGATCTAAAAACAGATTAAAAAAAAAAACAAAACAGATTCTGAAGCTCTATTGTAATGACTGTATTTTACTAGGAAAATAACATCTATGAGAAAATAGTTTATAAAACATCCACTCTGCATTGAAATATATTGTGCTTTAAGAAAACAAACAAACAAACAAACCAAAACAAAACAAAATACCCCCCAAAACAAAGTGCCTTAGAGGACAGGCAGACAAGTACTAAGTGTGGACTGATTTTAGGAAAACTTAAAGAAACAAAAGCAGTGTAAGTTTCAGTGAGTGTCAGAGCCCCCACCTCTGCAGAGCACAACACAGTGGGCACAGATACACCTCACACAGCACAGAACTACAGCAGCATGGAAAGCAACACAAGTCCTGAAACGAGGAAAGGACTGAGAAACTACAGAAAATGCTTTGTAATGGTGCTGCTGCCACAGAATGCAGCAAGGAACCTGGGAATATCAGGTGCCAGCTAACTGTATGACAGCAGTGAGCAACAGTCCCCCCCTCACTTAAACCCAGCTACGACAGCTGAACCCTTGTAGTGCTACAGCTGAGAGTGAATCCATACATAAATGCCAGCATCTGTTATTTTGATAAAGTAAGAGAACTAAACTTGATCAAGGCAAACAACTGAAATATTTTCATTAGCCTAACAGAAGAAATGCAAATCAGTTTCTACAGCTCACGCACTGACTCAGCAATCTGTGCAGCTTGTCCCAGAAATAAGGAGCTGTAAGCTGCAGGCCACATTAAGAATTGCTGTAGGCCCTCTTACAGCAGCCCTTCTCCAGCATAATTACCAGGAAGACAGTAAGGATCTCAAGTAGACAGCACTAGGACACAGGATCTCTGTCCAGCTCTCATGAAACTGTGCTCATGAGCTTGTGCAACAACACCAGTATGGCAAAACCTACCTACCAAAAAAGGTAGGAAATAGTGTCAAATTAGTCAATATAACTTTACTATATTGAATCCTATTAGCAATTTTAATCACAAGTCAAAGGTGTTTTAAGAGTTGTCTCAGTTTAAAAGGCAGCAGATAGCTTCTCTGCATCAGCCTCTACAAATGGTTGAGTTCACCAAAGAAAAAAAGATTCACCTTATTTTCAACAGTGGCTCAACTCTTAGAATATGGTGAAATAAAATATTCAAAAATTCTTCTGGATCTGCAAGGGGGGAGAGAAAAAAAAGTTTTGTTAGCATGCAAAACCAGCTGCATTATTCAAGACTCGTTTATAATGAAGGTTTTCAAAATTTTCATAGGAAAAAAACAGTTAAAAAAAAACCCGTTAATTTTTATATTTATTAACACAGTAAGGTTATGATAAACTATGAACATTTTCATGGAAAGCTTCTATTTATTCTTTTGGTCTCAAAAGGCCCTAATAAAAGGTACAGGCTCAACAGGGCAACAAAGCTTCCCAGTAAAGACCAAAAAGATGCTTTGTCTTTCAGAGGAATCATTTGGCACCACACAACTTTTCCAGGAGAAACAAAAGCTTTCAAAAGAAAACAGTGAATCTGCAGAGGAGCAGTGAGGAGTAGTGACAGTAACACATAAAAACCACTCCATACTACAGAATTCATCTAAACTAGAGACTGAGTTCTCATCAAGAATGCAGCCAACAGTAGCTTCCCAGAGGGCCATTCTCCCCACCACAGTTTGCTGATGTATTAACTACAATAAATACTGGTTTCCAGTGGTCAGTATTTACAAAGGAAGTAGCAGAAACAGCTACATAATATAATGCAAATTATTCATTATATGCAGTAAAGATCAAAAAGTTGGGAACTGATATTTTTCTAATATGATTTACACATTTTATTTTTTAAAATACTAAATAACCATTGTAACAATGAAATGTTGGTAGTGAAAAAGTTTATTCCTCAGGGACCAAAGGGACATTTTGAAAGAGGACAAAGACCCCAGCCTTATCACACTGTTCTCCCCTAAGTGCTAGAAGGGAGTTACAGGGCCACAGGAAGGCAATAAAAGAAGTCCAAGCAGTGAAAGACTTTTACAGAAATTGTTCAGCTAGGGTTCCTTACACTCCCAAGGAAGAAGAAAAGACCTTTCTGCCAGCCAATGATCACTCAAATTTCTGGTAGAGACCCTACTACTACAAGAAACTATTTAGGTGTTTTGTTCTGGTATAATTACATAGCAAGGTATCTCAGTTCTTTAATATTATGATTCTTATAAGTCTCAAAGAAAGGAAAACCTCCCCAGTTACCTTTTTCTTCTGAAGTGAATCCTGAGGCAGCCTCAACTTTTTCAAGTATTTTCCTCAGTTTCATTATTTTTGTAGCACATACGTATCCGTATCTAAGATAAATGGGTTTAATAAGCTATTAGCTAGTTTGTGACCAAATCAGAGAAGCACAAAAAACCCAACCCTCTTAAATGCTGAAATACAGGTTCTCAAATCCTTCTTTAACTGCATACAGTATTTCTTCAAAACCAAGTGTGACTTCTCATATTCAATCTGACTTCCAGATTTCTTAATGCAGGATAAATTTATTGCAGTGCTCAATGTTCTTTTATAGCCTTTAAGAGCATTTTTAATCATCAACTTATTAGAATAACTGTTTTCTGATTTGTCAGTCAATTACTTTTGATTTGTTTTCACTCTAATTTGCATCACTTAATATATAATTTTCAGAATGTCACATAATAACAGCACTGTGGGAGTTGTTAATAAAACCAAAATTCAATATTTGATAAAAAGATACAGAGCTGTATTGCTGACCTAAGAAGCTGAGGTTTTGAGCATTCAGTCTTTTCCTCTAAAGTTTTAAGCATGGTAGAAAGGTAATAAGACCTTTCAGTCATCTCAGCCACCTGAGATTTCTGCTACTCAGTGTGTATCCTGCTATCCTACCTATAGCACAGAACCCTGAACACACCAGGAAAAGTACACACACCCTTACAAGAACAAGGGTTCAGAGGCCAAATTCCAGGAATCAAAATAAAAACTTGGTGATAAATTGTTCAGTGACAGCCCACAGAATTTCAGAACTACAACTGTATTATTCTCATGTTCAAAAGAAATTAAGCTCAAGAAAAGTAACTTTTCATGCAGATTTTTGTTGCGTGTCCTTTGCTCATTGTGCCTAAGAAATTACAGAGCTCATATGTAGTTCCTTTAAAAAAAAGTGTTTTGACCACTTGCAGACCACATGTAAACAGTAACAAAATTTTAATGCCCTGCCAAATCCAATAAATTGTGAAACACCATGTAAGATAACTCACATACTTTTCTTGTCAAGTACAACAGCATTAAAAACATGTAAATAAGAATGTTGTGAATGAACTTAACTTGTATTTATCAGTGTTTTGTTATTTATACCTGTATAAATTTTACAATAGCTTTATGCTGATCCTATTTCCAAATCGAGACTAGCAAAAATATTTTATCACCAAACAATGAATAACTATTTCCAGTTAGCACTGATTAAATTTACCATGAAGAACAAGTAAAAATACTAAAAAAATAAATTGAATAGGGTGGTAGGAGCAGGCAGCCAAACTTCTCAGATTTGCAAGAGGAATGCATACACAGCAGGATCTCTCTAATTTATATTAGAGACCAGTTCATGTCTTTACTTACATTCTCAGAGGATTCACAATTTCTGTCCGCAACAGCTCTTGAGTCTCACTATAATACTCTACATCATTCATTTCTTTAGGTCTGAGCAACACAGTGTCCAAAACAGAGCTAAAAGAAAACAGGCTACAAAGAAAAA
This sequence comes from Pipra filicauda, assembly GCF_003945595.2. Classification (NCBI taxonomy): domain Eukaryota; kingdom Metazoa; phylum Chordata; class Aves; order Passeriformes; family Pipridae; genus Pipra; species Pipra filicauda. The sequence continues at coordinate 2,182,327 of NW_024104609.1, read as the reverse complement.
AGGAAAAGGAAGGTTGTTTTGACCCTGGAAGAGATGACCATTCAGATGTCTGAGCAATGTAAGAGAAAGCAAGCAAAGCCACAGAAAAATTAAAGAACTAAACAAACTCCAAAAGCAGTAATTATGGACAGGGGACAACACAGCTGTGCTAAATAGCAAAAGCCCACTCTAACCCAGTGTGCTTTCTGCAGCAAAGTACAGAACAATTGCCCAGGCAGGACTGTGCAAATAAGCCATAAGGGGTATTTCCCTCCCTCCTTCCACCCACAGCCTGGGTTGTCTTTCATCCTTCAACCATTTACAGGCCAGGGACTCCCTCAGCCAAACCGAGCAGCTACAGAAGGGCCAGAGCAGCGGGGACATCATTAGCACTTTGTTACCCAGCAAATGCTGCAGAACCTGCTCCCACTGGAAGAGCACAGTAACATGTCAGGCTGGAGCCATGACACGGGAGCTGCACAGTAACACACACAGACAGTCATCCATGTTCTGCATGTCTAGCATGGGATGCTACTACACAAATTATGAACTTACCAGAATAAGGTGGAGTCTAAGTAACAGGAGTTGTAATGACCCTGGATACCCTTCTTCTTTCCAATCATTGTCTCTAAACCTTCTTTTTCCATTTTTGGAGGAGTGTTTTCTTCTACCACTTCACTTAAGTAACCTCCAAAGGCTGAAATTTTTTTTTTCAAAAGACACTTTAAAGCCTCAAATTTTACTCCCCTTCAGATTTCCCTATTAATGTTTTATAGCTAAGTTGCTGCCTTAGTGTAAGCATTCCTTCTCTGGACTAGAATAGCATTTTATTATAGCTGAAACTCAGTGTTCCAGAGAGTGAACGAGGCCTTACATTCCACTGGCAATGCACATTAGAGTGCTTCAGAAAGCCTGCAAGCACTGAATTAATTTTATCAGTAGGAATGAAGTTCTCTTTTCATTACAAATGCCCTGTTCACACTATCTTACAAGTATCAGACACTTTTCTTTGCTGGGTCCCCAGCATGACCCAAGAAATCTAAAATACTTGAAGTTAGAAAAAAAAAAAAAAAGTTTTTTACCACTAAATTCTACCATAAACATACATGCTTTTTTAATGTTAATATTTAGAAAGTAAATTAATTTCCTGCTATAGAGAAAAATAGCTGCCTTTATTTCTGACAATGCAATCACACATTGCTAGAGTAGCAAATACCATTTTCAGCAAGACTGCTTTACAACTTCTAAAGTAAAAAACATACAGCATAAAAAATCCCTTTTATGAAATGTCTTTAAATATATGAAAATTTTCTTGTTTTAAAGCATAAAAGAGTAATCCACAGAACCACTGTATGCTGTACAGGTTGATCTTCTATTCATTAATCTCATTTAAGTAACACCTGTACAGATTCTCAAGTGTTCAATACAAAGAACTTACTGCAGGAATAAATGAAACCAAACCCCTGGTCAGTTCCCAGCTGATAAACAAGAAAGAAGCAGAAGGTCAGTACCTAGAGAGTTGCAGCGTTCAATCTGGTTGGAAACAGGCTGCAGTGAGGCAAACCTGGAATCTGGCCTGCAGCTTTTGAGTTTAACAAAAAGAGCTTTCTTCGGAGCACAAGTGAAGTATCGAGTTCCTTTAAATGTCCCATCCGTGCAGCCTGCACATTCATCTTCCTGGAAATTCAAGTGAGAATTCACTATTTTTCTTATTTCTAGAATTCTGCAGTAAGACATTTGATAGAGTATCTACCCACAAGTCACCCCTCAGGTACTCTGAATCGTGATATGCAGTGTTTCTGCATTTTAGTATACAAAGCTTTGACTGAGGTATTAACTGGATTTACTGAGGAAAGTAAGAGTTGCAGGTTTTTTTCTTCATGCTTAAAATTTCATCAGAAGCACCTTGGGGAAGTGGGAGGGGAGACCCAGTCCAGATTCCTTCTGTAGTTAGGAAGAGCACACATGCAGTACCGAGCACCTTTTACAACTCAGTTAAAATCATTAAGCATTGGGTAGTGTGAATACTTTCAGTGTGACTGTGCTGCACAAGAAAAATGCCTGCTTTGGAACACACAAAATGTACATCAAGGACAAACAACACAAACCAAGTATGAACAATAACAAGTTATTATCTTTGAGAATATGATTTAAGGTATACTGTCTACTGCTAGGCTTAAATGCAGAAATGCACGAGTGACACACAAGTTAACACACAACACCCTAAGGTGCAGCCTCAGAACACCTGTGGCAAACTGTGGCTTCCAACTTCATCCAAAACACCCACAAGGATAAGGATTTTTTGTAACAGCTGGAATTCCACATTCCGATCTACTTTGTTTGTGTTTTACATAATTGTACAGTGTTATGTATTATGTATATGTATTATGTATAATGTTCAGTTTTATTAATTATTATCCCAAAATAAAGAACCCCATTTTCTTAATTGAATACACATTAATTTAACTGACAGCCAACCGCAACCCTGGTAGCAGCTGCCACAGAAGAAATGTCAGTGCAGAACAGCAATTCACGTTTGCAGCAACTGTGCTTTTCCAAAGGGCCCAGAGAAACACATAAAGCACGTGGCTGTCATATCAACCAGTTATTAAACCAGCTATCAAAACCAGCGTTATGGCTCTGACAGTCATAACTCTGCCTGTTTGCTGGTATGCAAAAAACAAACATCAAAGTGATACTCAGTAAAGGCTCCTACAGTCAGGGCATTTTATATAAATCTGCATTTCAAAAGACCGTTAAAAATATGGTCAGCTTTTTTCAATTACAATCTCCATAATGTAAGCAAAGGACACTCCTTTAAAGCAAGGAAGTGATCAGTCCCACAAATTCAATTACCCCTTGTAACACGAAGACATCTCAGAGCCTCTTAACAGGGTAAGGTCTAGGACAGCCACAAAAGTCAGAGCTCATCGAAGAATTTAGCTCTAAGGACATCACATGGCAACCTGTTTTGGGCAAATCCCCCCAGATTGGCTGCTTTTGCAACATATACAGGGACCAGCTCTGAGAAACAAAACTAGTAATTAACACTAATATGAACTACAATTTATATTTACCAGTTCCAGTCCAGCCAACACTTCATTTACTCCAGGGGGCTGGCCAATCCAACGGATGACTCCATAGAAAGGAGGATTTTCTTTAACTTCAGCCAAGGAACCTGCTTCAAGACCATGTGAGTTCCCAATTGGGCTTGCTGTTGATGGACTGTCCTGGTTAGCTGCAGTATTCACATCACCCATGACCGACTGAACAGATAAAGAGAGAGGACTGTGTCCCATAGTACCATTTGTACTTGTTGCTTTTGTCAAGCTAAAAGGGAGGGAGTGAAATCTGTTTTCTGTAGACACAGAGTTTGTTAAAGGTGGCTGCAGTGGAGGTGAAGAATGCCCAAATCCAGAAGATGAATCAGTAAGTGATTTTGCAGGGTCTTCAGTAGCTGTTAAAATCAAAACCAAGATGTTAGTAAGTGTTGGGGGTTTTTTCCCCCCGTCTTAAAAAAGGAAAGACTTGGCTCTCAAACCAATGAAGTGCATTTGCAACCACATCTGATTTAACGTGTGACTGTACAGAAAGCACTAAGAGCTGGGGAGGGACATTTAGGAAGACATTTGGCACTTGGCAACACTGGAGAGACAGAACTAACTGAGGAGACACTGCTGCAGCCCCATCACTTTTACCACAAACAACAAAAACAAACAGCACAGAGAAAGATGATGTTAGACAGAAACTACAGAAAGGTTTAGACTGAAAACTTTTTTCATCCTGAGACTTTTTCTTTGAACATGAGCTAATGGTCACAAGGATTATAACAGGTAAAACTAGGAAGAGTTCATTGGCCATTGTGACTGAGGAAAGGACTTGGTTCACAGCTTACAGAGACATGAGTAATTGCTTGCAGACACGATTTGCAAAGGGAAAAGTGTTTATTCCCCTGACTCTTATCACAATATACTTTAGTTCTAACACAAGGAACCTATCAGCGTCTGTATATGTCACGACTAATGTTGTGCCTGATAAAAGAGACCACAACTAGATGTGATCACACAACACTAGCACAGGTGTTCTGTATCTTCTCTCATCTCTCTACATAGAATCATAAAATATCCTGAGTTGGAAAGATCTCTATTACACAATTGGTATTCACAGAACGAAAGCCTCTTCTTCATCAATTGCTCTCCACACACTGTTTTATTAACTGAAGTTAATGTCTAAAAAAAAAGTTAAAAAAATATGACAACTGTTACACAACCAAGAACAATTTTAACCCATTTTCTTTTACAGTTCATGGAATTCGAGGGCTACTGCTGCAATAGTTTCCATTGTAAATTAACATTATTAGTTTAGTCTTTACCCCTTCAGTCACTCTGCCAGCCAGCTATACTTTTCTAAAGTTTATCAGCCAGAAAAAAAAAAAGGTCTGGAAGCAAATCAAGATATACTGATCCTTTAGGCATGTGCACTCATACTTCTAAAAACTCACAGAGAGATTTTACAGAAATAACTTTTAAAAAATACTGAAAAAACATGTATACGTAGCCAGATTATTTCTCCCCTCCCCACTTCCAGACTGATTAGCTGGCATGGCAGAATAGTTCCCTTAGATCTGTAACATTAGCTACAAAGACAGGCAAAATACAATTACTCTGTCTACTTGGCTATAAGGAATATCTTCATATCCTCCATCAAGCCTCAGCTTTTATTTTGCCTGCAAGACATATGCATTCCCACAGAGCTGCACATACATTGCCAAGAATGTAATCTCCTACATGCAGAATAAAACCACAGGTCACATTAAGACAGAGAACACTTTCATAGGAGTTTCAAGATGCTTTTTATGATATAGTATGTCTTCCACTAAGACAATATACTCCAACTGTTTTACATTTAATCTCATATTTGTTTTATTTGAAGAACATAATACACTCTAGTTTTGTTCTGTGGTTTTTTTTAAATAAAGTATATGCCTACATGAAGGCATCTCTCTTTACCTTCATCAATATACCATGGGGGTTTTGTTTTTGTTTGAGGCTGAGAGTCAACGGATGAGCCATTTAATGTGTAGAAGACTTCAGATCTGCTTCTATTTCCAGGTTCAGAGGTAGATCCTGGAAAACAACATACTTTAATGAAGAGGTTAATCTCTACTTAGAAAAGGTTACCTACACTCTTATTTCACAGTATAAATTTGTTATTATACTTTCAAAAAGACCCAACTGCTTTTACACAAAGCAGCAAACTCTCCCATCAAGGCTAACGCAGTTCTAAGCTTACAAATCTACACCAAACTAACATAATCCTCCAAGCTGAAATTTCAAGTCCCCAACTTGAAAAGAAGGCAGAAAATACTTCTCAAGTGCAAATTTTTCATGACTATAAATTATGGATATAAGAAAATATTTGTGATACAGTGTACAGCAGGTATTTTTTTGTTTTTAAAGCACTAAAATTTCACAGTAGGCAAATAGATTACTGATGCAATGCCACACAGCTATAACTCGTGCCAACATATAACCACAGTTACTTTAGTGAAGATCATCTCTGTCAGCATCCAATGCCAGAAAAGACAATACTTTTCCCCAAGCAGTAAAAACTTGTAATTCTTACATAAGTACAGAAAATCACTTCCCACACATACCTGTAGCCTTTGGCTTACTGTGATTGAACACGCTTTTGTCACCTCTTGAGGTATAGGCAAGCTTGGGAGGTCTCCTGTCCTGTGACACAGTCTCTAAGACATGGTGTATGAAGAGAGTATTAGCTTCCCTTTTCTGTGTTTTTACTGTGTTACAGAGAAGTTCAACTCCAAAGGTAACCAAACAAAGGGCTGTCATCATAAGCTTTAAAACTGAGTGGAGTAAAACCTTGCTTGGCACATAACCAACATTTTACGTGTACAGGATTTGCTTCTATCACATCAGCAATTACTTTGCTCTGAAGTCTGCTATTACTTCATGAACACTTCAATGTATGTGCATATTTCCATTACAGGAAACAGACACATGAAATTCTAAACTTTATTTTCTACCAACACACTTAAAACAAATGCTCTTCTCCCCAAAATGGAGTCAGTATGAATTCTCCAGAGAAGAGAGGAAAATTTATGCAAAATCATGCATCTCAACTAAACCAGCGAGTAGGAGATGAACATAAATCAGTCAAACCGAAGAGCAAGGGCAACAGTTACAGACCAAACACTCATTAACACCTGTCTACAGAGCCCAAGCAAAAGTTACTTACAAAAACTTTGCTTTCTTCAGAAAAGGGATCAGGGGACTGTAGTTGTTACAAGTTAACACTATTCTGTGAACTACTGCTGTGAATTTTTCCACGGTCTTGCTATGCATTTTCAAATATTTACCCACAGACTGCATACATAATACTATCAATACCTTTCCAGCACAGAAAGACCAGCTTTCTGATCCAAGATATTTAAACTCCTGGAGTAAATTTAACAACAGTCCATACAAAAGATTCCCGCTACAGACACTCACATATTCACTAATATTACACAACTCCACAATATTGTAAATACTGTACTATTTGACAGGAATTTTGTTCAATATTAAAGCTTTTCTACTAGTGAGACTATAATGCAAAGGAGGGGAAAACTGAAGAGAATTATAACACAGAAGGTTAAACTAATTCAAGTGAATTAAGGATATTAACTTTGCAGTATTGTTTTAATCATATAACTGTGCCTAGGTGGAGATGTTATCGAAGTCTGCCTTCTGGTTAAGAAAGCTGGGCATACCTGGAATAACGTCATTGATATGCAAAAGAAGTGTACTTTCAACACTTGCAAAACTGCACAGCTGTATTCCATTATATCTTCCATCCCAGTTTCCAATCGGATTATCCTAAAAATAGAAAAACATGTTACATGTATCCCAAGAGAAGATTTACATCATGCATATGTCTTTAGGAATATAAAAAGTAGGAAAACGAAAGGTTTGACAACGTCTACTTTTTCCTGTAACAAATTTTGTATTTAGAACAGCCAAAGATTAAACACAAAAGCAACTTAAAACCTGCTCTTTTGAGAAATATTTCCTACTCTAAAAAGCATTCCTCTACTAAAAACTATTATGGATAAACAAGTTAGAACAACTTCAGTGCACTGTTATGGAATAGCTATGCAACCAAGAAAATGGAAGCATCTGTTCTACAAAACCAAAATCAAAACATTATGTCGAACTACCAAAAATTTGAAAGCTGTCTATTTTAAAAAATTCAAGTTGCTAGAAATATTTTTTAATTACAGGCTTCACATTTTCTTGAAAAATCAACTTTTGTACTTGAAACTCAATACTTTTAAGGTAGAACAAAGTCAAGCAAAAAAACAGTAACGTGAAAAAAAAGCTTTTAAAAACAGCTAACAAAAGAAAAATACATCCAGCCTACTTTTTTAACAGGCAGAACAAAGCCAGTCTCACAAGACAAACACTCAGCTCTATGACTTCAAGACTGACACCTAACATGGCAAGTAGCTCAGTGGAGGCTCCTCAGAATAACCAGAGTATTTCTCCTGAACTCTTTAGCATCAAATAGGATATCATTTACCTGATGCCAAGAAACAATTACCACCAAGGGGCATCTTTGAACACAAGTGTTTATTTCCCATTTTAGGTCAGCCTCCGCTGAAGTAGCTTGTGGGATAAGGTTTCTTCTTCTAATTGCATGTCATTTACTAGCTAACACACATGCAGAAGTTATTAAAGTCAGATTATTTTCTTACCATGTCCACTCCAACAACGTATCCTAAACTTTCGTTTCCTGGTAAGACATCACAGAATATAACTGTCCCATACTCTATACTCTCTCCTATCTTCAGAGAAACCCTGGAGTTGATCTCCAGAGGAGGAAGTTCTACCTGCATTGCGTCAACTGGAGCTGCATAGTCACTTTCCAGTTCATTGTCATCATCTTCCACCAGCTCCAGTTTGTCCAAAGCAACAAAAACCCCACAGTCCTCATCGCATCTGAAAAGCTGCTTGCCTTGGTACTGTCCATCAGTAAAGCCCTGACCGCGACCTTCTTCCTGGGTGTCGGAGGAAGAGGGGGAAAAAAAGAAAAGAGAAAAAAACCAATGTATTTTGTGCAAAAGCAGACTACTAAAAAAGCAGTAACACAAGCCAGTGTTTTGGACGAATCTCACTAAGAATTTGCCTGGTGAACTATCTTTATATTGAGAGAATTCTATTGTCAGAATTTGTGGCAAATATAAACACTGTCTATCTTAGGGGAATAAAGAGCAAGATGTCATCAGATTAGAGAGTAGCTGCAGGCAGAAGCCTTTTTACTCAGAGAAGCATGTTTTCTTCAGGTGCAAATCTTGATTCCATCATCAAATTTTTCCCGTATCAAGACAAGACTACTTCATACTAGACATAATGCTAAGCATTCAAAAATTCCACTTGTATGCCAAATAAAGAGAGATGATTTTCAGAAGCACTTAGGCCTGATATTCCCTGAGGTTCTCAGTGGGAACTGCAAAGTTTGGGAAAAGTTTAAAGAGTACTTTGAAAACTATACTTCTAATACAAGAGGAGCACTCTCCTGAAACTAATCCTTCAAAAGCTTATGGTTGGCATTAATTTTGCACACAACAGCTACATTCTCTATCTTAACTAGTTGCCATTTGACTTTCTGGGATCTACAAAAGCAGCAGCCCTAAAATCCAAGCCTGCATTTATGGACCGTATTCTGACACGTTGGAGGAAAAACAAAGTACTCAAGAGAAATCTGAGAGTCACATATGCACCACAATGGGAATATAACTAATTTTGCCCAGAGAAGTTGTAGATGGTCCCTCCCTGGAAGTTTTCAAGGCCAGACTGAATGGGGTTCTGAGCAACATGGTCTAATGGAAGGTGTCCTTGCCTGTGGTTAGGCAAGGTTAGAACTTTAAGGTCTCTTCCAACCCAAATCACTCTGTGTTTCTGTGAATTAAATTTTTCTAGGCTAAAAGGAGTCAGAGTACATTCAAGTCTTTCTGCCAGCCCAGACACCTCATCAAGCTTCATTTAACATGTAGAATACAAGGCTGATGTGATATGGCATGTTCATGGGTACCTAATAAACAATACTTATGAAAAGACTGAAGGTAACAATTTTCAGGGGTCACTATGCTTCTAAAAAATAAATTATTATTACTTCCTCTTCACATCGAAGACTTTTAGCTCATCCTATAAAGTAAAAACCCCTTGGCAAAAGACTTACCAGCAGCTCTACTCCAAAGTATATCCCTGCAAGGGACCTGTCTTGCATTAAGGGTCCTCTGAAGCGAACAACTCCAGGAAATTTGTCATCTCCTGACCTCAGCTGTACTCTAACAGGGGAGCCAATATCTATTTGGATGCCTTTAGCTAACCTGCTTTTGCTTTTAAACAGACTGTATCTTTCCTCACAGTTAGTAATAGCCAAAAGCAACTCGGCTAGTTTTTCATTTATTTCTATAACATCCTTCTCATCCACAAACAGGATTGCATGAGGTTGTTCCAGAATCTTTAATCCAATCTGCAGTTTCTTGCCTTTACAAGGAATATTTCTGGAGTGTCCCACAGAAGAACGGTCTTGGAAAAACTGCCCGATGCTACCTTTGGGCACCTTCAAGAGCTTTTGGGTCTGCTTGTCTATGACACTGCATTCCTGGAGAAGCAAGTAGAAGATCCGCTCTTCCCAGTAGGATGAACTTGCTTTTTCTTGACTCCATAAACCCGAATTCATTGTGATTAAAACTGTAAAAGCTGCACAGAAGTCTTCAAGAAAAATAAGCTCTGGATTTATGCACAGTGGTCTTTCCAAATTCTACTGGAAGGTCCAATCTTTGTCAAACAACACAATATTCATTTTGCAAGGAACCGAGTTCAGAGCAGGAAGCCTAGAATAAAAAAATAAAACAAAAAAAAAAAAGAGAAAATTAAATTGGGAAACTATAGCTAGTCTTAAGTAAAACATAATTTATATCTGTGACCAGACCCACTCCTCCTACAGAGTAATAGTTCAGCAAAATCCAAGACAGTGACCACAGTCCCAGAACAGCCACAATATTGCTGATCATGGACAGACCCATTTACCCATTTCTACTATTTACTGCCTATTTCCTTTCCTTGTCTAGTTCCTTGAAGAAAGGAGCTGTGAAAAAAGTGCAATGAAAGGCAGAAAACACATAAAACACACATAAGTGAAAGGAAAAAGAAAACTTAAGTTCACATGAACAGGAATAAACATCCTTCTCAAATTTACAAATAATATTTTATGGAAGATCTTTTCCCGTGCTTAGTGACTACTTATTTCTGACAAAGTGCACTGCATCTGTCATCCTGCATAACATTTTGATTTAGTGAAGCAGAAAATTGTGTTGACGAAATAGAGCAGCAGAAAATGGAAACTTCAGTAACTCATAACAGCCATTTCTTTAAATAAAGAAATGGTCAGTTCCAGTAAGTAACAGATAATGTATGAAAACCAATTTGTACCTACGTTGCAACATGAACTTCTGAGAAAAAATTAAGAAATACATCACTTTCAGTTAGTAAAATACCCTAGAAATAAACACCTTAGTTAAACATCATCCTAAGATTTGTAGTTCACAACCAATGAACTAAAAAAGAAAAGTCTGAAAATACTTCACTGAGAATGGTGGCAGGTACAAAAGTAAAATACATACACACAAATGGCTACAGTTTCGATCCTACTGGATACATGAAGGAAGATCCACAGTACCTCAGCAGGATTTACTCTTCAAAGATGGCAGAAAACGGCAGCGTACAAGTTAAAAATATAATTTTTTAAATTTTCCCGTTTGTAATCTGTGATGCCAGTTTGCATCTGGTTAAAGGAGAATCTCACTGATTATTTATGGATTTAACTTCAATAAATTAAAAGCAAATAATCTCTTTTCCTTGTGCCTAGGTACCCTGTTCCTCCCCAGCTTTTCTACGATGGCATTCAAATACCACAAAACTTATTGCTATTTCTCCTACTTAGTTCCATCCCCATTTCAGAAGCTACTGGAAAGCAATGGAATCCAGTAGTACTGTAGCTATTTTCATCATCTTTTTTTAAGCAGAAAGATTATTTAACAAAACTCTTTCCCCCAGAGAAAAGTAGTAACAACCACAGACAACCCGAAATTTATGCAAAGTCTCATCTTTCAGTCCCAGGAATTCACACATTTCTGTGCTGCCTTGGTGAGGCTCTTGTGCCATCCAGTCATTCCAAACTGCTTCTCCTCTGCACAGATGTGGCATGTGGGTGTCAGTGCCATCACACTGAGGCACTGCAGCTGCAGCAGCTCACAGGAATTATGGGGTTTAATGTGTTTCCATCTGCAAAGTGATTAACATCCGAGGGACAGAATCTGGGCAGTTTCAGACCTCACTGAGGGAAACTCTGGTAGACTGTAAATGTATTCTCAAGTTAAAAATTATTTTTCTTCATTTTCATTCGATACACATAAACGGGCTTTAATGTTTGTGGTGACTGACAAAAAAGTGGTGTCACTATTGGAATGAAATAGCAATGCTTTATACGAAACTGATACACAACAGGATTTCCCCCACCACCACACTGAAACCTGATTACACGACCATTAGTTTTTGTAAGTCTACTCAGATGTTAAAATAGTTTCCTCCAAGTTCTGTCTAGTTCTCTCCCCTTACTTTTTCCAGACAGTGGGGAAAAAATAGATCCTGTCTTGTTCTTCATAGCTCATTCTATGTTCTCAGCTTTCAAAAGCTGATGCACTTCACTTTCTTTTTTTGTGAGCCATTCCACAAACTTACCGAACCCCCGATATACTGCAAAAAAGTATCTCTGACATTACAGGGAACCTGACCTTTCCTATCTTATTTAGAGAAATAATTCATTTTAATTTTAGTAAGTATGCATGGAAATAATATATTAAAAGACAAGTCTGTTCAAGAGCTTTAAAATATTAATTTTAGAATATTATTTATCGTATTTATTTTTAATAAGGATACCCTGCTTGCAGGTCCATTGCTGCAACATCATACAATCTTCACATGTTTAGTAGTAAAGAATTCAGTGTGAAAACATGTTAACAACTGCATTTAGATTATATCACAATAACTTTATAGGGTGCCTGGTCAGTCTTTCAAAGTCCTTATCCACAGAGATGTTATTAAACCCACTGGATACAGTACCAAAAGGCTTTCCTTTATTAAAAAGTTCGTTATCTCTTCATAAAAACGCCTTCTTTAAAAACTTATCTACCACCACTGTCCCCTGTCAACAGAAAAATACAGCTCTAAAAAACAAATTCTCTTCTTTTAGAATAATAAAAGTGATAAATTAGTACTTTAGCAGCACAGAAAAGCTTGTTAAAAGGATGTTAAGCTTTGGCAACATATCAAAAACATATTTACATAAACCACTGGATTTAAATTTCTTTTTTCAGCCATTTTCCATGGAATTGATTATTCTGCAACTAAAGTAAAAGCCTTGCTGAGCCAACAGCCCACGTGTATCAGACAAGGGCCAGAATAAACTATTAGACCTCGGTATGAATCGATTTGGGAACCAAACAAAGCACACTTACCAACAAGTTATCATTATACTGCACAACACACCAGCAACTACAAAACCCTGTGCAAACCAAAGAGTACTTGCCCACCACAGGCATTTTAAGTGTCAGAGCCTGTTCTACTACCTTCTTTTACTCCACCTCCTACCTGAATTGTTTTACGCTCAAAGGATTTTATGGAGAAACAGGCAAAACAGTTATGACTGCAACACTACATACTTCAGAAGAAAAAAGCATTTTAAAAATCGTCAGAGGTAGGCCATCATAAAAAAATCTAACTTCAAAGCTTCCCTAACTTCCTTTTTTATTCTTCTGTCATGAGGTACTGTTGTCACTACAGAGATATCCCATCATAAAAACAGTTTGCTCTGAAATACAAGAACTCTGTTCCTACCCTGCAGGAGCCTCGGATGAACTATATAGAGATGTTTGAATCAGCTATCGGGTTTCAGCATGAACACGAGTCCGTAGCTGTGATCCAGAGCACAAAACGAAGAGGCTAAAATAAATTGTACAGATTCTAAGAGAACTTTAACACCAAAAAAGAATTTAAACAGCTGAGATGCAAAGTTACGTTCTCCGACAGTCCAAAAATAACTTTCGAGGGAAGGTTAAAACCCGGAGCAAGGAAATTTAGTCGCGGCTCAACGTACACATGAAAAAAACTGAAACTGGTTCCCTCACGAAGAGTTCCACGGCAAGACACGTCCGTGCGAGCCACACCGCTCGGCCGAGCTTTGGGGAACGATTATTCTCCCCCATTTCTGAGCGTCCTCTCCCCTCTCCGGGCGGTTCCGCGCAGGACAGGGCAGGAAAGTCCCGAAACACTTCTGCGCTGCCCGGGGATTCACGTCGAGCTGCGGGAAGGCCCGGCCGGGCCCCCGCGCGGCGCCCCCGCCCCGCCCGCAGCGGAGCCCCCGCACCGCCATCCCCGGCCCGGCCCCGCCGCCGGGCACGGCCCCCCCGCGCCGCAGGGCCACGGGCACGGCCGGAGCGCGGCCTTAGGCCGGGGGGCCGCACCGACGCACCGCCCCTGCCCTGCCTGAGGGCGCCCGCAGCCGCGCTCGCCCCTCACCTCCTCACGCCCGGCCCTGGGCTGGGCGCGCCGCCCGCCTGCGGCACCGGCCGGTCCCCGGCACGCCGGCCCGGCCCGCGCCGCGTTCGCCCATCGCCGCCACGGCCGCGCAACCGCCCCTGCTGCCCCCAGCAGGCCCGCCCTCGCCGCTCTCAGCCAATCACAGCGCGCCGGTGCCGCCGCTCCGCGGCGCTATTGGCGAGCAGCGCCGCCAGTCACAGGGGGATTCGGGGATTTCCAGCCCATCGCGGTTGTACGAACGGCAGGGCAGGGGACGGGGGGCGGGGCACTCCGCGAGAAGGGTGCTAATTGGTCACACCAAGCTCGGAGGCGGGACGTCGGGGGCTACGGCGGCGCTGATTGGGTGGAACTGGCGTGCCCCCGAGGGCGGGGCGGGCACTCGCGGGGTCGGGGTGGCCCCGCCCATCCAGTCCAGTCTCTCGGGGCCGGACCTGGACCTGGACTTGGACCTGGACCTGGACCAGCCCCTGCTCCGGGGCTCCGCTGTCCGCGGGCCCGTCCCCGCCACCCCTTCTTGGGAAGGACTCGCGTCCTGCGTCCAGCTCCCTGTCCTGAGCGAGACTCGCTGTCCCCGGCGCGGCAGCACGTGGGGACGGGAGGAAGGGGCTCCTCGGGGCCCGGTACGGTCACAAACCTCGCCAGGCGCGGAACTACCGACTGAATTAATGAATTGTCCTTCCGTGCGCGCTGGGGAAGAGGGCGGGAGGGATTTTAGCCGTGCGGTTTCCCCACGGCACAGCCTTTACAGGCGCGGGGTAATTCCCAGCTCGCTGGGGAAGCAGCGGCCGCGGAGTTCGTGAATGTCAGGCTTGGCCTGGCTTCAGTACCCAGTTTTGAAATATTTTTACTTTCAAGAAATGTAAGTAATACTGCTGAATATTCGATTTAATAAAAGCCAAATGAAGCTCCTCTTAAACCGACCTACTTTTGATTGTGACTGTCGTCTGAACGCTGCGCTGTTTCATCCACTTCGCATCGATGTTGTTCATATATAGTGAGCTCTGCTTAAATAGTGAATGACAGAATGAACTCTGGGATAGAAGGGAGTTCATCAGCGGGACGGTTGTGTTTACAAACTATTCACACATTTCCAGAAAGCAGTATTTGTTTTTAGAGAAGATTTTGTTAATTAATTTTTTTGAATGCTTTTTTTTTTTTTAATAATGTGGTATTTCAAACCAGTGCTTTAAATTTCATTTAAAAATATTTCTGAAGTTTTGCCTTGTGAGAAATGGACATCTTTGGAAAATGCAGTATATAATCCTGCACCTAAAGTGGTTACAGTAATATTGACATACAAAGAAACACTTTCCTGGTTTCTTAGCACCTGTAACATTCCTTTAATACATGTTTTTTATGTAATTTAGTAACATATGCAGTTCAACATTAGCTAAAGGCTGTTCCAGTTAATCCTGTTCCCTATAGCTCTCCAGAATCCAGAGACACAGTCAGTAAGCAGACCTAGTGCAGCCTTGAATCTAAGCTCTTAAGCCCTGTGTGTCACTGCCAAGGTTTTTGCTAGGAAGATGGGAAGGCAGGACACAGGGTTTTATTGGTCTGGACACGTGCCAGATGGAAAGGACACAGACACCAGCAGGAGTTTATTGGAAACTCCTGAGGAAACACTAAGAGTCCGTCTACTACGGAACAAATGCTCACACTAATCATTTCACTAGTCACTTACAAGCAGAAGTGCATTTCAAAGTCTCATTTAATTTTTAAAGAATAAATCATCTTGAAAATATATACTAAGATTTATGCCTTACATCTCTTCATTTTGCAGGAGAGCTCCTGGTAACTCCAGCCATGCTCAGCTGATCCTCAAGGTGGCTATCTATACACAGCTGCTGCAGCCCTCCACTTGGAGAGCTGCTTTTTATGCTACTACAACATGCATTAGCATGTCTGCTATAAACCCTGTTATTCCAGATTTTATTATGTTTACATTTTGGGTATAGATAAATCACATGAGGAACATGATGATAAGTATTAGCCAAAGTACACCATAATTATATGTGAGAAGAAAAGGGCACAGACACAACATGAGCAGAAAATATCAAAATACTTGATAGGAATGACTACATATAGTGTTCCTAATAACTCACTATATTTAAAATTATCCTGTATTCCATGTAATTATGTACTTAACCCTCTATGAATCCATCAGGAAAAATGACCAGCATGACCCATTTGGAAGGTCTGTCATTCTCCAGACAGAACAGTGCTTGTGACATTTAACCCAAGTTAATATCCCATTGACCCACTGGCTTGCACACAGCTCCATGTCACTGACACACCACAGATGAAAGGCAGGCCAAGACTGGTGTTTACTCTAAAGCTCCTTCATACTCCTTTAGAAGTATAAAGGAGTTGTAAAGTGATAACAGGACTTTGGCAGTGTAAAACGGGCCTGGTACGTCTCTTTCATGTTGAAAACCCTGTCAGTAACACCAGCATGAGATATTTTTCATTAAACACTGAATGATTTCTTTAAACCACACTCTTGTTAAGAGAGACATGTTTTGTAATAATGAAGTATGGTAAACAAATTCCACTTTCAAATGACACAACACTACATGATTAAATATTATATCATAGCATGGTACAAAATTTTGTGCTGAGCCAGGATAGGAGTATGGTATTCATTTATCACAGCATCACCCCAGAAGTGCAGAATATTCATGCAAAACAGCTGAATGTTTTCTGCTAATTCAAACATGGAAATGGTCAGTATTTATCCAGCTGCATTTAAGAAAAAGAGAGGAAAGGTTCTTGTAGGAGCATCAAAGACAATATTACCACACTTTCTAAATATTAGTTATGTGATAAAAAGGGGCTTGGATAAATATGTTAGGTATTTCTGCTTCCCGCTGGTTTTTGGTGTTTGGTTTTTTGGTTTGTTTTTTTTTTTCTTTCTCTCACTACCTACAGTTCTAATGAATGATTTAGTAAAATAAATAAGGTTTAGTTACATAGTTTGGGGCCTGAGATGGGAAAGCAGCACAGACTATGAAGTTGCCTGAAGTATTTTGTAATAGGGCTATTACAGCCACATTCTTTAACAAGAATAAGACCTTGTTGTGCTTATAATAAAATGCCAATAAAATCTGCTAGAAAACTGCAGTTCATAGCTGACATTGGTTTATGTCCCAATTTTTCAAGCTGATACCAGCTTTGTAGTCTATGGTTGAATACTGTGTCTGTCTGGGTTTGTGTAATCTATCTGATTGGAAAAATGGGAACTGCCCAAAATGGGGTATAAATCAAGGCAGAATTTTTGACACTATTACAGCAGTCTCTTCTGGTTTTTTTAACTACCAACACAGTCTTTCAATAGTGGCAGGCATCCTTAACATGACATCACGCTGCTGGCTCATCTGGTGTCTAGTTGCCAAGTTTTGGACATAAACTTTCAGGTTATTCTTCCTAAAATGAGTATTTTCATCTTAAATTGGTATGGAGGACCTAACTCCTATGACAACCACCTTTTTTGCAGTGCAGTGTTATGATTTTAACCTTACCTCACTCCTACATTATTGCAGAGCACTCTTTTTCCATATCCCTTGATAGATGCATTTTAACACTGTGTTCTTTATGTCTGATGAAGCCAGTGCTTTCACAGAATACAAACTCTATGTGAGCCAGTGCATGAGGATCCCTTTTCCATCCCTATAACAGAACATGCTTTTCTGTTAAAATTTACCACAGTTTTACGAGTATTCAGGTAAATGGATGGTGTAAGTGCACTTGCCCATCTCTCAGAATGCTCTGCTGCCATTGTGAAAATTTTCTTTTCACCTGCTTGACCCTTTACACAGTATTTGACTATTGGAAGTGAAGCTGAGAATGTAAAAAGAAAAATATTAGTTATGTATTCTGCTAACAAACACCACTGTATACTGTAGTGGTTTTTGCATGTGCTAATCAAGTAGACGTTTAGGAAAGTAAAATGCTGCCAGACTCACAACACTGGGTCCAGTGAAGGGCGAGGTGCTGTTCAGAACCAACCCGAGCTCCTGGGAGCAGGATGAGGAGCAGCAGCCTGCTAAACCTGCTGTGGATGTCACAGCTCCTGAGCACGAGGAACACGTTCAGGAACCAGCTGTGACCATAACAGCTGGCTCTACAAGGACAGGCAGAACTCTTGTAGAACACCCTTGATTTGTAAATTAGTTCATATCTATCAGCCACGATCATAATAACAGATTTCACTTTTTTAAAAATCATCCAGGTTGACTGGATTAGGACTTACTTATTCTGAAATAATTGAAAGTAGAAGTCATACTTAATATACTGAAAAATGTACTTTTTTCTTTTAGCATTTAACAAGAGAAAGACAATAGCACTAAGCATCACAAAATAATACATTGCTTTTTGGCAACACATAAATTAACAGATTCAGAATTCAAAGTTTAGATACATCTGTGAACTGTCAGCATGAGCAAAATGCATTGAAATCCCTTTTGGTTTTTACTCACAATTGTAACCAAACCCATAAATCTAACTTTAAAGGAATAGAGTAGAGCCAGAAACACATGCCTTGTCTACACTTAAAAGGGTTGGCTGGTATAGCTACACCTTAGAGCTGAATTGGCAAGCACAGATTTCTGTTGTAACTTAAATCATATTCTGCATGGAACATGCTAAAGTGGCTGAAGGACTCTGCCAATATAATGGCATCTACACTAGGGCTTTTGCCAGTGTGGTTGTAGCTGCATTGGAGTGATTTTTCATCATTCTGACAGCTATTTTGGCAAAACTTCTACATTCAGACAAAGTCCAAGTTGGAGTTGGCATTATTTTATGTGACAAATAGAGCAGAAGAGAAGCACTACCAGTTTATGGTCCTGGTTCTACATTATTGTAAACTGTTTATTCTGAAGGAATGTGTGGAGCAGGATCCATGTGATCCTTTGGATGTTTGCCTCCCATATTTGAGCTGCATTAAAATTGCTTGGTTTTTCAGTGACTGAGCTTTGGCAAGGGGGGAAACTTACATTACTTAAAAAAGATAATGTCCATATTATTTACCTCAGAAATAGCAATCCTGAGGGTTTAAAGCAAATTTCCAAAGTGAAGTGAACTGCAAAAGGAAGCATCTGCACCAAAGGACATGTGGATTAATAATACATCATTCTATTTCACTTTGTCCTCAGTTCGACAATGAATTTAAGTGTATATTAAGCATAGGATTAATTTTAGGCACACTCTTAAGCCCATTTCAAGTTTAGTAGACATGTCAGATATGATAATGCTCCCACTTGAACTTTAATTAAGCAGATATTTGAAATTAATCATATGTTTAAGCACTGTGTGGAATCGGGATTTCTCTTGGAAGTGCAAGTTTATGCAGAACGAGGCTATTTGCTGTGGTACCACCTGCATTTTTTTTTCCTGAACTGGATGTTAAGTCTGTACTTTAAAGACAACCCAAAGGGCATTATTTTTCCACATAAGCACATTTGCATATTTGGCTTTTTTTTTCCTAATCTCCCTTTTGATAAGTGTTTTTTTTTTGCTTCAGAAATCCATGCAGAGAAGTTTTTCATTGATTTTGTTAATTGCATTTACTGTTGAACTCTTTCCTCTGCCAAGCCCCGTGGAATCCTGACTCTGGGGTTCCCAGACCTGCCCGGTGCTGGGCCCTGCTCGCCGTGGGTGAGACACAAGGGCTGCTTGGGGCAGATAGGAAATTTCGTGCGTAATCAGCCAGCACTGAACCAGTGAGCCAATGGGACAAGGAAGTCTGATTTAATCAAGGCTTCTTCCTTCCTTTTTGTAAGACACAGAACGTGCCTGCTAAAAGAAAGCACAGACACGTTTTTCTGCGTTCCGAAAATGCGAAGCAGGCTTTGTGTGGCCTTGTACAGACCATCCATGGGGCACAACTAACAGCAATTCAGCAGTTTCCAGGTGAGTGTTTTGTGCACTTTGGTTTCTAGTTATTTAAAGCTCGGCGAAGGAGCTAGAGCAGCATTTACCCTGAAACAGAACAGGATGAGTGTCTGTTCCAGATAAAATTGTGTAATTTGTTGCAGGGGTTTAGTATTGTTCTGGATTTTTTTAATATGTAAAAATAAATAGTAGCTTACTTAAAAGAGCTTGCAATCATTTTTAGCTGTGAAAATGAAACTGTTTATATGAAGTGCATGTTTTCAAGGCACATAGATTCAAGGCAGAAGACTTGTGTATCACAATGTCCAATTCTGCATTCTTCTGTTCAACAGTGTGTTGTGCTTCTCTGGTAGATCATGTTTTAAAGTAGCATCTATATGTATAAATACACACTCACAAATATGCATATGTTAGGTATATAAAGCTATACATATGTAAAGATTTTTTTTTAAATGTAAATACAATTTTGCTTATAAAGTTATCCCAGCTTACGACCAAGAAAAAAGTTGTCATTTAAATTTGTTTGGCCATTTTCAGATTCCTCATTTAATCTACTATATATGTTCTTGGGATGAACTGTTGTGATTTTCAAAAGACTGAGCAGTTAGACAATAAGTGGCTACTCTTCATGCTCAAAAAGCAGATCATAAGGAGGACTCAAATAACAGTGAGAACTTTTCATTCCGAGTCTGAAGTCCGAAAATAAGGACTTCCACGATGCTTTTATTAAGGAGGATGACCACATTTATGTATTTGTTCATCCAAGCCAGGCAAAGGAAAGGTTTCTGTTAGGGGAAAGTGGTTTGCCCTTTCATTTCCAGCGGGGAAAGCAATTTCTTTTCCTTTTATAGCCTTGCAGCTTGCCAGAAATCAATAGGACTGCTGAAGGAGTTTCCTCACCTCTGTATCCTGCATTGCATAACTGGGTGGTTGGCAATTGGAGGCAAAATGATATGTAGTAACATCCCTCTCCTAAACTCTCCCATTATTTAATAACCACTGCTTGGGCATTATTTTAGCATGGCTTTTTAAAACTATATTGTTCTGTTATTTGATTTTCACCTATTGGCTGAATTGCGAGCAAAACTTCACTCATGATAACTGACTGAACACAGCACCCTGGCAAAGCTGTTAGGATGTTCTTAGAACTTGTCCAACTGCTAGTATAACACAGTGGTGTAACAGGTAGGTTTTGGGTTTGGTTTTTTTTTTTCAGTTGGTTGGTTGTTTTTTTTAAAAAACCAAACAACATCCTGGGGAGACATTTATGCGGCAGAATGGTCACTCTGGTCTGTGTAGTAGGAGCATATTGTGTTAGGCATTTTATCAGTGCATGGTAAAATACTGGTCCTAACAGAACAGGCATACAGATCTACTGCAGTACAGTATGTAGGGTAAGAGGACTAGTAAAGGGAGAATGCTTTTATACAATAATTAGTAAATTCAGTTATCCTTACACTGAGCCATTGTCAAATTCACTTGTTTTGTTCTCATAGTACAGAGACAAGTCCCTGGAGGCAACCTGAAACTGTGAAATATGATAAAAACATTATACTATTTTAGATATCACTCCATTTTGCCCTACAGGTTGTTATTAAGAACAGATGGCAAGTTTTTGAGTCTTGAGAACAGTATATTCTAGCAGCGTAAGAGAGCCAGGCTGCTAGTTATACTAATTATCTCCAAGATTTTAGTTTATCTGAACTCATACTTGCAAGCTTGAGGGCAAAATACAGGGAGGAAAAAATCTGCCCACACTGAAGTTCATGACCAGATTCTCATAGGTAAGAATTGATTTCCCTGCCTAATCTTATTCAACATAACTTCTTATGGTTTTCCTGTTTGTTTTTAACCTGCCAGAAAAAAACATCCAAGCACTTTCAGCAGTAACAGTAATAGGAATGGTTCTGCACTGGTAGCTGTGTAGATATTTCTGGTTTTTACTTTAGCTTTTATGAAACTACAGTTGCACTGATACAAGTTCACAGAGAAAAATGAGTAAGTAATAAAAAAGATTGCCAAACTGGATCCTCTAAAGGTGTGGTACTAAGAAATATCATGGGTTTTGTAATCTTTCAGTGAGAGCTTGCGATGGACCAAGATTCACACTGCACAGCAGAAAGGGAATTGTTGGAAGCTGTAAGCAGAATTACTACATTTTCTACCACAAGCCCAGCTGATAAAGAAGAAAATCAACCCAAAGCTGAAATTTCGTGTCAACTGAGAAAAGAAAACCCAGAAAAAGATGACTTGAAAGGTTGATGCTATCTTCTAATTTTATTTTTCGTCTAGCTATTTATGCCATTAATCTTTTATATAAAAACCTTTCCTTATTAATTGCAGCAGTAGTTCAAAATTATACTGCTACACTGCACTGAAAATAAGCCTTGCTTAGACTTGTAATAATAATATAGCAAGAGTGAAACAGATGCATATCCAAGTGTGTTTACACACACACAGTTTTCCTTTTAAATTGTTTGTACCTAAAATGCATTACAGATTTGATTTACACACCAGGAATGAAATCAGTGATCATCAGATGGCCTGTCCCAGGAGTGCACCTTCTGTGCATCACAAAATCTGAACTTCTTGATAGTATCAGCAAAGATACCAAGACTGAAGTTTATCTCAAGCAGGCGGCTCTCACATGCCTTTAAAGAGGCAGCACTGAATGTTTACTATGCCCAAGACTGCTGTCATCTGTTATTAAATAAAATGTTACGTATAATTCAAAATATATATAATCTCATCAAGATTTTTCATCCTGCAAGGATGTCATAAAAACCATCTCTCTTAGGAAATATTTGCTTTGTAGAGATCAAGCCAAACCCAAAAGGCCTTGATAATTGAAACTGTATGGCCAATTGATTGAGAAAATGTAAAAGTAGGAGTACTATGATGCCTTTACAAGTCTATTTCTGCGTCAAGCTGATCTCTTACCCTTCATTTGTGCTCATTCACCTCCATTGTCAGAATGCTACATACATTGCAGACTGACTTCAGCTGACTGCCTTGACAGTGTGCCCACTGAAATACAAATATTCCACTTCTTTTATCCACTTTGCTAGCCTATATGCCACCTGATGAAAACTGTTGTCAGTAGATTTCAAAGACAGAGAAATCACCCTTTTGAAATGCTACATCAAATTCTCCTGTAAGCAAACTCTTCAACCAGCTGTCCTATATTTTTATATATGCATATGTATACATATGTATGTGTGTGTCTGTATGTGAGTGTGGGAGGAGAGAGAAGGGAAAAGGAGGAGGTATATAAAATATTTGAGACTGAACTGTGTCATCAGCTACAAAAGAAAACGAGGATGCAAAAATTCCTCCAGTTGAGCTGGTTATCCAGCTTTGAGGTTAGGATATTCATGTTTTCTCAGCTTTTGCCTATTACTGCACAAACCCCATATTTGAATAGGGTCAGTATTTGAAAATATGTCTGAATTTGCAGCTGCATTGTGTTAACTCCTCCTTTGAGCAACAAAGAAGCCCGGAGAAACATCTGACTCAGAAGACTCTGTTGATGTTTCTTCGGGCTGCCTCTGGGATGGGGAACAAAATCTTGTGCTCAGACTGTGCCTGAGGTTACACCCTTCACATACAATACTTCTTGGCACTACTTTTTCTACAACTTTGTATTCTGCAGATGAATTGGTGTCTTTCAAAATTTTAGACCCAGTAACTTTCCTCAAAGCATCTGGACCTGTCATTACTATCAGTGAAATCACTTATTTTATCAGTCTTTAGTTCTTGCTGTTACAGCAACAAAAAAATCTAGGCTGTCCTTTCACAATAAATGCATAAGAGCTTTCTTTCCAAATGCAAAGGATATAACCTGAAATATTAAATATATTATTTTTAGATTCCAATGCAACCCTAAGTCCCCACTCTTCGATGACCACTAAGGAGCTTCAGGAATACTGGAGGAATGAAAAAAGCCAGTGCAGACAAGTCAAACTCCTTTTTGAGATCCCATCAACCAGAATTGTAGAGCACCACTTGTCTAAATATGTGGTAAGCTAAGAAATGAATATGTAAGAAGATCATTAATTTTTCTTCACTCTACAGGGGTCTGCAGAGCACACAGCATGTCTCACTACATGAAAGCCTTACCGAGGGCCAAGTTTTGCAAGCCACGATCATACGGTGTAGAAGCTCACTGATTGCATGGGCATAGCTGGTGGAATCTGCCTCTAAAAAAACCCTGTGATAGTCAATTCACAAAATCTGCATCAGTGGAGAAGTGATAACAAGTAAAGTAGTAGCTTTGGTATCCCTAACACCCAGAGTTTTGTCAACATTAAGGAAATTCACACAAGTAAAAAAATATCTGTATAGTTACACTTCCACTGAGCTAGCCTGCTGTAGCAGCTGCAGTGCATTTGTATAACTTCCACATCAGAGGTTTCTGTTAGCACAAGTGCAAAAGTCTTTGATGCTGAAAAAGCCTAAGACATCCTCCAGCTACATCACTTGAGATCGTTCCCCTTCCCTACCTAGAGCTCCCTTAGGTGGCATATTTCTGTCATATTTTTAAAATGAAACATGGGTATCATGGGTAGGAACAACAGAATAGGTTGGATTTTTGTATCTTTACTTGTAGTGCTGACACTGGGCTTTTATTTCTGATTCTGCTCCTGGCCTTCAGAAAGACTGATCTAGAGTGAGTCTCTACTCCTGTGAAATTCAGATAGGGATGATTTCCTTCGTTGCTACAACCTCTGAGATGAAAAATGCCAAGAATCATTCTAGCATTGCTCATACTGGGTCATCCAGCTTGGTAGAATTCGGAGCAGGTAAATGTTTTGCAGACTGGCCTAAGATCTTTTTGCATTCTATACACACCTACTTAGTTCGTGCCATACAAACCTACTTATTGCTGCTGTTATTGCATACTCAGTGGTATCCAGCTTACTGAATAGTTCAAAATTATTTTAGTATAACTGTATGAGAACAAGAGTATCTCTCAGCTTATGTGCAATTAGTTAAAGTTAGTTATAAGTTACATGCCTAGGCAAAAAGATTTACATTAGAAAAAAATTGAGCCAATTTGAATGACAGTCAAATTAAATGGTATTTCTTGCCTTTTTCACGCACACTCCTCAAATAAAAAACCCCAAGTACTTGTAAATTATTGACTTAGCTGCCCTTGATAAAATGACAACTTAAAAAAATTGCTCTTATGATTGTTTTAGAATGCATCAGGCATATATACACTTTTCAGCAGGGAGCAGGACAAAGTATAGGAAAATGTCACAGTGCTTACAAACGAAAAGAGATCAGAGAAGTCAGCTCAAATTTAGAAACCTTTCAAGAGGCGCCTATAAAGATCATTTATGAAGATTAAAAGAGAATTTCTCTTTAAGGAAAAACAAGGAAGAGAATCAGACAGACACTAGAACGAGTGCTGGTTTGCACCCTTCAGAGCAACAAAGAAAACAACTGGCATGAGTAAAACCTGTCCAGCTCCTGTATAAATCGATGGGAACAGGGTGAAGTTGAATATGAACACAGACATGTAAAAGGCCCACAGTCTGTGTCCTTAGCTGGTGTGTGGTGCCACAGTTAAGCTGGCCTCAGTGCAGCTTCACTGGTTTACACACATTTGGGATTTGGCCCTTCCTCAACATCACTGTGCTTTGATCAGATCCAGAAGAGAATCTATTTGTACAACACATAACACACAAATTTTTTTGCAGCTTTTTTCCTAATATCACATTTATTATAACCATTTTGAGGCTAGTGAAGAGCTGAGGAAGACATACTCTTGAGTTACTGTGGGGGCAGCATTGCTGTTAGCTATTAGTGAAGGAATTTAGATAGCAAACAGATTGTTGTAGAAATGTCAATTTTTTTGTATTATTTACATGCCAAGTAAGTTTGAATAGAGGGCAATGATTTGGGGGGGGGGGGGGGGAAAGGCTTTGGAGTTACTCCATCTTATTTTTGCACATACCAAATATGTTGCCAAATACTCCCTCTTCTTTCACAGGATTAATAACACCCCCAAATCCCTAGTAATATCTCTTACAAACAACATTTCTGAATATTATGACCAATGTAAAATAGATTACATTCAATATTAAGTCTGGGAAATCCATTCAGTTCACTGAAGATGATTGATTGTAGCAGCCATGGCTGTTATAAACAAAGTACAGCTAGAGAAAGGCTTTGTAAGCGTTTTTATGTGCCTCAGTCTGCTGCTAGTTTGCCTTTCCCAGCACCTTGCAGGATGGAATCTGCTAGTGCACTATCTACAGCTTATTTGCATGCTAAGGGTAAGTCTAGTGACAAAACTACAGAACAGCAGGTGGTGGGAATTATTAATTTGATGGTTGCAGATTTTTCAGGCCTACGCTGAGCATGCATCATAATCCCAGACAGCACGTGATTCAGCAGCACTGCCATAAACCATAGGAGTATACAAGACTACACACACAAAATTGGTGCAGGAATGTTTTAGCTGGAGAAATATACAGGCACAAAGTCTTTTCAAAGCACTAACAGAAAAAATGTGACTGCAGTAGGGCTAGAATGGTCCTTCTCATGTTTGTTTTTCTGCTTGATTGTGTTTAGATGTATAAAATCATCATTCTGCAAACAGGGAGTTTTGACAGCAACAAGTCTGTAATTGAACGGCGTTATTCAGATTTTGAGAAACTGCACAGAAATCTGCTGGAGGAATTTAGTGAAGAAATGGAAGATGTGACCTTTCCCAAAAAAACTCTGACAGGGAACTTCACAGAAGAAATAATCAATGAGAGAAAATTAGCCTTCAAGGACTACCTGAGACTTCTATATTCTATGAAATGTGTCCGAAGATCAAAAAAATTTATTGACTTTTTAACAAGGCCGGAGCTTCAGGAAGCGTATGGTTGCTTGCGGGGTGGCCAGTACCCCAAAGCTTTGGAAATCCTTTTGGAAGTCATTGGTCTGCAGGAAAGGCTGACAAGAGGCAACCCTGTCTCAATTGTCCCTACTCTCTGTGCTATCATGGTGTGCCACAAGGACCTGGAAAACCCAGCAAGTGCCTTTGAATATGGAGAAAAAGCTCTGTCACGCCTTCGTGTGCATTCCAGCCACAGGTATTATATCCCATTGTTAGAAACGATGATCACTCTGGCCTATGAACTTGGCAAGGATTTCCTGTCTCTGCAAGAAAAACTGGAAGAATGGAAGGCAAAGAAAGATCCTGTACGGGTATTTACCCTGAAAGAACTTGCAGTTCGGGAATATGTACAATGAACACAAGAAACAATTTCATGAAAGAGCAAATTCCTGAGGGAGTAAGAACTGAAAATTACCAGTTTGGCAAACGTAGCATTGTATTAATAGAAAAAAAAATAAATTAAGTATCTTCCATGTTCAGAAGGGACATTAGCATCTATGTTGGAAAATATTACATTTTCTCTGCAGATATGAGGAGTATCTAAGGAGCACCTTAAGGTTTTTTGAAAGAAATTTGCAAGAAAATAATCATTTATGTTTTGCTTATTTTGAACAAAGCTTATTTTGTGTGAAAAGTCGGAATAAGAAATTGCAATGAATAAAGCACTTAAGAATCTGCAGAATCAGAGGCATTTCTTGCTCATGTGGTAACTACTTCCTTTCAAGAACAAAAACACCTTCTCAGCTGATGCAATTTAAAAGATGCACCTTCAGACACCAAATATAGTTTTTTCCTCCTCGAGCTCAGGCCTGGTCAAACAGCACTTTGCTGGTTTTGAGAATGATGGGATTGGTCCTGTTCCCGCTGAATTCAGCTGCTGTGGGCAGGAGAACATGGGGGGGGAAGGTTTACAATAACTTTGGTAGGAGCAAAAAATACAAGCGATGATCATTGCATCAGAGATGAGGGAATGTACCTCATTTCCCTTTTTTAACTAGCAGAGTTTTATGACTGGCATTGAAGGCACATTCTTGTTTGGGGTGATCTTTAAGCACAGCTTTGACCAGGGTAGAAAATTCAAACCACGTGCACTATATCCACAGTGAAAAAGGACTACAGGAGAGTGCTGTTGGGGAGAACATCTGGCTGTTATAATGCTAGCCTTTAATTCTGATTATTGAGCTGTGAGATATGGTTAACAGACAGTCTGTGCTTCCCACTTTCCTGTCAGATGTTTATATAAATTGGGCCTTGCCTTAGCTTTACAACCTGGTATGCCATGGAAGCATCATCTTGGTGGCTCTGCAATATTACAGCTAATTTTTTCAGGGATCCAACACACCTATAAAATCTAAGCTTGTTTTGACCCTAACACTCCTGGGAAAGCTTCCTAAGAGCTGAAAAAGTCTCTATTTAACTGCTTCATTAATTTCCCTCAACTCTATGATCTCTCCCATACACTTATTTTTACAATCTGGTAAATTAATTCTCATAAATATAGTAATTAATTTTATTAACTAGCGTGGGTCATTATTCTCTGCTGAACACAGTCCACTAAGTACTTTCGGGCCTGAACTCCAGTTACAGATCCTACATGCACCACAACGACACTGTCAATAAGTTAGGAATAACTGTATTAACTTACCTCCCAGAGACATGAAAGAATCAGCTAATTGGAAAGGCACTGAGTCTGAAAAACTTTGCTGTGTATTGTTACAAGAAGGATGTCTTGAAAAAAAATACAGAATAATAGGAGTGTCTAGGGTAGAATGTTAATATTTTAAGTAGCTATTAAGAGCTAGGCATTAAACTCAAAATACATGGATTATTTGTTATTTGACAATTGTTTTTTTCTGGTTATACCAGCAATAATAGAATTAAGAGTAATTAATTAAGGGACTTAGGGACTAATCTTCCCACAACATACCATATTGCAGGACAGTTAAAATGAATCAAAGGTAACACCTTCTCAGAGAATTTCTGAATCAGTAACAAAGCACTGAAGAAGAAAGCATGTCTGGGGTCTGCATCACATTCAGGCAGTTTCAAGTCAAGATAGAAAGGAATCGTGGCCTTCACACTGCTCTAACTCCACAGCAGTTGGTGATGAAAGACCAGAAGAATAGGAAAAAAATAATTTCCTCCCTTTTGCTCCCTCCCATCATTGTGTGCAGTGCCCAGGGCACAGCTCCCTTGGATTCTCCTCAGGTTCCCATGGGATGGCACATGAGTATCTAATTGCTTCCACAGACCCTCACCTTACAGCTGACCATAGGATTAGTGGGTTCATAAGGACATGCTGTCTGACAAGGACAATTACCAGGAAAGGCAGCACACCAGCAAGATCTTACTTTTAACCTTTACTTGTGGTAATGTTATAAATTTCCATCTCGGAAGGACTAACTGATCCAAAGCTGACCAATTTCTGCTTGCATGTTTTGAGATGCAATTTGGCTAAGAGAAAAATTTATATAATTCAAAAGGCACTAAAATAAACAGTGCAAGAAACCCCCACTCTTTTAATGGGGTAAGCCAAATCTCTTCTTTTCCATACAATGTACTGGTAGAATTTTGTCAGCAAAATGATCCTAGAATAGGTCTCGTTGTCCCCATCCACCAGAAGGTGAAGGTCAGTCTCCTTGTATTATGGGGGAAGATGAACTAAATAAATACAGAAATAGTGTGAAGAAAGAACATTGTTGGGTAATTCCCCCACCCTGAACTTCCTTAATGGAGACTGTTTTCAGCTGTGGCAATCAGTTGGCCACAACTTCTTCAGAGCTACCAAGAACCTATCCTCTGCCTCACTCAAAGGGCTGATTTAAATTTCTGCTGCATTGAGACTTCCAGTGAAGCCACTTCAAAGGGTCAAGGGTAATGTTCATAAAATGAGTTTGTGATTTCATTACTATTAGAATACAACAAAAATAAAATCTCCCCAACAATTCAAGCTCCCCCAAGCAAATCAGGTATGCATTTCCTTCCTACAAATGCAAAGCCTGTGACCTTTTGGATTTATTAATCTCTTCAGAGAAAATCCTTGGAAAGAAAAAGCTAGAATGGTTATGGTGGCAAATGGGGATCCACAGAGCCTGCATTTCACCCGGAGCTCTGCCACAGACTTGGTCTGAACTTTGCACAAGGAACTTAACCTCTGTGCCTCTATTTCCTCACTCAGTACTTCCCCATAAGGTTTCCTCATTCAGGTTTTCAGTACTCATAGATCAGGAAAGCTTTGAAACCTGACCAAATGAGTTAACTCCATTTAACAGCATTTAATTCAGAAACGTGCAATGGGATAGAGGCAATTTTGATTTATACAAGCCTGTTTCATTTGTCAAGGATATCTTGAACTGAAAGAGAACTTAGAGGCACTAAGTTGCCAAACCTGTGTGCTTATGGTGGATTGCATAGTTTCTTACCAGTGCAGTCTTATTTTAAAATCAGGTGCTACTTTCCTTATAAACTAGAGAAGTTACAAAATTATCTTTATATTACACTGTGCTGTAGTGAGACCGTGCTGGCTGATCAGCTCCACAGGCAATCAGCCAATTCTGATTTCTTAACTATATACTCTCAGAGAGTGGTTGGACCTGGCAAAAGAATTCTGCTTCCTTTTACTCGCACTTCAAAAGTCAACTTCTGCATATTCTTTTTTACTTGATTTTTACAGCAAAGTGAGTATTCAGCAGTTACATGTTATTAAACTAAAGGGTAATGGCATTCCTGCTCCTATACTGACCCAATTGTCTTCCACTCCCAATTGTCCAAGGTAGGGACAGCCTGCAAGGACCAGGTTCCCTCTCCCTCTACATGCAACTTTATCTTCAACAGTTAAAAATGTGTAGCCTGGTAGGACAGATTTCCTGCAGGCAGAGATTAGTGTCTTTCCCCATTACTTTTGCTCAGTGCAGCAATACAGTAGCATTGCTGGATTGTCCTGGCTTTTTCATAAGATGTATAACAATGAAATGGGTGCTCTACACCTGCCACCACATCCTAGTTTTCCTCTGAATAGTATTTTAAGAAGGTCTCAAAAAAGCTAACATAGCTAACATTTCCATCCACGTCTACCTGTCTTGCTTATCTATTGCCCTTCCTTAACTCTTGTTGAGAAGCCATTGGAGAAACAATGGCTGAAATTCTTGTGCACTCTCCATAGGGTTCGCATACTGTCCCCAAAGTACACATCTCAGCCCTCCAGGTGCTGGGCCAGCACAAGTAAATAGCACTGCATCAGTGAAGCTATTTTGGAAGAAAAAAACTCTGGCACTACCACGCAAGAACATAACATAAATTAACCAAGCAGGTGGTTCCTGCTTCCAGACAGCCATTTTACTTCCACTCTTCACTGCTGTACAATATTTGAGTGATAAAGGCTTGTTTTATAAATAAATCTATTTCATCCATTTCCTGTCTCCCAAAACAACGCGTGCTCTTTACAAAATGCTTCTTAGGTTTAATAAAATAAATGGAAAGGAGTGGTTTCTGGCATTTGTCCTGTTTGCATTATTAACCTTCATCAGCCATTCTCTGTACCTAGAAGGCAGCTGGAGTCAACAGGCAGAATGTCTGGAGACCCAAGCACTGCTCTTGGCAATGTCACAAGCCCAATGATGACCTTGATCAAGTCTAATCAAATCTCAGATTTCTTTTGAATAGCAATATGGCTTTGTCCTCTTCTATAAAGCTGTGTTTTACTTATATTTTAGCTGTACATTCCAACGTATCATTTTCCCCATTTTACAGCTGGGGGAATTGCAGTACAAGTAAGAGAAATGATTTTTCCCAAAGTCTAATACAGTGGTCTGGAGACCACACTGACTGCCTGGAGAAATACTGAAGCATAACTTGCACCACAGATTTACAAAGCAGAGACATGTCACAGTTGCATGTTCTTAAGTACATCTTGCATGAACATCCACAACACAGCTTCATTTTTGACCTGACAAAACTGTGATATGTCTATGGAAGAGAAAAGAGTGGAATAAGTCTGACTAATTAATGTATTTCAAGAACTAATAAGTGGTTGAACAGCACAAATATTTTAAGCACTACTTTACAAAAATAGCAAAGAAAAAAGTCTTGCCTAAGAGATTTTTAGGATATATAAAAAAAATCTCCAGACTTCAGTATCATTTTCCACAAGATGGAACAGGAAAATATTTTCAAATGCATTTTTCCAGTTTTAAGAATTTCTCAGAGCTCTGGAATTTCTTTCCAGTGCTCTTGTAGTCTTAACAAGAAGGATCACACAACCACTAGAGTACTATATATGTTAGTAATCTGTTATGATCCATTTTTCTCAACAACACACAATGCATCAGAGCTTTGTAGTATGATCTTACTTTTCCAATTGTCATTGGCACCTCTGAAGTATACCTACAACAGATAACAATCCAAGTATAAATTCACATTTAATTTTTTTCCAGGAAAAAAGGTAAAAAAAATAAAATGCTGTCCAACCAATATTTGCCTAGAATGTCTAACAAACCACAGGCTGCACACAAGCTAGAAGAAAATTTAAATAAAATCTGGGCAGATCATCTCCGAGAGTCCATGGAGAGTTGCATTACGATCTATTGAGCTTTGCCCCATTTCCATATCAATTATTATATCATTTGGGGCATTAAGTAGATAATACTGTTTACACAACTTTCTAAAATAACTAAAGAAGCCCATGAGGATGTCTAGTTACTTATGAAACATATGCAGACAAGATGCTCTCTGTGCAATGCAGCATCTTGTTTACAGGGAATCCTGTGATCTTTATCACATACTTGTTATTAACTCCTGTTATCTGCTGCATCACTGGAGGATAATATTTGCTTTCCTGAATCTTAATAAGGCTAAATACATTTATTGAATTCAACAGATTTGTACAATCAGCATGGGAGTCAAGTCCAGGACACAAGATGAAATCTAGGTTTTGTGGCTCAGACAGCAGCTGAGCAAATCAAATCAAGAATGTGGTTTTTTGTGGTTTTTGGTTTTTTTTTTAGATCAAAGACAGGAGCAAGATGTGTTGAAAAACTAAACACAGTTGTAATGGTGTAAAATACTGAATGTCAATTCCCATCTGGATGAGGTGAGAACCCCGAAGAACCAACCAACCAACCAGTTTACATTAGGATCCCATTACAACATATGTTCATCACACTTTGCAAGTATATATATGCTCTATATACAGATACACAAGACACAAATTTTCCTGTCAGTCCAGTAAGAGCTGAGAGTAGCTACACTGAAAGAAGTTATAATGTAATTGAGAGCACAGTAAGTCCTACTGTACATATAAACATGTGCAAAATCTCTATACACAGTGGATGGACAGATGGCTGATGAGTGGCTGGAACAAACAAATTTGAATGTTTTGATGCCTAATAAATGTTTGCCAAGTATTTAAAAAATTCAGATCAGAGCTACTTTTACAAGTACCACATGGAGACATATATATATATATAGTCATAGTACAATTTTCTTCTATTAGAAATAGTAATATGTATTACTATTATTCGGAAAAATGTTGAGGAGAAATAGGCTGGATGAACTTTCATTTACTAGTCTCTCTAAACTGGTAGTTTAAATATTGTTTCACTTCAGACAGCATGAGACTCTAACTTGATAACTGGTAGGAAATCTTTGAGAATTTTACTGAAAATGCAGAATTTAAATCCTAATATTTTTCTCGTTGCTCCTCAGAGTTTATAAAGGTTTGCCTCCCCCTGACAGGGGACCGCAGTGCCACTAGATGGAGCCGCAGCATTTTCAAGAGCTCAGGACCCCGCAAGCTCGAGGGAATGGAACAGAAAACTTTTTTTTAATGACTTGAATTTTATTTTAAAAAAATCTACTCTAAAGTCTAACATTTAAATTTTAATATGATTAAACTAAATATATACCTCTCAATTCCATTGTGAGTTCAGACTCTAGCGCCTGGCTTTCCAGCTGTCCTTCAGGACAATTTACCATACCCCTTTATCAGGCAGCTCTAGGAGCCCGCTGGAAAGCTGAAAGAGAAAATGTTCTTGCAGGCTTTTAGACCTGGTGAGTTCAAAGCCAGAGTCACTGCAGCGTCTCAGTTCCTACAGTACCTTTTCCTTCTGATCAAAAGGAACCAAGTAAAACTCACAAGTCTTAAAAGAACTATCAAATACTGGGGGGAGGGAAGTGAAAATAAATGGACCCATAATGCCTTCTGAATGGTGCCGGGGAAAGTTCACTGACTCCATTTTAGATAGCTACACTCCCAAGTATGAAAATGAGACCTGATTCTGAGTCCAGCTACTATAAAATATATGTTAATTTCTTTATGTACAGGTATAAATATACTGCAACCAGTATGCATGCACACATCTTGATTTTGAGCTTTGTCTTCTTGTTGATAACATGGAAGGGGAACACATGACAACTGCACCCGTGCTGTAGCTGCCAGTCATCTCCTTTACCTGTGCTTTAAGCAGCAAAACACAGAAATGTTTTCGGAAGCAGCCCCTGAGAAACTCAGCAAATCCAGTCAGCATAGGCCTGTGTTCTCTGAGCTGTGCTAGAGATTTTATCAAATTACTGGAATGGCCTGGATTTGGAGACTGGCTTCTCCCCCCACTGAGTGCCAGCTGCAGACTAGAGTTTGAAAGCAGCCTCCCCCTGCATCAAGATTTTTTTTTTTTTCCGAAAGGTTTCTGCAGAATCTGCCAGCTTTTAGAAACAGCATGAGGGAACTGGGCAGTCCTGTGGCAGTAAAAAGCAGGAAGACTACGCCAAAGTCTTTGAAAGAACAGTCTCGGGAGGTGAAATCTTTGAAGGTGTGTCTCCATCCTTCCTTTTCAGCTTCTTACAGAAACCATGGAAGGAAAATAAAAAAAAGAAAAAGGAAAAAGACAGGGAGAAAGAAAAGAGAGACATGCAATCTCAAAAGACAAGACATGGATTTGGTTGTTTCTGTCACTGCACCTCACCTCCAGGAACAGCAGCTTAAATGTGTGCTGAGTTAGCAGGGGGGACACTTCCATGGACTCAATAATAAAATACAGTGCTTTTATAGGGCTTCACACATTCAGAACATTTTATAAATACTGGGCCAGATTAATCCAGGCTTTAAATCTGCATAAACCTTGGCACAGGGCTCTGGTGCCCTTGAGATTATGAAGTCTGCCATGAAACTAAATTGTGATGATCAAAAACAGAGATTCAAAAAAGGCACAGCCAGGAAGAAAAGTTTGTTATTTGTGAAACGTGAAGACAGAAAAAAAATCTGTGAAGAGACAAACAAATGGTTGGTTCGTTGCATAATAGACAGCTTCATTTCTAGGGCTGTCTTTGGAAAATTTTGGGAATAAATTTGGGTATAAATTTTCCTTCATTTCATCTCCTCTGGAGAACAAGAGGTCATGCAGATTTTTTACAATAAAACCAGTACATCAGAGGGACTGACAGGGAAAAACTAATTTTGGTTTATGCATTTATATTTTTCTCCTCCTGAGCAGATAGCAGTGAGGATACTTGGTTACAAGTAAACATAAACAATGGTATAAATTATATAGCCTTCACAAGCAGCAGTAAAACCCAACTACCTTATTCCTTGATTATTATGTTCCACGTTCCTCTGACTGGCCCACATAGCAACTGTAAGAGGCTTGATTTGTACTGCATCAGAATGTATTTTACATGTACTTAGATTTGAAATGTATTTAAAATTATGATTTGTCCTGCTGTGCAGTAGCTTAATGATAACTGACCTAATTTGCCATATAAATCTCTTGTATAGGAAAGGAATACATTTTCCTTTGGGAAGGCAGAGCACTCTGAAACAGCCTTTGTTTGCTGCTGCCACCCCAAACCCCTTCAGTACCTAAGGTAAGAGGCAGAGAGCAAAGGCAGTGCAAGGGACATTCTTTATCTGATCTCAGCACATTTTTCCTATTTCGGTCAGCCTGTACCATCCCACCGATGTTCCCAATGGAGAGAATGAGGGAGCAGTAAACATGATCAACAGCAACAAGTGAAAAGTTGAGACAAAGAACAGTTACCCAGCTGATCACAGTCAGATGAATCACCAGGTAGAGCTGGGTAGTTTACCTGTGTGTCAGTCCAGAGGTTCAATCATTCCACTGGATATATTTATAGCTACTATTTTGCATGTTTCACAACATCACTGTGTCGATCCAGAGACTCCCTGCTCCTTCCTCCCATCCCATCCCATTCTCTCTGCCTCAGACACTGTAATTATATTGGGATCAAAATAGAAAGATTTACAACCTATGGAAAGGTCTCTAAACTGAAAACAGTGTGGTTCCACCTAAGACTTTCCTGCCTGTTGCAGATGACCCTGAATCATCTGTGCTGATCCCACAGTTGCCATGATGTGAGGTTGCCACTGACACCCTTTGTGTCACTGCTCTGAAAACAGCAGGGACAAGCCATGGAGGTGGACTTCCACCAGTCTGACCTTCAGTACAGGCAGAGCTGTTAACAAACATGCAGGACCATTATTAGTAAGAGCACTGAACTAACCCCTCTCAGTTCCCTTCTTGTTAGTCCAGACCATCAGCATCTATTTCAGGCACCATCTCTTTCCTAATTTGATGCCTCTTTACAACCTGCAGTTCTCTTCCATGAAGATGCAATGATGATGATCAAATTACTGCCTTAAAGAAATATTCTACTTATTAAACAAAAAAAGGATAAAAAGAAAATCTTGCAACAATGAAAGAAGTCATATGCTAGTCTGATTTTAATTAAAATCTCTAGGTCTAGGAAAAAAACTAACTCTTAGCCTCCTTCCTCAGCATGTCACCCTGTTCCTCCTGACAGCTTCTGGCAACAATCTGCTTTTTTTAATCCTGAGAAACCAATTGAAGTTTGCTTTATCTCCAAGCCCCTTGCTCTGCAAAAATATTTGTATCATTTTGGATCCATGAGTCATGTCCCTCAAAGCTATTTGTTTATTTCTCCCACTGTCTTTATTGTGGATGACTGAGGCCCTGTATCAGAAAGAATTGTGTGGCTTTCCCACTTCTTATCAGAAGCAGCAAATGTTAGAACAATGTGCACATAAAGGGAGATCTGATAACCCACCCATGTATTGCTTCACCTGCCACCTCCAGGTGATTCACAGCACTCATGCAATTCATTCTGGTCAGCAGTGTTAGAGTAGTGTATTGTACTGCTTGGAAAATCACCCCCCCGGCCTGTTATAAAACAATACCCTGAATTAGTTGCTCCTCTTACTCTGGTGTAACAGAGAACTTGCCCCTCTGCCTGTTTGAACTGAGTGCATAAATTTCTACCTTCTCTTTACCAGTTGGTCTTCTTGGTTTTTTTCTTTCTAAATGAATCTTTTTGGAATTTGTATGTAGTTCAGAGCTAATTTTAGCTTGATCAAAAAGTGCTCTGGGGATGCTTGCATAAAAGGTGCTATAGAAATGTACTACATTGCATCGTATCCAAATCAAATTCAACATAGTTAAAAATTAGCTATGGTAGTAAAAAACGCTGCAGGGACGAAGCTGGCAGAGTCCATGCTGGAAAAAATGTCTAAATAGTTGTGATCTCTGTATTTTCACAGGTTAAGACATGGACCTTCAAGGGCAATTTGAACCTGAAGCTTTGAGATATGAGCTGTTCACCAAGCATAAATTGAGAAGGGGTTTATAACAGTGGAACACTGAGCTGTAGCCATGCAGAAAAACACCAGTGGATCTAGACTACATAAGGCTCAATAGCTGTGGGTAGTAGGGTAGATCACTTGCCTTTGTCCCTGCCCTGTTGGTAATGATGCAAGACACATGACAAGGACATCATGTAGGAGAATCAATACTCAGAAACACTGAGAAAAATCTTATTTTTTCCACAGAATGGAGAAGCAGTGGCACTCTGAGGTCAGAGTTAGGCAGTCAGGTATACATGGATAATTGCAAGCATTGCAGTCTTCACAAACATGTATTGATTCACCACAGAATGTCTGCCAAAGAAAAGGAATTCTTAAGATTTCTTAACATTCTCCCATGAGAACAAGTTTCTTTTTCAATCCATTGTGCTACTGTTACAACCTTATTTTTATTTTCAAGAATTTTCATTGGATCACAGAATTCCTCTCTGACACAGCTCACCTTTTAGAGATATTTTTCAATTGATCTAATCCATCCATTCTACCTAAGAACTCCTTTGCCTGTTCAAAAAAAAAAAAAACAACAAAAAACAAAACAAAACAAAACCCAAAGCAAAAAAAACCAAAGACCTAAGGATGCATGTAAAATGTAGCATCATTAACAATTCTTTAATATATACAAGCAAATCTGGCAACTTTAAATCATGTTACTACTTTGAAACATGCCACAGACTGTCTTTTCCACTTTCTACTTAGTGAATCTTCATAGGGTTTTTAATACTCTTTCTACTTTTGCCATGATCAAAGGAATTGCTCTCCGTTTGCTTGTTCCTCTGATAAGTGATAAAAGATGTCAGTGAGACTAATGAGAACTGCCTCCAGCTTCCTTCATAAAGCCCTGTAGAAAAGAAATCACAATGCATCGTCAAACCTGCTAGTCTTTTAGGAAATAAAGTGTGGAAAAAATACTAGGTACAAAGACAACAGGGGGATGGGAGCGGGGGAGGAGGGGGGGAAAAGAGCTTTTACAAAAGAAACAAGGATATTGATGTGTAAGCAGAAATATTACTCCCATCAATAGTCTGTATTGGGGTAGATCCTGAAACAACTGCATATGCAAATGTGGAACTTCATTTCTTTGTGCAACAGTATTTGCTCTTTCATACACACACACACATATTACACATATTGGAAAGGTCACATACTGCTTCCCCCCCATCCCATTATACAGCAGTGTTAAAAATCAGAATACAAATCCAGATTAGGTCTTTACCCTTCAATGCTGAATGACAGTTCACTTTACTTTTTTTCAGGATCTGCCAGAACAAAACTCTTTTCAGTTTCAAAGTGAATTTTACTCACTAGTGCAAAGGCCCTCATTCCAGTGAGGGCTGAAGGCAGTCAGCACATCTTCAGGCCCTAAAACCATGGACATGTTTCCATTTACTGACACTGAACACAATTTGAATAAACTCCATGGGTCAGATGACGTGTGTGTGCATCGAGACCAGCCCCAAAGAAGTGGCAAGATTTTAATTTGTGCTGAGAAGAGGTGTTCAAGCTTCTAAACAAATTCTTCCTCCCATTCCTGTTTCCTGTAGATTTGCTGACCAGTATCTCATCTTCAGGGGCTGCTGTTGTGTTTTCTCTAGCCCAGATATTGGTCAAATGCAAATAGATAAATATCTTGCTAAGGTAGGACAGGTAGTCTCACTTTGAATTAAACAGAAATTGGAGACACACACGAACCAAACAGCAGGCTCATTGCCCACATACCATCCTCCTCCATGGCTGATGTCTAGAGAATGAGTTCTTGCTTTTCTAGACTAACACGGACATGCCAAAAGGTGGTGGCATTGTAATTTTTCCTGTGAATAACCTGTGCTTGGTTGATTGCACATGAGTCAGACCTATGGGCTTCTTAGCGAGTTATCTGAAGGCTGAGAACAGAACAGCACGATAGAGAATTGCAACCCTAAAGTCAGCAAGAAGAAAACTGATTTGGTTTTTTCTTGTTTTGCATCAATACTTCTGTCATTTCCCAAAGTAAGACCAATTATGTCAGGCTGGTAACTTTTAAAACATATTGATTTATGACTAAAAAGAGCCATTTCATTATATCTGCATACATAGCTTCCTAACTACACACATTTATTAAAGCACCTATAGAAGGTAATAATCTATGAAAATTTGGATTATAAATCAATATTTATAAATAAAATTAATGAAAGGGGAAAATGTAATGCTGTCAAAATATATTTTCCTTTTCAAATTAATTATTTTAATCAACAAAGGAAGGCTTGTAAAGTGACTTGCAATGGTTGTTTCTAACCATCATGTCATTCAAGATTTTAAAACTAGTAGGTCTCATCTTATCCTGCTTTTTCAGAGACTTGGTGCCAGACAAGGCAAATAGGATATATTTAATTCCAAGACAAAATTTTAATACTGTTATATTTTTTTTAGACACATAACTGAAGAGTACACAGTGAACACAAATATCTCAATTTTCTACATATTGACTTTAATCACTAAATGAGTAAGTGGAACGCAGCAGAACTATGTTCTCTTCACTGCTAATGAATAGTTACTCACTGACCTGATGTGAACACCTTGCCAGCAACACATTTTGGTGGGTTTTTCTTTAAACTTTGAATGATTTAATACATCAGAATAAATTGGACTCAATGTGGGTTTAAAACTTAATTTTAAAGTTTTACTCAAGAAAGACTTTTTTAAACTTAAATTAAAAGTCCAATTTATTTTTAAGTCATTGATTTTTATCCATCCTGCTGTTTCTCTTCATTAAGGGAAGAATGACTCTGATGCCTCAACAGAACAGAAACTCTGATCTTTCTCCTGGGGCTCTGTTTCCCCTTTATACTAATACTAAATATGGAAGGTCTATGGAATCTTAAATAAGGAAAAGAAATGCATTTCTAAGATGGATAGGGGAAGGATTAAGTCAGGAAAGTAGCCTAGGGGAGAGTGGAGCTACATAAACAGATAGACACCCTGAGGCACCTTCTATCACCATTAACTTCGCTGGATTGAACCACCAATTAACACCAGTCCTGAGTCTGGTCCATACCTCCTAAGCCATAATCACAGATACTCTTAGGGCTGCATTCTTCTCAAATAGTACAATTACAATATTAACCACCAAAAAACAGTAGAAGTTGCTTTTGATTCTCTCTGGATTACTCTTACCTTGTGAGAGAGTCACTGAGTACACCAATTAGCATGAGAATAAGCCCATGTTTGAATTCAATTTCCTTCGTGATCATATTCACCAGAAGAATCATTGGTTGGGGAAGATACAGAGTTTTGTGCTTCTTATTTAAACTCACAAATACTACCCTTGCAGCTTTCCCCCCATGCAAACACCTGCAGATAAACAGTGCCTCTTGTATTCAAAACAAGAGCTCCTTTATGGTTTTTGTCATGTGAACTGTCCGTTTCATGCGTTTTACTAAAAATATCAGGACACATTTTTGGCCAGTTTTTACAAATCTCAAAGTATTGAAAAGGGCATTTAGCAGCAACTTGCTGGTAGCTTGAAACTCACAAAAGAATTTCAGCAACACAAGGTGATTATAAACATCCAGTCCTGCTCCAAAAGAGAGTAATTTCTCAGAGATTCCACAGGTGTCTGCCTGTGCAGGAGTTAGTGATGACTAAGGTTTGTAGCCTCAAAAGGCTGAAGCTGGAAGCTCTAGACTGCTGAAAAAAAGACCTGCTCTTCAATGGTTATGACCGTGGGAACAACAATGAATCTGTTTTAGAGCCACCTCAGAAAGATGCAGGTTTTTCACTTGGTATTTAGCTCTATTTGTCAAAACTTTCCAGGGCAGTTCAAGAGAGCCCTGATACTGTTTGATGAAAATGTACTGGTAATTTCCACACCTACACAGCAAAACTGACTGTCAGAGCTGCATCAGGGAAGAAAGAGAATCTGCAAATTAGGAAAGAAAATAGCAATATGAATACTGTTTTTCAGAGAATGAAGAGAAGATGTTATCGAGACATCCAGCTATGCACGTTAACCCTGTCCAGCACTCAGACAGCTAATGGACACAGGTTGGTTTGCCCCCTGAATTCCAGCCTCTCCAGTTCTCCTAGCTACAGGCTGCAGTACTCAGAAATACACAATTCAATTAAATAATTTCTACAGAAAGAAAGAACCAAACCCTCAGGATCTGTCAGCTGAGAGAGCTGTTTAGCTTTGCATAGGCTAAACTGTATCCTGCATTTTGATAGTCCAGCTCCCATCCATCAGCACCCTCTTCCCCAAGTGAGAAAGTGCCTACCCAAACTGCTTCATCCCTCCCCATCCTCAGCTGGACAGGGGAGAAGAAATATAACAAAAGGCTCGTGAGTCAATAATGAGAAATAAAACCCAAATCTGAAAACACCTTTCCCTTACCCCTTCCTTCTTCCCAGGCTTAACTTTACTCCTGAATTCTCTACCTCGTCCCCCACAGCAACACAGGGGAATGGGGAATAGTGGCTTGCAAAAAAAAGGTGAAAGAAAAACTGAAAGAAAGAAAGAGGATAAACGCAATTGGAAAAAAAAAAAGGAAATCAGTCAATTAAATCTATTAATGTTTAAATTTACGAGGGAAGAAGGGAGGGATTTAAAAGAATAAGGAAATACTGACATAGATTTAAAATTTAGCAAATAAGGTGCACAGGGGAAAAAAAAAAGGAGGGGGTAGTTAGAGAAACAAAAAAAGCCCAAAGGGAAGAAAATAGGAAAATAAAGATGCACATCTCAGTTATTGTAGTATGATGCCATTCTGGGTTTCTGTCTCTCTCAAAACTGCACTGTGATTTAAAAACTGGATGTCAATCTTTACTCATTTCTCATTTTCAGCAAGAAAATCATTATTCTTTTCATGTTACTTTTCTTTAAAAAAAAAAGAAAGAAAATCTAACTGGAAACTTCCCAGTCCCCCACAAGTTGTAAGAATTTTCTACTTGAAAATAAAGTTTTACAAGTGAAAATTGTACTGCAGCTCTGCATCAAAGTATTTTAGACAGCTTTAAGAACACCATCAACTTTCCTTTGGCAAAGAAAAACAAAAAATCTCAAAGGTTTGCTTAGAAATTGCTTAAAGCTTATAGGGAAAGCTGGGAGTTCTCCAGAGCTGTTTTTATTATCTTCACATAGAAAACATAAATGCAGATGAATGACCACAGTTGAAGTCTGATAAAAATTAGACCCTAGAACTCTCTACCATCTGCCCAGCATATTTTGCTTATTATTCATTCAGGTAACATCTCATTCCTTCAGTAGCTTCAGTGAAAACCATTCTAAAAAGCTATTCCTGAAACGATATTAAACTTGGACAAACAAGTTGAGGAATTGCTGCAATGACATGTATTAGAGTTTTTCCAGGGGAATCAGCTTATTTTAATTTTGTTGTATCACTTCTGAGAAGCATCTTAGCCAGAGCAACTTTTTACATTTGATCATTTATAGGGTATTTCTTTCGTTTAGTAGCCTTTTCAATATGTGTAAAAGACTAGGGATTTACCCATGTTATTTTCAGGATATAGAGGCAGGGAGTTCAAGGAAAAATATTAGTGGTGAGGGCTTGTAACAGGAATGTCATAGAAATGCTTATTCTTGTGATCAGTTCCATTTCAGGGCTGTTAGCCAGACCTCTTGTAATAAATTTAGGCTTTCCTAAACAGGAAACCTCAGAAAAATTCATTTGAATGAACTGTAGCTGTGAATTAACGTTCCCAAGTGCTTTACACAGACATGCACTTAAGGGTTTAACAGACCACAGTGCAGTAGAGTTTGGAGATGTCTAGGATATAGCTGAGAGATACCACAACCTCAGCAGTAATTATTTTTTAACAACATAATTCAAATTGGAAGACTTATACTCCTTTTAGTATCTTTAACACTTCAGTTTCACTTAAGTCTTGCTTGGTTTTATCCTTGGGAGACCCAAGGTAATGAAGTGGAGAAATAGTTTTGCCTAGTACTGCATGGAAATGAGAAATGTGACTCAATTGCCATAAAAACCAACAACACAAAACCTGGAAGATGGAATCCTTGTCCCTTAAGGCTCTCCCTAAAATGAAGACCAGTGAATACTTCTTCTACTTTACAGCTGCATGGAAGACACACATACCCTCACGGACAAAAGCTCTATAAGGACTCGGGATCAGTGACAGATCCTGTGGAGAGAACTCCACTGAACGTATATATGGTCTTCCTTGCTATTCAGTTCCTACATCTTACTGGTTTTTAGCATAATTTTAGAAATCTAATGATAGAATTGCATGCTGCAGTCCTGTCCCACCTCAGGGGTGCTGTGCACAGAGGTCAAGGCCCTCTCTAATGGCATTTCCCACTGCACTACTTGTGTCATGCGTACTCAAACATGTTTCACAGTATCTGCTTTCACAGTACCACTCTTAATCACCACGCCCAGTCCACAATCCTTGTTACTTGATTTATTACTTTTCTTCTGGCTATAGAACAAAAGATTTTATTTTTCTGGTTCCAATTCTACTTTGTGATCCAAGTCACCTGGAAGGACAGACGCCCTTGGTTGGCATTGTGCCATCAACAGTGTCATAGCAGTGATGTTACAGTGAGAAATAGTGCCTAATGCC
The DNA here is from genome assembly GCF_003945595.2 of Pipra filicauda. Classification (NCBI taxonomy): domain Eukaryota; kingdom Metazoa; phylum Chordata; class Aves; order Passeriformes; family Pipridae; genus Pipra; species Pipra filicauda. The sequence continues at coordinate 2,138,649 of NW_024104609.1, read as the reverse complement.
AGGTTCCACACTGATGCATGTCATTCCTGGAAACACTGCTATTGAATGAAAATTTGTTTTGACAGCTTTTGCAAGATAAGTCCATCACCCTCTTCTTAATTATTTAATGTTTTCCATATAGCTTAACTATAATATTCTTTATGTAATAGTCACAAAATTTGCAGAAGCCTAAACAGATTGAATCTTTATGTAAACAGACATTTTCATTCACTTCACTGGACTGCTACATAAATATAAGCAGGTGAAGGAGGCAGCTTGTGGTATATTGTGGTTTCAGATATCCAATTTTTCAGTTTGAGACATCCTCAAAATGATAATCACTACAGGATAAAAATATTTGAGACTGTGCATTATGACTGAAATCAGCATTATGGAGCACAGAGGCCAGAAAGGTATTTAGGTCAGCATTTCTTGTCAGTATAGCATTCTGGGGCAGGCAGTCTGAAGCTGCCACCTCCCACTCACAGAATGGGCCTGGGCACAGCATTAGCTAAAACAGGGCTCTATCAGCATAAATCTGAGAGATTGCACTCTGCCACTTTTTGTGTGCATGGACATTTAGACCCAGTATGTTTTTCCTATCCAAATCATTTATAATCTCACGTGAAAGCAAGACTTCCCTAAAATGTTTTAAAAGCTGTTCTTAACTGAAGCACAGTTTATCTGTGTTTAGTGCAATTGAGCTCAATAGCAAAATTTGTACTGATGCTGAGGATGATTCTTAGCAAGCTTTCCAAATGGAAGGGTTTTCTTTCCAGTTGATAAAGCACTGGTCTCAGCTGTGAGAACTAGGGTTTTCTTCTCACTTTCCATCATCCTCAGAGCAAAACAAAAAAGAATTTAGGCCTTTCAAAACACTTACTGCACAGAAGCTCCAGAGAATAGAAACACACACAGAACAGCAATGCAAAAACCTGGTGTGCTAAAACTCTCTCTTGTCCATCTGTACCTTATGCACAAATTCCTCCAGAAAAATTAATACTCTCCATCTGGCAAAGGAGGGTGCTTTGAGTACTTTATAGCAAAAAGGCCATTATAGCTTTAAGCTCATTATATAAAAAAACTCCCATATTTTTTAAATTTATAAATAAACGTAATATCCTCAGAGAAGAGAGCAAATTATTAAATATTAGGAACAGATGGGAAAATGTCAGACCACGGCTACTTGTATTTCCTGCATTTCACAGCTGGTTTGCAAGTATGAAGCATGCAAAGCCTTAAGCCACTCAGATCAAATGATCACAGTGGACCAAATTCTGTGTCCTTTATTCAGGCTATTTATTCTGCATTTGATTCAAGTGTCGTTTTGCCTGAAAGCTACACCTTCTTGTGCAAAGTGCTTTCACTTAGGACTGATTGTAAAACCTCTTTAAGGTGGTTCAGTAACTAAACCAAGTTTCCAAACCCCTCCAGACCCTTTGCCTTCAACTGTACATCAAGGAGAGAGAACTGTCCAGGGCTTTCCTAGTCCCACCTAAAAATCTGGTATCTTTCCTTACAGAAAATGGTAGTCACAGCAGGTCTCTTTTTCTTTCCCTTCAGTTTTTTATCTATTTTAGCCTCTTCAACATTGTCAGTCTCAGGAAATATGAAAGACATCTTTATTTCTTTGGAGAAGAAAAACAGGAGCTGTTTAGTACTAAGAACACTTTCTCCTAGTTTAGTCTGTTGTGAACGTAGTTACTATAAAATAAAAAACCCACAACAAACAATAAAACCAACAACAGAACACAAATCAAAAGCCTCCCTGAGAACAAACCACTGGTGTCATTATATTTAAAACAAAAAAGTCTAGATGATAGATGCAGCCAGCCACTGTGTTCCTTTTAACCTGAAACTCTGCCTGTGGGCCATATCATCCTAAAAAGTCTTTGATACAAGTTAGGAACTAATGCTAGGGGCGTATCCAGAACTGCACACAGGTACCTGCTGATTTGCCAACTCACAGGTTTCAAAAGTCTTGTAGCCTGCTCCTGGCACCTCTTGTCAGTCACTGACAGGAAGATCTTCCTCTGTGAAGGGCGATTTGCACAGCAGGGGACCTGCAAAGCAGCTGCCGCAGGTACTGCAAAGAAAATACAAGAAGCAAATTATAAAAAAATGAATGTTTTTTAAAAAAAGGATCAAGAGAGGGAGGGGAGAGATATGCTTTCATGAAAAATGGGGCACAGAGCAAAGAGGGCGGTAGACATGAAAATGTCATAAAAACCTCGGGGTGCAGGGGATGTAGCTGATCAAAGGCATTAAATGCCACGTGGTGAACGATTCAATGGCACACAGAGAGGCCAGGATGTGCCTCTGTGCATCACAGCTGCACCTGATCCTGCTGCCTGGGTGTCCTGCTCTGTGGCCAGTCCAGGGAGGGCAGGGCCTCCCACGCTCTCAGTGCAGGAGCAGAGCTTGAGCCACAGCAGCCCCTGCTTTAAATTCTCATGAGCTACAGATAAACAGCTCGTGCTTTTGGCAGGATGGCAGAGTCCTGGGCACTGCAGTCGTGTCATCTCACAGTGCTCTGGAGAACATGGCAAGCAGAGGGACCATTTGCACATCTACTATATTCCCCTCAGAGACAAGCCTGAATTATTTAAAGGCATAAGAGGGAATACTTCAGCTTCAGCTTGTCATATGTGGAAAAGAGAAAACATAAAATAGTACATTTAGTTTTTCTAAGTCAAAAATCTAAACCTAAACACAGGATTAATTTAGGCTTTCTGCTTTACAGAGCAATGTTAGAGGTTTGTCCAGAACATGGCTTCTTTCTCCCTTCTCCAAGTCCAGTTTTTTTATTTTTCAGTAACTAGGTATCAATCTCATCAGCATTTATCCTTTTTCCTGCTTCTTTCCGCTTGCCTAAATCTGCTGTCACAAAGAATTCTTCTCACACCCATAAAAAAGGAACCAGAAAAATCTATTGTAACAATCGTATCTTCATACTGTCTTCCTAAAGGGTTTAAAGATAGAAAAAGCTGGCTTTGTTATGCCACTACACATTATAAGCAAAAGATGAACAGAGTAAATCAAATAATAAAAAATACACGCAGGGATAAAAAGCTGAGTGACATCTTCCCCCCCCCCGTTAATTCAGTCTGCAGGAGTATAAAATATTTGCCAGCTCCTGCTAGTTGAGATGCTCATAGCTATGACTTGTAAGGTACCCAGAAATTCAGTCAAAGCCTATTCGCAGGAGATGAACTCTCTCACCAGCTTTTGGGAAAGCAAGTGCTGATGTGGGATGTGTGACTGCAGTACCCTTAGGTGGATTGTTAGACAGCCCAGACTAACTGTATGGTTGAGATAATTATGTTTTACAGTGTTGGAAAAGATGAGTGAGATGACACCCCATGACCTATGCCTATGGAGTCAAGGAGGTCCTTGCAAAAGACAACCAAAAGACCTTCCACTCTATTACAAGGAAGAGCTTATCAAGAAGGGCAATGAAATGGCAGTTACATATGTATCAGTCACAGCTACCTCTTCCCAACTGAAAAAGCAATAAGGATTGCTTTACTTCAAGCTGCTGAATAGGAAAAGGTATTGTTTGCCTCCCTCCTGAAAAATCACCAGAAATATGATCGTATATGGGACAATTTATATCTAAAAGCATGACTCCGAGGAGTAACCAAAGGTAAACCAGGCTTTCAAATCTAACAATGCATAGATTTAGATACAGTCAAGACCTAGATCCAGCCTCAGCATTAGCAGCTTTAAAATCCAAATTTCTGGCCCAGTCCAGAGCTGCAGCTTCAGGCATGCCAAACAGTAGGCAGATTCAAAAGAGTTCTTCAGCTTTTGCTAGAAATTCAAACAAAGAACAAATTGACAAGAACTAGAGAAGGAATCAGTTTACAAACTTGATATTTTAAAGGTAAATTAGAGTGCATGCACGTTTTTTACATGGCTATTCCAAGCTGTCTCCAGCAATGTGTACTAACAGCTTAAACCTGAGACTGTGTAATTTTGTACAACTGCAGCTGTGTGCCAGCTCTTTAAATGATTCATCTAAACAGCCATAGTTAAAATGCCCCAATTTTCTAAATCAGTTGGGAAAGATATTTCATAGCAATACGGAATTAATACTGTCCAACTTATTAGAATTAGTCATGACTATAATTAAGAGCATACACAGGAGTAGCCATGGGAAAAACAGACCCCTGAAAAGTACTTTTGGAGGTAAAATTACATATTGATCCCTAGTGATAATGGGATAATGCTTCAAGCTTGCAGGCAAAACGACAGGTTTTTTTGAACCATGAAAAATGAACACACCAGAAGTTAAGTGAGAAACTTAATAAGTTACAGGTGAAGCAGAATATTTTTCTAGGTGGTAGAAGGACATCTTCAAGGATATAAAATTTTTAAAAAGAATTTGCATTTACTTTGCACTAAATAAGCAGCTGTAGAAGACAAAGATTATGATATAGACAATTCTTAGTGATTGGATGCTCTGTTAGTAAGGAGGAGGGTGCTAAAACTAAAATGACTCATTAAAAATAGGTTCATTGCTGAACTGTATGAGATGCCTTAAACTTAAGCGTTGAAAATTATCTAAAAAGGAAACAAGAAGTAAAACAGAGGTGGAATACAATATCTGTCACTGGCTGTCATGGTGGAAAAAAAGGAATAAAAAAAAATCAGGCACAGTAGGAGAGAAAAAAAAAGGGTCCAGCGTATCATTAAGTCAACAATCCCCAAAGAGCAGGATTATTTTAAAGCAGGAATTCCAGTGCTGCCAGATGCATGTTTTCATAAGGACCAAGAGAGGTTGGCTGCACACATTTCAAACCCACTCAGACTTGTGGGCTTAAAAATGTGCTCTTGTAAGCAAGCCTTCTGCATTCCACAAAGAAGCAGAACACTCACATTTCCAGAAGCATTAGAGGTTGGAGCTGACCTGGTAAACCTATTTATTGTCATAGATGAGGACCAGAAGGTATGCATGGCAATCCCCAAACCTGGCATCGCTTGGCACCTCATGGTAGTGTGGAAAAGAAGTTCAGGAACAAAATATGCTAGTAAAATATTAAAAAGAGAAGGAAGAAGGGTAAGGTTGATACTGAAAACTTGTACAATAGCCTTGTCTTTGAAAAGCAGAAAGAGAGATGATCTGAAATGCACTTGCATTATTTTTTCATTGACCCATCCTTTTCCCAGGTTCCAAGTGAATACATTTGTAGGTGATGCAAAAAAGCAAGCTGCTCTGTGTCACAAAACCAAAAAATCTTTCCACTAAAAAGGGCACTCACCATTTCCTTTGCTGATAAAGACTCTCACAGACACTTCCCCAAAAGCAGTCCTTTCTAGGGTTAAATACAGCAAAAGTAAAATGAAGGATATTGACCTGTTTTCAGGCCAAATCCTCAGCTGCTGCACATTGACAGAGCCACTGATTAAATTGTTTGCAGCTCTTCTCTCACTGAATGAAGGAAACATTTGATCAGATGCAGGTGAGCCACTGGAACAACAGTTGCTAGCCCGAAACATCAATTAATAGTTTAATTAAAAATGCAGGGTACTCTATGACTGAGAGGAGGATAGATCAATACTATAAAATCTAATACCTTCAAGAATAGATTTTTTTGTTAATCCTTCAGAATCAGACATCTACTTTCACCATTATTATTATTTTTTATGAGATATTAGAAGATATTTGTGCATATCAAAATCATAGAAAAGATATTTCTGATCTTTGTGTTTCACACAGTTTACCTATAAACAGAAACACAATGTCAGCTTTTGAGCTCTGAAAAATCTCCCTTTACAGATAACAATTTTCACCCAAATATCTATGGAGAAGAGTTCCAAGAAAATATGAAGCCAGTTTTCCACCCCTTTGGTAATTCCACTGGTCTCCCTGTCCTTACTTCATTTAATTTAGAAAGGTAGAAGTAACTAATCCTAGTGTACAGTTTTAATACAGACAATGATTTAGCCAAAATGTCTTTTTCCATAATTTGTCAGCACCAATTATGAAATGCAAAAGAATAGAGCTCCATAGAGCTCACTATCCTCCATCTAAGCTCAACTATTTCAGTTTTAAATTCTACTACGTTGTCATGAATCGCTATTACTGCAATAGCAAGACCAAGGCACTTTTCTTTAACCTTCCTTTCTCACCAGCACATTGACTTCTACACAAGTACAGAAAAAATGTTGCAGAAAGCAGTTTCTGAAAGATGTTTTTCATCAGGGTTTCACTACTGACAGGCGGCTCACTGGAAGGCAACATCACAGAGATCCTTGTGTCTGCCCTCAGTGTCATTGCTGAATTTATGTCTGCTTCCCATGTTCTTCCAGGCATCTGCATTTAGATTATGTGTGAAATCCTAGCACTCTTAATCAATGGCAAAATTCCCATTGACTTCAACGGGGCCTGAATTTCTCCCTATTAATGTGTGAATCATAGAACGGTTTGGTTGGAAGGGACCTTAAAGATCATCTAATTCCAATCCACCCTGCCAATCCCCTAAATTCATTCCAGGAACACAATTGTTCTCTGCTAATTAACAACTACATGACATTTGTGAACATCTCTGGAATAAGGCTCCTGTAGCCTTTTGTCCCTATATCTGTTCTTAATACATTGGTTAAATTGTACAGCATTTTAACCTCCAATGCTTTCAGCTCAGGTAACACAAGCATTTCTAGTGGATAGCCTATGGGACTACTCATGGTTACAAGTTAAATGCAAGGTTAAGTGATGAAATGTCAGGTTCATGCTGTCTATATAGCTTTTTCATTGGAGTGTATTTGATAGCTTTCTGCTGAATCAATCGAGAATACTGTTGCCATGAATAACTTCTGCTATAAAATTGATAGAAATCAATAAAAATAATGAGAGAAGCAATCTTTGTGTGATAATTTGTCATTCAACTGCTACAAGAAGTCAAAAAAAAAAAAAAGTGAATAGGCCTGAACAGGCACTTGAAAAGTAAACCAGCCTGAAGGCAGGTACAAGGGACAGGGAGGGAGCATAAACACAGGAAACCACTTGGACAGGGACCATATCAAAAGACCCCCTAAAAGGTTTCAATGATCACATGTCCAAGTCAAGATTACAGATGGTGTCACAGGCTGGGAAGGGCCCAGTTCCTTTGTGTAAAAAAATCCATGATCAGGAAGATTCACATTTCTTTCACAGGGCTTTTGAGAGATATGTCTCTGATGCAGCTTATGTGAACCACCTAGCCAAGAAGCATTAGTTCTCTCTACACTATTTGGAAGAGTGAGATGTCATCATTTGTGACTTCTGCTCATGCCTCTCTGTGGCTATGATAAAGTTCATGTTTAAAATCACAAAGTAAAGGCTAAAACAGTTATAGGTGTGACATTCTTCCTCTACTCTGTGTTAGTCTATATAGATTATAAGTTCTTTCAAGGAAACACTGTTTATTTTTAACAATCTGTCCAGAGCCTATAAAACCATAGCTCTAAGAACTTTGATGCTTCAGCTCCTACTAACCAGGTGAATGTTGCAAGTATGATTTAAGCAAAAAATCTGAGTATATGTGCTAAAAAAGTAGAAAGGTTGTTTATTCTGCATTTTCTCTACTTGTGTACACAGGTTTCTAGGGGGGTTTTAAAGCTTAGTAACATCTGTAGCTGAAAGACTTGAATCCATCCATACAGATTTGCAGACATTTGTCCAAAATGCTTAGAGGCATTGGACTCTTTCTGAGTTTAACGTGGTGCTGGGGTGTATTCATACAGCAGGACAATCTGAACGACCAACATTGTAATTACATTATTTATAATGTAGTTCACAGAAATAGAGATCATTTGTTAAGCCTTCTTTTTCTGTATATGACCAGGCCAAGATATGTCAAGAAAAAACAGTAGGGGGTTAAAACATTTGTGGATGTTATGCAAGGAGTATTTGTTCAGAAATATTTCAAGACTGTCTCAAACTCTACCCTCAGGATAAAAAAAAAATGTTTAAAAACTGAGTTATTTATACTTAAGAAAAACAGAATAGATATGTCTTCACTGCTCTTTCTTTACTGGTAGGCTTGGAAAGACAATGAGGCAAGAAATTCCACATTAACCTCAACTGCACCTGTCTGTTCCAACTGCAAAAGCTTTGTTAATGTCGGTATAAGACTAATATATAGGGTCAGATTATGACATTCTTGTGAGCAATACCAGTGAAATACCAGGACATTATGCAGAGCATGGACCAAGATGCTGTGTAAGAGAAAATGTATCTCACTTTTCAAAACACTGGGAATGAAGGGTTTGTGGAGGACAGTCCTTTAACTTCTCAGTGCTAATGTGCCAATCCAGTGAAGACTGAGTACACACTAAACTTCAGGGAATATTCATGTGCTGAAAATTCAACAGCTGCATAGCATTTTCCTGCATCAGGAGCTCTGCCAGTTTTTATACACTTTGTAGTTCATAGACTACTCTCAGGTTGCAGTTCTAAACTTTCCCAGATCTGCTGATGATCACTAAGACATGCAAGGAGATGATAGCCAAACACTCCTTCTTAACTTCATTTACTTTAGTCACTTCACCTTTTCATAAATGGAGAGGTCATATGCTGCTCTAGAATGTGTCTGTGTCATGGTGGCTATTACTTCACAGTCCTCTAAGGAGCAAATGGAGTGTTCGCTTGAGGTTCTTGACAATTCCTACTCTTTTCACAGTCATGACTACTAGTGCCCCATTTCCTTTCATTTTCTGTATCCTTCTACAGTAATTTGAGAAGAGTGCTGATCCAAGAACAGGAAACTCAGAGAAAAATTTTGGACTCTGGGCCTCGCTGTACAGCTAACACAGCAACACAGTACCTGCTTCCAAGTGCTGTTCCTGTGAACACACCTGTAAGTGCTGTCAGTGTCAGGTTTTCCACCTTCCTTTAACAGTCTACAAAATGTATTCTATAACATACATCAGGTTAATACAGAAATATTAGGAGGATTACTTAATTTGTAAGACCACTGAGGACCTCAGAGAATAGGCACTAGTTGAGCCCAAAGTATTTGCAGGAATCTCTGTGGATTCCTTTGCTGCTAAAACCTCAGATCAGACAGAGATAATCTTACTTGGATTTCAGCATCCAGCCATTAGAGGTAAGTGGTAATAACACTGTTCTGACTGAGCTTTTGTCTTGTAGAAAGGATATTTAACAGCACACAGTGTATCAAGCCTCATATTAATAAATGATGAAATTAATTTCAATCAGAATTATTGCCACAAGCACTAAGAAGTGTAATTAATATTTTCTGGTGTGCCGTGTCTCATAATAGTTTTTATTCTACATGAAGCATCAAGAGGAGTTGTATCATTTTAAGCAGAATGCTACATCACAAATTTCTTGTGCTAAGCTTTAGTTTAAGGATTTTCCACCATAAGAAAATCAGGTATAAACCACTTATTATAGTGCTTTAAAATATGCTAACTTGAATGGTGGTATTTATCTCAGTGAAAAGTTTTATGTTGCTGAGAGTCAGATTTCTGAAACTGCTAAAAGAGCAGGTAGACACATTTCTTCACTTGCAACAGCACTGCCACTGGCTGCCAAGTCATGCCCACCTCTGCATTACTGTAAAGCTGCAGAATGGAGTTAAATTCTCTGTCATCACGTCCATGCACACACACAGATTCTCAGATTTCCTATGTAAAACTATTCCTCTGGATACAGTGATGGAAAATACAGAGGTTTTGCTATACAAGCTGTAACATTAATGTCTGAGGAAGTTGGTGCCAATTGAAATCAATGAAAACTGGATTTACTGTTGAGGATTTTTCCAGTGGGAAGAGCTTGAGCTGCCTGTGTGGGATTTTCTGGGTTTGGTATGACACTAGGTGGCAGTAGTTGTTTTAGAAGCCTTTTTCCTTTCTTTCTTTTTTAATTTTGATCCATAAATAGAAGTGAAAATGCACACACAATAAAATCAGTGCTGATTCCACTGCCAGTTGACGAGGTTGGGAAATTTAGAGAGCCTCAATACCAGATAGCAGTGTATAACTTGAGAACCAAGACCAAAAATGTGTCCAAATAGTGATGGCCAGTCCCAAGATCTCGTTAAGAAACCTAAGAAGTCATACAGTCTGTCATGGGAAGATTTCTTCTAAGGCCTTCTCAGAACTAAACCTATAATTTCTTTCCCTTCTAGGGCTAGTCACCACATTATCAACAGAAAATGCTCTTTCCTCACATGTTCACCTATTTTTTTCTTTCCTCCTTTGGAGATAACTTATCTTAGGACAAGAAGTATGCACATTAATAATGAATTGAAAGATCCACTTTCTACATTGCATGCAATCAGGTATTTTTTAATTAACTATCAGAAAAGGAATATGATATATTACCAACACATCATTTATCTAACAAGTAATAAAACAACAATTTAACTTTTTTGGAATTCCAGTTCATCACAATTTTTAAATATTAAAGTGGGTTCAAACATCACTATTTCATCATAATGCTGTTTAGAATAATTTTAAATTTCTACACTTTCAGTATGCAAAACAAAGAATTAAAAACATGCAGATCAAATCTAAAAACTCAGGAGTGTTCTAAAAACTATAACATATTTCAGTTTCTTCTGAGCCTGATATTTCCTGAACCTATAAAAGTATATATAATCAAGTTTGTTCACTATATCCATCTTCATAAAGCGAGGTGTTTACTTTTTTATGAAAACTGAGCTTTTCACCTAATCATTGGGACAAGGAACTGAAGCTTTAAAAAAAGTTTTGTGAGGTTTTCATTTAACTTGCAAGAGCTGGCAATACTGTATTTCAGGAACTGCTGGAATGGTGCTTCCTGAGACCATATATATCAGCTGTTCAGTGGGAAATATCAATCCTCTATATAACCCTTTTGGGCAGCAAGGGAAGCAAGAAATGGCTGGGTCAATGAGGGGGTTTTAACAGTACCATTTTCCATGTTGTAATCTAGTCAAAAAGTCCCTACTTGTAGAAAAAGACCTGACATTTTTCATAAGTCATCATTGGGAATTTGGGTTTTTTCATCATATTCAAAAGCTGTCACTGGCTGAGCTCCTCCTTGAGCCATGGTGGGATGTTGACTATGAGCAAGAACTAGTCTAGAACCAGGTTCTCTCTTAAAGACTCTTTGAGCACTAACTCTAGATAATGAAAGCAGTTGCACTCATGGCACAAAATGTTCTGGCTAAATCTCTCCACAAGATTTCACTTGTGCTAAGGAAAGTGAACAGTCAGGACAGCACTGAAGATCATAGCACCCTGGTAGAGAACAAGAGCACTACTGGATTTCTAGTAAATGTGGAATTTCTGGCCAGAGTTCATAGAACCTTTTCATTTCTCTAATCCCGATGTTATTTGCCACCAGACCTGATATTTGAACTCATCTATCCTAATCTAGTTCTCACATTCTTCTCTTCTCAAAGAAAAAAGAAAATAGCACATCGATTTTTTTTGTCTTCAGACTGACAATGACACTGTGCAGACTAATAGTGATACAGTTATGAACTCCAGCTGTCTTTGGTAAGGAAAAGCCATTAACATTGACTTTCCCTTTATCCTTTCCTTTTATATCTACTTGCTTGTTAGCTGAACTTTCTTTGTACCTCTTGAAACCCACTGTAATAATTCATACAGATTGCAAAAGACATGCTAGAAGAAAAGGCTGCAAAGCCACTTATTTGTAGTTATCTCAGTTGTTGATCTTAGCCAATAAACTGCTGACTGATCACTGCAAATGTTTCTGCTTATAGCAGATATGCAATGGGCTGATACTCAATTCGCTTTAGCTTCTGTTGCTGCTGGTCTATCAGCATGACAGCCAAGATGCTGTGCTGTGCCCCAGCTCAGGCACAGCACAAGTGATGCACCACGTCTCAGAGGTGGAGTGGTGCCTGTGCTGCTCTGAAGCGGGACAGGCTGGGCCATCCAGCACATGCCATTGGTGTCACCTCAGAAGTACACAGTGATCTGCACATCCAGCTGTTTCAGATGCAGGTGGCAGAGGGAAACACACAGCTGCACTCCTGGGCTTGTCCATCAAAACTAGCATATTTTAAAGGAGTTTGGGAAAGTAACATGCGGGAAGGAAATGGGTATCTTAGGTTCTACTCTGATCTCTATTGACAGCTCTGTACTCTCTGTGGCTTTCCCCTCTCTCAGTTTTACCTTTATAGTGTTCACTGCGATGTCCCTTCTCTGTCAGGATGACGCTGTCTGTGCTCCAGGGGTTCAACTGTCAGCCACAGAACAGAGCTCTTCCTGGCACTTTGCAAACAACCCATGGTGCATCACTGTTTTGGGATGTCCTCTGTATTTATCTGCAGAATTCCAACACACAACAACTAAAAAAAGCTGAATGAATGGAATCTGGATGTTTAAAACACTCCATCTGGGCTTCTACCTCATCTCTAGACAGACACTTCTAGCTACGCACAGGCACTTTTATCTTGGAAACTCAAGTGGAAATTTTATCCTTCATATGCCCTCAGCTTTGAGCCAATTACCCCAATGCAAAACTAAACCACTCTGTGTAAAGATACCCCCTCCACAGCCCTCACACACTGTGAAGGAGACAACTAAACATAACACACAGTTTGGTGCACACTTGCACTGATCAATACTGTCATTGCTTCTCTTTATTCCCTGCCTCTCCCCATCCATCTGCTTTTTCTTGTCTTAGCAATGGCAGATTTTGGAAAATGGAGTGGCTTTTTGGTTTTTTTCTTTGAATGAGATTTGGGCGGTACCAACCCACAGTTAGAGCTCCTACACTCTACAGTTCTCCAGGTGATAAACACTAGCCCAGAGAAGCACAGAGAGGGACACACACTGAACACCTGCTTATTAGCACAGGGCCCATGTAAGGCCCGTGCAGCACTGCAGCTTCAATGTACAAGATAAAGGTGCAAATGTTGCAGGGCCAGAGCAAAGGAATAAATTTCAGACACATGGAGAATGCCTAATATAAATAAAATAAACTGTAGAAATCAAATATTTAGCTTTTGAAATGCTAGCTGTTCCAGATGTAAAAATCTAAACAATTATCCCTGAGATAAGCATCACAAAGTATATTTATATTTCCCCCTGGGTTTTATTTTGTGTTCATTAATATATACAACATTTTCCTTTTTAAAAATACTTTATGAGCCACATGCTCTCTCTATGTACTTTTATGGAATTGCTATTGGAATTGGATGAAGCTGCATTTGCATTCAAGGGAGAACTCAACTTACTGTAATCATGCCTAATTTGTTGGAGCACTGAGTATTTAAATCAGGTTATTATAATGTTTACAGCTCCCACAACCCCCAAATTGCATGATAATTGTCATGTCACGCAATTTATAGCTATGCAGACTCTGCACTAAGACTGACAGGACCATTGTGTATATTATTAGTCAAACACTTGTGAATCTGAAGAAATTACGAGGAATCCAAAAGAAATGCGAGGAGCAGAGTCTTACTACCATGGACGCAATGCAGTTTAAAGTAAACTCACTCCATTTCACTGCTGAAAATGTGCAGTCTTTCTGCCCTTTGGGATCCTAGAAGAACGTTTCAGCTGATATATTCAGTGGTTCAGGTGGTAAGCAACCTTCAAGTAAACAAAGACTGGCCAAAATGTAAACTCTCTGCAAGTACATATTCTTCTTCTGTTAGGTAAATTTACTTCTTCAGGTTTATTCCTGGTATCAGACAGAAATATAAGGACTGGATTGTGAAGTATTCAGAAAGAAAAGAACTACTAAGTACCTAGACAACAACATGAGTGCTGCTTGACTTTCAGCTCTGCAGCAGCTCTATGTGGAATTCAGCAGCTGAATTACAAACTTGTAAGCAAATCTATGACACTGAAGGAAACACACCCTGCTCATTTTACAGCGCTTAGCAAAGTGTGGAAATGCTTCATGAGTAAGTTTGTAGATGTCACTATAAAATCACTAAGAATAGTAATTTCTCATTAAGAGGGGGGAGGGAAAAGAAATGAAAAGACAATTAGGTTTTCTGTCCCCAAAGTATAATTCTCACTGGCAGAAAATGCACACAGCTGCTCAAAACTCAGTGGTGCTGCCAGTATTAAAATTCTCTTCTAGAAAGCTGGGAGAAATGTGGTCCCTGTTTTCCATTTCTCAGATGCAGATCCCACTCTGTGGGGCAGTAGCTGCTGCTCACTTCCCGAGATGTGTGGCCGGTGGCAACTCCATGTTCTCCTCTTTTAACCCAGTAATGCCAAATTAGTGGGGAAGAAAAATGAAGGCACTGTAATGATCAAAGAGGAAATTTTGCAAAAAGGCACGTGTGGTTGGTTGCTAATGAAACACAATGCCATTGGTTCTTTTAAAACAGGAAGCAGATTCTCCTGTTACTTTATGGAAAGGCTGACCAAAATTTGCACCGCCTTTGAGAATGGTTGTTCTGGAACATCCTCTTTGGGAGATCTCCGGCAGACAGTTAGCAGTGAGATGGAGCAGTGGCAGAAGGGACTTGTGAGTGGCTTGTGGCTTACTCCCTGTGGCTTGTAAGTAAATTGATTAGGACTAAACCTCTGGATAGGCAGGCTCTGTACTGGCTGCATGAGGTTGTGGCAGCCATGTGGGCTAATGAGCTGAAAAACAGGTGGTCAGCAGCAACTGCCAAATCAGCATCTTGACCTCATCAATAGCCAATAAAAAATAGAACAGAAACAAGATACAGATGGCGAATAACTAAATAAAAAGACATTAAGCTGCCAAGAGGAGCTCTTCTGGGGAGTAAACTGGCCATGATACCACCAATTCTGACTAAGAAAAAGAGATGAAATTGTTCGTATAATGTATGCAGTGTATGACTATGATTCATATGTTCTAACATTAGAAAGAGAAAGAATTTGAAGTTTTTAGATGGTTAATGGTTATTAATAAGGCAAGTAATATTTATAAAGATGTAAAGATATCCTCATTCAAGAACACACAGTCAGAGAAATAGAAAAAGAAATAGATTCTAGAGACCAGGTTCCAGTAGAAGCTGATTCTAAAACAAAATGGAGAGTTGGAAAATGGTAAATTAAAAATCAGAGTATTAGATTACTTTAAAAATAAAGAATGCAAGTCAAACAAATGTACATTTTTTTTAGAATTGAAAAAATTCAAGATCAAATACACCTGCCAAAGCCTCAAGATTCAAATCGACCTATGGGATGGAAGGAGCAGACAAGCATGGCCATTGGAATGTGTTACAGGAAAAATGCGTAAGATAAATGAAACACAACAGTCAAATCATCCAACTCTCTTGTGAGTCATGATAGATAATCAGCAGGAACGTGGTGGATGGTGATAGCCAGTGAGCCCTGCAGCTTCAAAAGACAAGGACAAAATATTAAGTTAATAACAGCTATTTACAAAAGAGCAGAGACTGATTGTCCAGTTGCCACATAGGAAATTGTTAGATGAACATATTACTATGACAAGAAAAGAAAGATGGGAGCTAATGAAGGAGTAGGTGACAATAATAGAGTTATGCTAGCATTGCTTTGCTAAAATGTCTTTGTAAAACAGAATTAAGCATTACATGCTACATTTTTTAATACAGCAATCCAGAGGGAAAAGGAGTGGAGTGCTGAAGGATTTTATGCATCCACAATGCCCTAGGGTAGCTACATCAAACAGAACATGGAAGCAGCGTCCAACAGGATTCCCAGGTGCTAAGGCAGAAATACCAGATCTGGGGAAGTATCCATATGTGTAAACTATTATCACTACGACACACAAGATAACAAGTCTTGAGAATTCCCTCATGCATAAAAAAATGGTGCTGAAGACCTGTCTGGCTTGTCAGCCTTACCAGGACATTCCTTCCTTTGAAAATCTCTGAAGTAATAACATTTATTAAATTTTTTTTGTAAACATCAATTTTCTTGCTGTTCCGTGCTTGTTTGGTTGGTTTACCATTCAGCACAAACAAAGCAAGTTTGGTAACTAAGTTGGAGGGCATTGTTAAATCTCAATGGTAAATGAGAACAAGTCTCAAGAGGAACAAGCAAAGCCCCTCCAGGCTCAGGAAGTGTGGTAGGACACCCTGACACCCTGCACTCCAGGGTTTGCCCAGGGCTCCTCTCCTGCCTTGCAGCTGAGCTGAGACTGGCAGAGTCCCTGCGGGAAATGCCAGACTCAAGCAACCCCCACCCCCATCTCTCTGTATTTCTGTGTCAGAGAACAGTGCAGTCTCCCTTAAATCCCACAGTCTGGGCTCCCTGCACTCCCTCTGGCCTGGTGTTGTAGGGGCAGGGCCCTTCCAGCAATGAGCACCCACACCTGGGTGGTTGTGTGAGCTGCTGTACTCCACCACAGCTCTGCCTGCAGGTCTCCCTTGGCATTTTTGTGATAATGTGACAAATCTGCAACACTCCTAAGCCAAGCTTTGCCATTGTGTGTGGCCATTTGTGCATGGGGCTGTGCCACAGCTGTCAGGTCAGCTTGAGAGCATCGCTGCTGGCCTGGGTGAGGGTAAGGGTGGTGGCCATGCAGGCAGACTTGATGATTTATAGGCAATCAAAGCACACAAACACTTCCCTACAGCATGTGATTTCTGGTTCCATGATGTCTCTATGTTGCCAGGCCCAAAAGTTGTCTGATTTTCTTTTAAAAAATGGCAACTACTTATTAAAGGTAATTATTAAACTTTAAGTTTCAGCAAATCTTTAAAATACAATATGTTGTAGAAACTCGTATAAACTGCACCTGTAAGTGACATCTTTGCAATAGTCTTGTACATAGGAGGCTCAAAGCTATTTCTTGCCAGCAGCAGTGATCCACAGACTTTAGATGTTGTTAAAAAGCTTACAATATCAGCAGGGCAACTGCTGCCTCCATTAGAAACATGATACTAAGATGCTGATTAATACCAGGAGGGGGCTTTAATCAGCCAAAGCCATATGCTATTTCACTTAAGATGAAAGTGCAAATGATAATCATTATTTCAGAAAGGATGTATTTAAAAGAAGAGCAGAACAGCAAGTGGCATCTTTTTATCATTACAGCTTCTTCATGCAGTCCCTTTTTTTCTAAAGCTTTATAGGCTTTTATGAACATCTGGATCATTTCTTCATTATATAGGCTTCCAATATCATTATGTTTGATGTAGTGTTTTTAGTGGAGCTATGCTAAATGTCTAAATATACAATTAATTCCTATTAATTATAGTTTTCAAACTGATGAAATTATCCATCATTAACTTAATCACTTGTATTTTATCTTAAAATTGTATTCACTCTTTTATAATCCCTACATCTAAAGCCATTTCTTCCCTGGGCTTTGTGTGATGTTTTGCATGCTGTTTGTATAAAGGTTTGCCAGCCATTTTCAACTGCTTGTAGAACTGAAGCTGTCAGCAGCAGGCCATTTTAAAATAGAACCTAATTCAGCTCAGTTGTTTTACCAAGAAGCGCTTCAGAGAGAAGGGAAAAAAAAGAGGTGAATTTGGATCTGTAAAGGGCAAGACTTCATTAGACCTGATGAAACTTTAGTTCTGTATTCCTTACACCAAGGCAAGGGGGTTGAGCGAGGCTTATCAAGAGGAGAGTAAGGGAAGAGAGTTATTCACTGGCTTCCACTCCATGTGGCAGTAATTCAGCATGAATAGAAACAAATGATTTAGAAGTCTGCATTGACTGTACTTGAAGAATTAGGAGCATCTTTAATATCAAGTTACAACACATCTAAAGAAAAAAACATCTCTAAAGCTTTTTCTGAACACTCTAGCCTTCTTTTAGGTTTCTTCTGTGACTTAAACTGGAACACATATTATGACATCTTAATCAAATGCCTTCCCTAGTTTCCAAGCCTAAAGTTAGGTAGATACTCCCTTTTCTTTCATATGGCATTTGCAGAATTAAAAGAGAAAGAATGAGGGGGTTAAAAGCACTAGAACAAATCTGCTTAGCTCTCATCAGTCTGCTTTCAGGAACTGGGAGTCAGAAAGAGTGCAGGGAGCCAGAACTGCTGTTAGCACTGAAGAGACATAAGTATCAGCTTTGTGGGGTGGGGGGTGTCCAGGACTCTCTCCATCTACAACTGTTGGCCCTCCACAGAACAACAGAGCACAGTAAACAAGAGTTACACAGACTCCAACACAGCACAGCGTCTATGCAGCATTGCAGTCCATCCTGCCAACCCAAACTCCCTCAACAGCACCTTTTTGGTAAGAGCTGAGGCCCACAGAAAGCTGCCCACGGTTTGCAGTCTTACCCCATCACAGCCCAGGACGTACCTCAGGTGCCTGGTTTGGATACACTTTAAGGAACGAAGCTACTGGAAAAGACATTTCTCTTTAGAGGTTCATCATCCTGAGCAGGTATTTTCTAATTCCATCTATTATAGATTTTTTTTCTGCTGGACCTGCAGGAGTTTAAATGACATTCATGTCCATAGCAGGTATTAAATACATCAAGAGCACGAAGACCTCTCATTCTCAAAAACAAAGCTGTGTTCTTGTCTTTGTTTTCACTGGCATTTTGTGGTAGCAAATACTTTCTTTAATTCAATTGTCTCCAATCTCAGAAACTTCTTGTCACAGCTGTGATGTCCCATTCTTCTGTTCAGGTAATTTATTGTATTCTTCTCTTTATTTATGATATGGTGTGATATCAAATGATTATTTGGGGCTCAAGGTTCCATCCAGCTGCCTTGGTGTCACAGACCCACGTGCTCCTGCTCTGCTTGTCTTCTAGGCTCCCATTTTGGGAGGCCAACATCCTTAAAAATATAGTTCCCAGTGCCTCAGATTACAAGGAAGCAGACTCCACATTGCTCCCCCTTTCTTCCATAACATGTTGGAAAATTCTTACTTCTGTCAAAAAACCCCCCAACTTGATTGACACTGAAAATTCTCATTCTGAGATGGAGTAGGAGCTAAAGTTTGTTTTATTTCTTCTGTAGTGAGACGAGGTTGTTGTTAGTTTTGAAAACTTGTGGCAGCATGTGAGACCCAGCAGCAAAGTTGTGCCGGCTGGGGATGGAATCCTTCGGTCTGTTTTAATCACTACTCTATTTCCTTTCAGCTCCTGCCCCTCCTTTGGCTTCGCTCTCACTTTTACTCCCCTCCTCTAAATGGAAATTTTAAAGTATAAGACTCAGGCATCCGACCCATGGCTCACCTCCAGGTGTGCCACAATATGTCTGCTCATCATAGGGGCTGCCTTTGCTCCGGAGGGCAAAGCTTTTACCTTTGATCACTCCAGATGTATTTTCTCCTCATAATAAACTGAAAATTACAATCATCCCTTTTGGGTCTCTGACAGCTTATTTGCCCATTATTTCTTCAGTAAGGCATTCAGTGAATATAGTGGTACACAGTCTAACACAGTTTTAAACCAAAATTCAGAAACAGTAAAAATGGACTGTCTCTCCACAAGTAAATTAGCTGCAAAGTGCTCCAAGATCAAGACAGCAACATCCAGATCCAGCAGGCCTGGAATTTAGCATTTACTTCAGAAGTTCCTAAGCTAGGCTAACGAGGATGGCCCAAAGTTGACTCTGTAGTTCTGTATAATGTAGATACCACTTTGCAAATCCCTCCTGACTAAACACAGAGAACAGAATAGTCCAATTGCTTCTAGGTAATGTGGAAGACATTCATGTGGTCACTTTACAAACTTATTCTGGAAAAAACACTGTGACTGATTCAAGAACATAAGAAATATTGGACTAGGCCAGTGGTGCACCTAGACTAGCATTCTGTCTCCAGCAGTGGAGAAGTGACCTTTAACCCAGACTTTTATTTCCTGTCTCTTAGCCAGTTTTCAATAAAATAACCTATCCATCAATGGTTTTGAAAGGCAATGTCTTCAATAACCTTCTGTGTGTTACCTTCAAGAAGTTTTGTTGAAAATCAAAGTATTGGTGTGCACATGCTTATAGATACCTCATTGAACTGCAGCAGGTTAGGGGCAGGATTTCCCTTTCCAGAAGCTTTTTCCCACTGCACCACATTTCTCTATGGACTCACTGAACCTTTCTGTATGACAAACTCCATCCTCCTGTGCTGTTTATCCCAGGATCCCCTCTAAAGATCATTCTGTATTTCACTTACACCCCATTTGAGTAATTTTAGACAAAAGCACTCAGGAAATTGCTCATGTTCTTCAGGCATGATACGCTCCACAAACACCACAGCTGAGGTCTGAATAGTCTCTGAATTAGCACAACCTGCAGCATCCAATGGGCTCAGTCCACTTAGTCATGCAAAGGGTGACAAAAAAACTTGCAGCTGCACCTAGAGGTATGATATAAACCCAAAGCCTTGCACCTTTGCTGCCGCCCCAAATCAGTCCCCTTTGAAAACTTTTTTTTCCATTTTTTGCCATGACAACATTCTTCAGAACTGACACACAGAGCCCTTAAAAGATTAAGGTGCTTTGCTCCTAATGATCCCTTTGCTTACAGAAGGGGCTGGGGGTTGCAGCCTACGGGATCCATGGCAAATAAACAGCAGCAAGGACTAATGACTAAGAGGCTCAGTTTGTACTAAGATGCCTTGAGCTGGAGTCCGAGCTCTGCCTCTGGCAGGCTGCAGGACCTTTGAAAGTCTTTCCATATCCACTGCACTCTGTAATTATCTTGTCTGTTTAGATTGTGAGCTCTTCGTGTCAGTGATTGACATGACACATTCGTACAGTGCCAGTAAAACAGGAGTCATAGCACAGCCCAGGTTAGGACCCCGAGGTGCTGCTTTAGTAACAACATCACTCTCCTGTTCTGGCATTGCAGTAAACCATAGCTACATTATAATATCCACCTGCTTTGGGCCATCTGGTGTACATAAATGTCCCTGTGCATTTTATATGTAAATATAACTCTTTGAAGACTCTTCTTATTGTTGCCAGTCATTGCCTGTTAAGTGCTGTCAGAGTTTCCTGTGCTATAGGAGAGAGAGGTGGATCCAAGGAGCTTTAAAATCCAAGCAGAGCAGCAAAATATTTGGAGACAACATGCAGGGGATGAGCCAGGAGCTGTTTCCCATTCAGGGTGTTCCCCAGGAGTGGGCTGCACTGCAGCTGCAGCAGGTTGCAGGGAACTGGCAAAGGGGACAGTGTTTGAACAGGCACAGTTATGAGCATGGAAGGAAGTTGCAGGTTCAGGAAGCACAATACATGACACTGTCTGAACAAGGAAGGAAATATAAAGACAGAAGGATATAAAGGCAAAAGGAATAAGAGGAGGGACAGGACAAAACTGTGGCTGTTCTCTAGGGAGGGACAAAACAGATCAAAGCTCCTAAGGCTAAAAAAATTAAAATTTATATAAAAAGGGATTAAGCGGATAAAAAATTTCAAAATGGGGGAAGAAGGGAGGCTTTGGTTGTCACATACCTTCTAGTGTCAGAAACTGTAAGAAGATCCCCACTTTTTTTGCTATTGTATAGAGACATCTGCCTTCCTGTGACAATGACCCCGAATTTCAGAGCTGGAGTACGACAGAACTCAGATTCTGTAACAGATCTGTTCTGCTAAGCAGGGATTATCTTTGCATAAGATTTGTATGAAGTGCCTCACACAAGTGAAGCTGAATAGGGCTTCTAGACCCAACTAAAATACACAGGATACAAAAAAAATCATCATCACCATCACCACTGTAAGCTGAAGCAGTGTGGCACTCCATTGAATACTGCAGTCCAACTCTCTGAGAAAGAGAATATACTTTGAACTAATTTATCCACTGGTTCTTCTATCTTTTAAGGATTCAAATGTCAAGATCACCCCTTATCTGCCAATCCTATTCCAATTCCCTTTGTCTGAAGAAATTGAACTCAGAGAGGATCATAACAAAATGAGGTGATTAAGTCTCCTAGAACAAATACAGTGCCTTCTCAGTGCTGAAGGGTAAAACTTTCTTACTTCCAAAGTCTTTTGAGAGTCCTGAAATTCTTTTCTTCTGCATTGCATTTTGAAGTTGCTCCCCATGAATATCGTTGTCAGACAATACTAACTCTCCACCTACCAACTGTCAGTTTTCACAGAGATGACATTTAAAAGACTCAGAGCTTGAAAGCTAATCTCTCTTCTCAAAAATTATATTTCCCAGCAAATATTAGGATATATACCAGACAAATAAAGTGAATATGAGTGTTCCTTGTAACAGTTCAACCACAAAGATGAATTCTGTATAAGAATGGGACTTAATTGGACTAAAAAGATACTTGTGACAACATAATGTCAGCTTCAGACCAGAGTTCTGTGTAACTGCAACTCTTTAGAAAAACAACAATAAAAATCCGAATAAAAATTTCATTCTGTAAATGCAATACTAAGGTTGACACTGTTGTCTGCTGGAACAGTTTCTATGAATAGTGGATCAAATCCTTCAGCATATTAGCGTGGCTCACAGCGAAGAAAATACCTACAATGCCATGGGAGGTGTGATGGTTGCATTCAGACAACCAAACTGTTCTTAATACAGCCTGGCTATGGCTCAGTGCTTTTGTGACAGGACAGACTTGGCAATGCTCAGCAGCCCAGATGGGTTTTACAGTTTGGGCTGAATTTCATTCTGTGACAGCTTCCCTGGCACCTGCACCGAAGGCAGCTAAAGTGAACTTGAGGGTCTGTGTGATCCCATCACTGCACTAGGAACACACAAGAACTGAAGTCCTTGAAAATGTTTTGGGAGTACTTTTGTCATCTCTTTTCTTGTGTATTGTTATTATTTTTTAGAATGATCTGATGCAATTACACTTCAAATTAAGCTTAAGTTTTGAATGCCAGCAAGAGATTTCAGACATTTCTTTTAGACTTTAAGGTGAAAGATCTCTGATGTCACACAGCATCTTACAACAACACACAGTATTTCAGCTGCTCCTATTGCTGTGGCATCAGCCTGATCAGTCAGATTATTACAGAAACATTTCTTCTGCTGCACATTTGCACCTGAAAGCATGAGATTTGACTACAGATCTTTGGGAGCACTTGATGCAGGAATAAAGATGCCACCCTCTATTTTTCTGCTCCTATATAATGGTCAGTGTTAGTTCTGCTCCTGTGCTCACTGTTTCACAAGGATCTTCTTTCTTGTTCCCATGTTCCATTCAACCCCCAAAACAAGGTCCTGGTGCTTTAGCAGGGAATAGCTCAGTGAGGCTCTACCTGTGTGTAATGGCATTCGGTAGGATTTTTATCAACAGTTCTCCAAAGGGTAGTGCAGTTGCACACCATTCCCAGGTAAGCTTTCCCATTCTTGGATTTTCCAAGGCATTTCTCTAATGGACGTGGAACCCATAGGTTGATGATAAAACTATAAAAAAAAAAAATAAATCCAAGTTTAGAGAAGTTATTAAACAGTTGAGTCTTAAAATTATGCCAGATCTCATTTTTATATGTCTGTACTCTGTAAATCAGCATGTATTATAGCCAACTCACAGTATTCACAATCAGATAATCTCTGTTCACTTTTGTCTCACCTAAACGTAGAAAAATTACATTTGGCTGTTGACTTTGGACTTTCCCTGACACTCTTCCACACCTAATCCTCTTCAGCCAAAATAATCTGAGTCCGACAGGGAGATTTGGATGAAAGAAAAGGTCCTCTTTTATTCAGATTTTATTTTTTGTCTCTACACATTATTTTGTTAAAGTAGAATGGAGAGGAAGAAAAGTTCAAGAAATACAAGGGATGATTCTTAGGACACATAGATAGCTTTCCAGAGAAAATGTAGGCGTTCTCTCTACTAATATTGTTATCTTCTCACAAGATGTCCCTCATGTAAGAATGAAAACAGATACAGTGTCAATGCTCCCATGCATTATAACCCTCATTTTTCTTTTATAAGTTATCATCCCAAGGCTGAAAAGTTTCCAGGGAGTTTTGGGCAGCTCTGTGTTTGTGCATGTCTCTTCCCCATATTCAAAGTGCTATTAAATATTGTTTTCTTCTGATTATTCTCAACTGACAGAAGAAAAGCCTGATAAGAATTTAAGTGCTTCGACTGAAGCTATTGAGTGGATTTCTGTGGCTATCTACTCCTTAACTATCACACAAGAAACATCCAGTCATCTCTGTGTTCTGACAAATATTTCTGATTTTAACAGGAAAGGCTCATTTTAGTGTCATACAAGTCAATACACACCAAAGGAGCCTGGCTATGCCTGGGAACTCACCTGTATACATTACTTACTCAGATACCCCCCATTGCAACAGGCACCCATTGCAGGGGTTTTATGCCCTGTTCATTAATCAAAGGTACTTTGCAGTCTCAGTCTAGTTTCCAGCACACAGATGGTAATATTAAGACGTTGATACATTTTAGACTCCAAGCCCACAGAGCTGTCTCAGCAAAGGAAAAGACTGACTGGCAGAGAGCCCGGACTCCCATCGCAGCCCCCATGGGTGCTCCCTTTTCCAGGGCAACACGCCCGGTGCACTTGCTCTGTGAGTAAATCAAGCAAAGCACACACAGTTCATCAAAACAACCTTTTGCAGCTTCAAGAATAATGAAAAAGAAACTTAAATTTAATGCTAGCAGCAAGAAGATACAGTAGTAACACCCCCTTCTACAGCTAATTTTCCAGTAACATCACTGGATGTTCTCCTCATGAAAAATATCTGGTTTGGATCCAGAATATGCCTTCCCAAAACTGTTTAGCCTCCCCAAGTGACTATCACTCCATTACAGTCTCTAGATCCTAGGTACAAAGCCAGTTAAATAATTGACACTTTCCTTTGTTTGATTCAGCACACATCTTTTGTCAGTGTTGAGACACTAGAGACCACAAAGCAACCACTCTAAATTTCCAAAATGAACTGTGCTGGTTTATACTTTCCTCTCTGATGCTTTTCCCAGTATTAACTCTGCATCTTCTCAAAATTATGTCTTGTCAAATTAAGCACAGTGGGTGGTACACTCATTATTGTTAGGTAAAACCACTGACAGAACATTCATTTCTTGTAGAACAACAAGGATTTTTTGCCAAATTCCCATCTTGATTCTACACTTTTTAAAAAATCCACTTTTTCTTAATCTCTTTAACTTGGGCTAAGTAGAGTTTTGAGGTTTGCAGAGCTGTTCTCCAGCTGAGTGTTTCCTTTTAGATATGCACACCTCCTTGTTGGACATTCATTATCAAACCTTGTGTTCGCCTTTTATCTACAAGTCCTCTTCAGTGTTCAGCATAAACTACATGGACACCTTGCAGATTGACATTTCTTCATTCATGCTTTACCTTAAACAGCATGCGAAGACATCAAAGAAGAGGAGCCGACTTTGATGTTACAAAATGAAAAACGCCTCATGATTTGCCAAGACCGGGGGAACTTGTAGTTTGCTCTTTTTTCCCTTAAAGAAATACTACTGCTTTCCCCATGAATATGTGAAAATCTTCGCTATTTTCACCAAACTTGTATAAATATTTTGTTCCTGGTAAAACATCAAGCCACCTCTCATTGCAGTCTGTTAAATATGGGCCCTGGTGCCTAAACTGCAGTGTCTTGAAGGAACACACTTTATTTAAAGAGCTCATTTGCTTCGCACCTGTGACTTTGCACACAAGGAGTGTCACGAACCCCGGCGTCACCTCACTAATGCTGATAATGACTCTGCTTGTGCTGAGTTTTTCATTCACAGGTCACTGAGAGGGATTTACAAAAGCATGGTCATTCCTACGCTGTAGATAAAGGAATTGTGCAATAAGAGATGTTATTTGGTTTGACCATGGAAGCAAATAGCCAGCAATAAAACAGAGCTGCCCCAATTCCTTGCGGGTGCTTGACTCGGCAGCTAACTCTGGTCATGAAATCAAAGTTGATTTCCTCAACACCATAACAGTCACAAAAAGTGCCAATAGCCCTGGGAGGAAGCCAGGCATACCTTATCAGAAGGTGCTGCACACCACAATAGGAAAGACCAGATTTGGTTCATGATTCATGTTCCTATTGTTTTGAATACTAAGAAGGGAGGTTTTCTTTGCGTGTTTGCTTTCATTGTTTGAAGTGAAGAGCTGCCCTGTCCTTATAAGGACAGAAGGAATGTGCATAATTAATCCAAGGCTAGAGAACAGAGACATTAAAAATGAACATTTGTTATTGATTTCCCAGACTGCAGTGAAACTGAAAAGAATATCATGGGAGGAAAAGATATGTAATTAAATGTGATTTGTTCGAATGCTGCCGAGGTAGGTCATTACATATGTATCATTCAACTGCATTGCTTCAACGTAAAGCACACAGTTCCTCTCCCTGGTACAAAATCCTTTGATTAACCAGGCTCCCTTTATTGGTGGAAGGGGCCAGCCCTTTTGTTGTTTTGCTGCTGGCAGTGTTGCTTGTGCTATTTCTTTAAGACTCTTCATCAGATGTGGTTTGTCAGGAACATGCCTAGACTGTAAGTCAGAACAGAGCTCATTTTCTTTGATGTGCATTTGTAATGTGACTGCTCCAAAAGGAGGGGAATGAAAACTTTGGTCACACTGTTAATCTGCAGGAACTACATTTTAAGCAACTGGATTCGCGTAGGCTCTGCACGTACTGTAGTGTCAGCTACTCCTTTCAAACAGAATTTTATCAATAATTGGTGCCAACACAAGAACATATGTCAAACACTTAACCACACCCAATTCAGCAAGAATGTGTTTAATCCAGACTTTCTGCTATATTTTCAGTTTTGGACCTGAATTTTTCCAAAACGACACATATAGCTACTCTAATCTCATTTCTTGCTGTAATGTGCTCAAGACCAGCACAGTTACCACAAGTTTCACTATTTGGCTCCAGTGTCACAGGTTTTGTACTCAAGGCTTTTACCCTTGAGCAAGTGTTTTGCACACCGAGAAAATCTGAAAGTGAAAGGGTTACACTTCCTTGAAGGTCCACTTGAATGACTGTGAGAAGAGAGCCAAAATGGTAATCAGATCCCTATGAGGTCATATTGAAAGCAGCCATGCCTATTTCACAGAGTCTTCTGATGTTGCAGGGGTCTGTAAAACATTTAATCACTGGAGTTTCAATAAGTTGAGATTTGTTGTGAGTACTGTAGAGAGCACTCTTCTTAGATAAAATGCTGCCTCGTAATGCTCTTACAGCTACATGAGCCAGAATGCAATCGAATATCCATGGTGATTTAGCCTTGCACCATCATCCCAGCGAAGGAGATGCAGGATTTTAACAGCTACATAGCAGTGGATTAATATAACTATTCGTTACAATTCATGGGAGGCCTGATCCAGCTTCTGTCACAGTAGAAGGAAAGATGCCATTTGATTTTGCTGTGAGTTTGGATGGGGGTTTGTGTATCTAATCCTATAACTGCCCTCCACTGCCACAGAAGCTTCTCCAGGGCTCTCTATTACTCTGCTGCCCAGTGGCACCTATACAGCTGCCTGCCTGCTCTTATTACTCAGTGGAGCCCAGGTGATGCTAATTCTGTCAGGCAACTAAGCCTTGGTACAGAGGGGCTTAATAGCTAAACCTTGTCTACCTTGTTTTATTTTATTCAAGCCTGTGAGGTTCTGACTGACCTCTAATGTAAGTTTGGCATAAACCATGTTGATGTCTGTCTCTGAAAGAAGTATTTGAAGATGGCTCTGCAAAAAACTCACAGATGTGGATGAAACCTAATCAGCTTTGCTGACAGGGTGCACCATCTCCTGCTGGGTGCAGCCATCTCCTCTGGCTCAAAGTGTGCAGGGAGCCAAGAGACAACCCTTGCTAGCCAATCTTCACTAAACAGGAAGCAATCATTATCTAGTTAAGCTTGCACCAAATAAACCTTTTATTAAACCTATATTTTAAGAAAGCCCTTCTCCACCAATGGTATGGTTTGAAACTTACTTTGAAAGACTCAGAAACCAAGCTAAAACAGAGCAAGATTAAAGAGCAAATAATTCACACAGATCAACCCAAAAACCTCTTCTGTTCTCTTGGAAAGATCCAAACCTGTAGACTGTCAATGGAACATTGAAGAAAACTGAAAGATAGTTTATGCCTCTCAAGTGCTTAAAACAAAACAAACACCTGAGTCCATTTTATGGTACCATTTCTGTCTTTGCAATCACTACTGAGCAAGTTTGTAGGTACCAAGGCTAAAAGATGGTTCAGTATATGGTTATATTGTGTTCTTTCTGCCTGTACAATCAAAATACACATTAGACAAAAAAACAATAATTACCTGGCATGCTAGAACCAACCACATAAAAAGAGTGCCTCTTACCAAAGAACACTGAGTTTTCAGAGATGGTTCCTGAAATATGCCAGGTTTGAAAATGGAAGCCTCAGAGCATCAGTCCTTTCCCCTTGGCTGACAGGCACTTGCATAAGAACAGAAAAGGCTTTCCAGCAGATATTTTGAGTGTCAGGGGAAAAAAAGTACTCATGAATTAATGTGGATTTTGAGGAGAATGATATTGCCTAAAAATACCATTGTTAGTACAGGCTTTTTTGACAGACTTGGCAGATTTTTGCAGCACCTTCTGACTGTAAAAAATTGTGTGTGTGACTTAACCGTTTTATTTCTACCTTTTGGAGTTTAGTCTCTGTCACTGTTGCCCTCTGCATTCAACTCCTCTGAGCATCCAGTGCTCCTGACACTCATTGTTATTCTGCTCTCTGCTTTCAACAATATTCCAGTGAGATTCTCTCCTTGTCAAAGCACTGACTCAGTCTACCTTAGAGAAATTGCCTGTTGATCTCTGAGACACAGGTGAATCTTTCTGGTTTCACTATTGTTATTAGCTGGCCAGGATTAAAATGTTTAACAGAAAAAAAGTGTTCTCAGTGTTACTTGTATCACTTAGAGTAAAAGAAATCTCACAATAATTTAGTGTTTTGCTGTGCTTGAAGGTTGAACATTGAGTAATGCTTATCAGTATCACATTCACTTCCTCCCCCCAGCTTTGTTGCTAGTGCTCAAGTCCCACTCTATAGCCCCTTTTTCAGGCTGCCTATCAGATGTTTTTGAAAAGAAGTGTTTGGAGGTATAAGGATTAGCCAAGTGAAATCCTGTGTGATCCCTTTGTTTCCCAGGTCAAACACTGAAAAGCACACCATCTATAAGCCATATTTATCCCCCTTTTTTCTTGAGCCCAAAATAAGGTCTGGTCAAATCACCATAAATATTCTCATTAAACATTAGCCTATTCTTAAGGAAATAGTTCTCAGTATCAACTCAGCTGCAAGAAGCCCTTATTAGTTTTGTAAAGCTGTATAGCAGCAGACTAGAGACAGAAAGGTAAAGGAAGCAGATTAAATTCTCAAGCAGCACTGTGCCAGTTTAAGATGCCTACATCTAGTCACAAACTATGCCCTTGTCAGCAGCAGCGGCAGTCACTTCTCTACCAGTCTGGATGCATTCAGGCGAGGGAAGTTCTCCAGCCTGAACAAACCTTATTTCTAGCCATGGTTTCATGCAGCCCCAGGACTTTCTAAGCTGTAGCCAGCAAGGATTGAAGCACTCCAAGGCTGGGCCGCAGCTTCTGCTGCTCCTGCACTCCTTCCAGCCTCCTTGCAGTCCTGCCAAGACCCTCTGACACCCCACTATGTTGCTCGAACACATCCAGTAGCTCCCCAAGGGAAAGACCTTCCCTCCCTGAAATCCTTCCCCATGTTAAAAGACTAATATATAACCACAAACAAAAGTAGAGGACTAAATACTGTGCATTTAATAAGGGCAAAAAGAATCACCAGAACTATAACAATGAGACCAGTCCCCAGGACAAGGGATTGGGATACTAGAAAGGACAGGAACACCTGTTTGCTGCACACCTCAAGGTAGTCTCTGCTGCACACCTCAAGGCAGTCTCTGCTGAGAAGCTGTGGGAAGTAACTTCTTGATGTTCAGAAGTTTATCCTGCCCCTTAAACACATGCAACACTGGCTGCTGTCAGAACTGTACTGCTAAGCTAAAGTACCTGCAAGCATTACCTACTTTGGTAATATTTGGTAATGCAGATTTGGGGCCTTTATGAGGCATAGTCATCTCCAGAAATTTCATAAATAAACCTGCTCATTACTAGCCTAATTAACTGATCTCATGTAGCTGCAAACCCTGGTTAAGGAAACTGGTCCACTTCCTCCACGGTGGCAGATAACAAGCAGTGATCCAAATACTTCTGTCAAATATTTCCAATAGCTCTGAAATCTGTCAGAAAACAGTGGGTATGTTGTATTTTTTGCTTGGCACTACAACTATAGTGCATAGTACCACAGTAACATCAGACTCTCATTTATCCTTCCCCAAATGGACTCTTGCAATTAAGGGAGAAAACCAGTTCACATATCTTTTTAAAGATCTAAGAAGTGCTATCACCCTTCAAACTATTATACCCCTCAAAAATATTATCTACGCAGTATTCTCCTTACCTGAGAAGCTCAGAAGTAGGAATTAGATGTTTGAACTCCCTCAGCAGTAAGAGAACAAGGAAGAGAAAAAAAATCAATCTACCGCAAGTGGCCACTACAGGATATTGGAGCTGAAACTCTTGCTGTTAATTGAAGTACTATATTGTATCAAACAAAATGATTAAGGACTTAATTGTATCTAACTGTCTATTGGTAGAATTTTGAAAACAAATCACGATAAAATATATGAGCAATTTAAGCCCTTATTGTGAAGAATTACAGTCGTTTAATTTAACTCATCAACAGCACAGCAGCCTTGACAATATGTTCTGTATGTTCCAGTGAGCACTGACAGCTTACAGGACATCAGGCCTGTGCATGAAGATGTAGCTTTGTTGACCCATAATTTCCTCAAGGAGTCAGTTACTTGTGGATTGCAGTTAAACAAGTTAGGGTTGAGCACTTAGATCTCAAAGAATGAAAAATGGGACTGTAAAAGTATTAAAACAAGCACAACTTGGAAAGAAAGGTCACAATAAAGAAAGTGTGTTTGTATCTTACAATAATGTCAGTACTGGTGATGATGAATGAAGTAGCCATCAATGACACTACCTTCTGAAAACTCCAGGTTTGAGCTAAGAGATTAAGTCTAGAATTAAAATAGAATTAAATTTAAGTTTCAGAATTCACTGGATGCTGTACTGGAATAAAAGAAAATTTGTAGTCTGCCCTATACTTCTAATTGAAGCAGTTTAGCAATGCAAACTTAGAGCTGACTATTACACTTTCAAGAAGGAAAGAAAGAGCATCTCTTCACACTGAGCATTTTCATCTTTCAGTCTGAGCATCATTACAAGCAAAAAAATTCAAAATTGCCCCAGCCCCTCAAGCTTTACAGCTTATAAACTGCAAAACCCACAGCTGAGCCAAGCCCTTCTCTCTTGGAACTTGCTAGAGCGGTTCGTGGGATTACTGCCCTAAAGTGTCCCTTCTGCCTCCTATTGGAACATAAGAGACTTTGAAACATCACAAATTCATTTTCCACATGGAAGATGATTTTCAGATTAATTTTTTCTTCATGTTTATCCTTAAGGTAGTTTTCTACTCAGAACTCTGAGAAAAAAAAGGGGTGGTGGGGGTGTGTTCTGGTTCCCATGCAGTCTACATCAAAAGTTACCAGGGCTACAAACCAGTTAGCAAGCAAGCTGACAGACCTAACCAAGAGACTGCTGGGCCCCCTGAAGGAAAAAAAGAAATGACTGAAAGACATCAGAAGAGGAAAAATAAAAAATTAAAGTCCATGGTGTTGTGCTAAGCTGGTCAGAGCATGCCCACTTCATCCTATTTAGGGTGAAAGTGTCTAATATTATATCTGACTGGAAAAAAAAAAAAAAAAAGGAAAGAAACTAAATTCAGAAGTTCTGAACATTTTTCATGCTTTTCCCCTGGCAGTCAGTGCTGCTGACTGGCCCCCTTGCAGCCATGGGGAGCCACAGTCACTCCCTGGCTGTGCAATGGCCACCACGAGGGCGGCATCGACCGAGCTCGGGGTGTGAGGGATCCCTTGGCAGCCACAGCCAGAGACAAATCAGGCGGTTATTTTCATCAAAGTGATAGAAACAGAGTTGATCAAAACAAGCAGAAGGCACTGTTCTGTTTGGTCTGTACACTTTGTACACTGCCACTTGGGAACTTAATTAGTCCACATGCTTCATGTTTCTATCTTTAGTCTGATGGCATGCAGCTGTTCTTTTCAACATCGCTGCCTACTGCCCTTGCCCTGCTGTTGGGGTACGGTTGTAAATAGAAAAGGCGGGATTGCCTCAAGTTTAACCCTCTGCCAGCTTTTGCTCATTGCCTAAAACAGAATATTTTGGCCTAAATCATGAAGTAAATTTTTTCATTACCTCAGGGGAGTTCTGTCATGTGGCGGTGGATGGAAAGGAATCCTGCAGCCTCACAGTGCTCATCCCATCCTAGGGCCACCCTCCAGAGCCAAAATGCTGAAAAAAAATCAACTCTTTTAAGGGCAATCATGCCTGTTGGAGAGAGGGGGAAGCATTTTTGAGTCATTGCCAGCATGAGGTGAGGGGACAGAGCTGGTGCTGCTTCCCACCTCAGCTGAGGTGGGTTTGGGGCAGAAGAACAAGCCCTGACATGAAGTATGAGGGAATGTAGCTTATTTCAGGGTATTGAGGCCTGGCATTTTCCCCAGAAGATCTCCTGCCATGATAGACAGTGATTAAGATTGTGTAAGGATTTAGGAATAAAAGAAAAAACAACAAAGAAGTGAGGTTTTGATGGTCTTTTCATATGGAAACAGGAAAAAAAAGTCTACTGAAGATTCCCAGCTGGCCAATGAAGCCAATATTGAGGAAAGACTCAGCAAGAAGCGTGAGCTCCCACTCCTGGTTGCCTCTGTGTTCAGCATCAGGATAAGCCTCAACACCCCTATTTATGGAACAGGAAGAAGGACAAAGCTGGCTTTATAGTCCAAGTCTGCCAAGAGGAGAAGGGAATGCCCCTATGCACTACATGCAATAAATGAGGGTCTTCAAAGTCCTGTCTCTTATGTCATTTCTTTCACAGAGTGTCACAGCCTTGGCCTTTCAGCTGGAAATGCAGTTGGAATGCAGTTGGCATCCCCCAGCCTGGCTGTAACCTCCCAGTTCAGAGAACAACTAATTTTTCTGAGCAGTTAAGAAGTTACACATTCATCTGCTCCTGAGGTTAACCATATCAGTATTCTCCACCTCCTGCCTCCCCCTTCACATTAATTTTTGTCTCTTGCAATCATTTTTTCCTCATATCCCAGAAATTCCTGCTTCACTACCTTGACAGTGATGTTAACATCAGGTGTTGCATATCATGCTACACTCATGCATTTTACATTCCTATGACATGGCAGACTTTGATACAATTACAGCTTGGCTACATATCTTAATTTATGTTACAATATTGCTGTAGTGATATCGGAGACAAATGTTTAATTCACAGAACCTCAGTTTCAAACTACAGTCCCTGAATGCAAACAGCAGACTTCAATATATTTTCATCAATTTCTTAGTTCATAAAAATCAATTTTTGCAGAATTTTTACACTGTACATAAAAGACTGTGGCATCAATTAGCCTTAATTCTTTTTTTTTTTTCTTTTTTGGAAACCTCTTTGTAGGAAAATCTCATATTTCAGCAATTTGCATTATCCACACAATCTGCTTTGAAGTTCTAAGTTATGGTAAGAAAAGGATCCACTTATCTGCACATAAAAAATGTTCAAAGCTTATAAATTCCCTGAAACAGATGTACATTATCATTGGATTTGCCTTTCTCTCTTTGCTGTTGCATGGCTAATAGAGTTTCATGTGCCCCCTCACATCCTCCCCATTTAGCATCTTTTCTCTACAGAAGCATGCACCCTACTGTGCCAATCCACACTTCAAAGATTTCTGTCTATCTATTAGAAACAAAGCACAAAGTGAGAACATATGGCCCCTTTTAAATTTCCCACATTTAAGTCAATATCGTTTCTTTTCTCCTTTGGCAAAGAAACATAATAAGGTTTATCTTCTCCCTTCCTAAATCTGCTGGCTCTCTCAGACTGCTTGTGCCAATTCAGCAGTTACTTTGCAGCATCAGACTTGGCAGCACATATGAAAACAAAATCTCTAATTTTTTAAATTGCTTTTATTTCTTCAGATCAAGAAGATGCATTTAAATGATGAAAAAGGACAAAACGTAACTGCTCACTTTCAGATAAGTGGATTTTAAACCCATGAAAGGGCACAACAGAAAGTCAACAGCGAAAAAATTGTCTTGTTCAAGTTATTTTCGCGGTGACATCTTTCCAAACTGACTAAAGGGATGGAAGAGCATTCTAGAATCTAAGGCCTTACCAAGTACAAGCACCTGCTTGTCACACATCCCAGATATTCCACAGAAACCCAGTGTACTGGGATTGAAGGGGAATGATTAGACACTGTGAGACACTGATGCCCCTCTTGAGGAAAAAGGACAGTTACCTGTCTCTGAATCATTTTTCCCCCTAGGTTTTCTCTGTTGGTGTCACAGACATAGTGAACATACCTTTTGTGTGCTGGGAAGAAGAAATTTTGGACCATTTCTTTGGAGTAACTCCATCCTGCACATCCTTGGGGAGATGAGTAACAGGGCACGCAGGATGCTCATGGTGAGGTCTCCTGTTCAGAGGATTTCCTTTACAGTTGTGGGCTATAGAAGAAGTATCTATATGAACAAAGGCTCCAAGTAAAACAAACTTCATTAACTATTGTTAGAGAGATCAGCAGACACATAATATCCTGTGAATGCTGAATTCCCGATTCAACTATAGGAAAAGGGGCTGCAGTGGTGATGTTTATAGCAGAGGAAGGTATGACAGTCTTGCCCTGCTCCCGAAAACACGACTTGCTCCTTTAATTCATAGTTATTAGCTAAAATGACTCCATGTTTCAGACTCATAAGACATCAAGATTGTAGTCTTTAAATTAATTGATTTTAGCATCCATTTATTAGACAAGGAAAGTTCTTATAAAAACCTGTCCCTGATCAGTGGAAGCTAGGAGTGTCCCAGGACCCTGATTCCAAGAGAGTGTAAATTGAAGTACTTCTGCTTACATCTGTTGATCCACTAAAGCTGCACAAAGTTACAAAGTTGCCATTGAAACCTATGGAAGTCACATCCACAGATCCACTGAGGGTCTGGCCTCATTCAAACAGCAAGTTGTGACTACAGACATCAAAAGTAAAAAATATTCCCTGGGAAGGCTGTAAAGAGACAGGAGGAATGCGAGGCCCACAGTGCTGCATATTGCTCCACTTCATACTTTTGCACTTACTGGAAACTCCAAGTCTCTTTAATTGAGCTTTTCCTCCCTTCCACTCCTTGCAAGGCGAGAGGGTTAATTGCTTTGGACCAAGACATCACAATTTTTGTACTCCTGCTTCCTAATGGCACATTGAACATGCAGAAATGTCGTGTGCACACCACAGAGGAGTCCATACAGCACTCAGAGCAAGGATGAGAATAGCTCCAGACCTCCCAGCCATGGATATCTATAAAGCACTGTATCTACAGCTTTAAAAATCAGCACTGGCCAAGTGAGACCTTAATGCTAATTGCCATAGCATTTCACTGTTTATCTTAGTTGAACTAGAGTTACCAGTCATGGTTGTTAACAACCTCAAGTGGCACTTTATTCATCTATCAACAGTCTTATCCTGTGAACAAGCAAGCAAAGAACTATAAACACCCACTCCAAAGTCACTTTGTAGGTTTAAGCTGAAGCCCACAGAAGAAGGCTATTCACAGACTGTCAGTGAGAACAGACAAAATACGACCTCCAAACAAGATTTTAATCTACAAAGTTTTATTTGTCTTTTTAAACTTGTAAACCATAAAAAGAGCTTATCAAATATCTGAAATTAGTACAAGAAAAAATGATGACTCATATAGCAAACTGCATTTGTAAGGTCCAAATTCCAAGACATGCATGGGGCTCTCCTGGCTTCCATTTATGAAGCTGAGGACAAATTTGGCCCAGTTTGTTAGGTGTTTCTTTAGAAAATTCACAAAGCCTCAGCATGCTATACTTCATGAATAGAACAGAACAGGAAGGAACAAGTGTAAAAATAAGCACTCAGCACCAGAAGGATCTGAACCCCATATCTCCATCCACAAAATACAATACCAAAAGAATACATCTCTTAGCTGGTAGTAATTACATCTGCTTTGTCTCTATGGACTAGGCACTCGAAGGAAGACACAAATCCCACTTCATGGACGTGTCCTAAAAACCAGAAAGTGCAGTGCACTTCATTGCCAGCATGCCTGATATTGTTAATGCTTGCCCATTGCCAAATTTATGAAGCCCCTTAAATATTATGTCTTCAACATTCTTAAAAAAAATTCTGGAACTTCCTACTCTCATACCCCAAAATGAGACAAGCCTAATGAGACAACCAACAGGCCCAGTCTGCCATTCCTTGTGATATAAAGATTATCTGTTGTGTCAGTAGATTTCACAGGCATATTTTAGCTAGTGCTTAGTGTTTAGAAAAATCAGGACAAACAGCAAAGCTTTGGGTAACATTTGACCAACTTATGTGTGTTTGTAATCAAAGAGAAAAAGAAATGATGCCACTATTCAAAACATGTTCTAAAGAATATTCAAAGCATCTGTAGAAACACCTCTGCTTATAAAAAATTTTCCCTCGGCTCGGACAGGGAACTCAGGAAACCAGGGCATCATTCCTTATTCTGCCACAGCCCCAGTGGTGATTATCTGCAACTTTCCTTCCTTGTACCTCCCCCTGTACACTGGAGATCAACCTCTTATAGAAAGTCTTTCAAGTTTTCCCAGTGAAAAGCATTTTATGAACTACTGTTGCTATTTTATAAGCAATAAATGTACCATAAGAGATTCAAAAAGGTAATATGAATATAGCTCCTCCATACAGCATTTTCCTGCCTCTTGTGTGTCTCCCCCAGTCCCTCTGTTGGATGTTTCTATGCTATCCCTACATTTCTCAAATCTTTCTGTCCTTCTCTTTCCAGTCTTTCTTCACAGCTCTAACCCTCACAGTAATCTGCCTGAATAGTCCTTAAGTCCTGCTATTTAAAAAAAAAAAGAAATTAGAAGACCTCATCCACATGATTCCTGTAATTTTATGGTATTTAGAATTGAATTGTCTTGAATCACATAAAAATATAAAAGTAAATTAAAACATCATTGAAAACCTCATTATTTAGTAATTATAATCCAAGCTTCAAGTAAGATGCAGTTCAATGTCTATTGAATAATTTCAGTATAAAGTTATTTGCTTTTCTATGTCTGTTCCTTTTAGACCATTTTGGGCAAATTTTAAATGTGCACACAACAACACAAAAAGATCCCAAAACAGCCCCTTCAAAATCAAATCAACTCAACATCTGTCAAATATGCAAAGAAAATAAATTATTATGTCATAATTTGAGGCTGGTTTTGTTGCTAAGTGCATTAGGAAAGAAATCTTCTTCCAGAAGCTATTTAGAAAACACATTAAGTTTAATTTTTATTTCATGGATTTCCAAACATGTTTCTGCTTGGTACATTTTAAAAAAAGAAGTCTGACAACTAACAGGATGCTGAATAAGACTTGGTTCCCAGCAAAGCCATGAATAAGTCATGTTTGAAAACATATTTTCAGATCTTGATGAATTGCATCAAGGTAATTAAAGGTGAGACGTGATTAGCTGACATGTTTCCAAACATGAACATTCTTGCCTGTACTCCAGGCAAAAATTATG
Source organism: Pipra filicauda (assembly GCF_003945595.2). Classification (NCBI taxonomy): domain Eukaryota; kingdom Metazoa; phylum Chordata; class Aves; order Passeriformes; family Pipridae; genus Pipra; species Pipra filicauda. The sequence continues at coordinate 2,101,097 of NW_024104609.1, read as the reverse complement.
GCGAATGTTTTTGCAAATTTTCTAGTACGATGAATTTTTCTCAAGTATAATCTAGGCCCCAAGGGGCCCAACTTTCCTGTTAATTGGAATACAAATGAAATCTGTCATTCAATAATTGAGGTACACAATGACATATGGAGAACAGTATGCATTCATCGTATCTGTATATTTATGTGGCAACTTGTAGACAGTCAAGCATACACAGTACTGATCCCTTTTTAAAAAAACACCTCTGTCAGAATCCATCTTGTTCCACTCACTAACTTCTGCCAGAGGACACACACACACACACAGACATATATATATACACACACATACTTGTATCTTTAAGGTACTTCTCCTTGCTATTCTGTCCTCATGATTACAGAGGTCATATACTTGGCTTTTTAATTTGATATGGCCCTAAGGGGCTGGTCTGCCAATATGCCAGGAGCATCTGTACCTCATCATCCAAGGGCAGAACTGGGTCTTCATTTCTAGCAATGATTAAATGACATGTGGATGTTTCAAACACATTTGGAAGTGTCTTGAAGTCCTCCAGTGATATCAGTATAAAGCACAGTATTTGCTGCTAATCTTAGTTAATTTACCAGCTTGATATCTTACAGTAAAACTTCCATTTAATATTAGCTACTACAAACCCATCAGCAGTAAGATGCATAAAAAATAAATACTGAAATTACTGGCTGCACATTATGTAGACTTCAAACCCACCTTCCTGGAATGAAATTATAGGCTCCCTGCAGCCAGTGGGAATCTGGCAGTCTTGCCAGAGATTTCACTGGGACAGAGATTTTACTACACAGCCTTAGCTTAGTTTACTCCATATGAGGTGGTCATGAAGTTGCGAGAAGAGCTTATCAATCCTTCTTTTCAAAAAATTGTCTTTCCCAGAATTGCAGCTGGTAGAGGTGAGCAAAATTTTTCCATTGATTTTTCAGCAAATAGTGCAAATTTTGGGATCGGTTTTGTTTTGCTGAACTGCCTTGTGTAAAAACCAAAAAAGTCAGTGGAAAGGCTGGATTTTTCATCTGAAATGACTTGATGTCACTCCATTTTACTTTTAAATAGTAACAATATACTCAACTCTGATATTTTTTCCCTTGAGAATAAAATGTTTTTTTAACCAGAAACAAATTTATTTTAAATCTTGATTCAGCTATAGTTTTGAACAACTTAAAATAATATTTTTTTTTAAAAAAAAGGTTTTCAGAATTAATAACAAGATGAAAAATCAGTTATTCAACACAGGTCTAACAGCAGGGGACAAGAAATTTAACTTTGAAACTTGATAGCTTAAATATAAAACCAAAGTACACCCAGTCCATACGTAATTTCCTGATCCTGTTCCCAAAAACATTAATGCAAGCTCTTTCATCAGTGGGATCTGCAAGCACTGAGAGCAATTGCAATAAGCCCCTGAAATCCACAACAAGAAGAAGGAAATATACTTTCTGAACTAGTAAAACTTTAATTAACAGGGGGTTCTCTTGGCACAGTTTTTGCTGTTAAATAAATAAAGCATTTAGTCAAAACCATCTATATTTACTATACAAAATACTGAAAAGCAAACATATTTAAAAGATACGGAAATTTAAGGTTCTGTGAAAAGAATCTGTGCTACATGTTATTCACACTTAATGCACATAACACAACTGCAACACAGTATTTAGATACTGTATATTCATACATGGCTGGTGTAAAGGTTTAGTATGGGGATGCCACGTTATTAAAATGTATTTTTGTTTCACAGAATCTGAGCAAGGCAGAATTTGTCTTTTGAATCTCCAAACATAATAAACCTAAACAAATCAATGCAATAGTCAGTTGTGTTCTGTTTCAGAGTTTGCTTGGCACAGCAAGTACTGCACACCTCTCAATCAGATGGGATTCTGTTATTGGTGCTGTTATCTTTTCCAGCAAAATATCTTTGGGTGAAAGAGCATTCATACTCCTTTGCTTCCCTTTCTTAGAAAACCTCACAGTTCTGAAAGCACTCGAGTTTTCCAGAATGTTTTCTGGTTTTCAGCAATAATCTGCATTTAAAAAATTGACTACAATTTCCACCTCTCAGTCTTTCTGGCATATGCTCTACTGAAAAGAGAACAGCTTTAATTACTCCTTCAAAACAAATAGCATGGCATCCCTTCTTGGATGGAATGTACACTGTGTGTTTGCATGCGGTATAATGTAAGTCACTTGAATACATCAGACTTTGTTAACACTATAATATAAATAAGCTTATTCCTTCTACTAGACATATAAATGCCTTTTTTTTTTTTTGCAGTCCATAATTATATATACATTGAAAAAGAATGATACACAAGCAGCAAAAAAGGCTTAGACTAGAACAACTCAGTGGTAACTAACCAAATTTGTGGCCTTTTCATATTTTCAACACAGAAAATTCTGCATATAAATATTTTTGGACTTTAGGAATTTTAAAATAAACAGAACAGTATAGTTGTCACACAGATCAAATACATTTTAAAAACATTTTGTTAAATTTAACAGAACATGCTGTTGACAGCTAAAAAAATAAAATAAACCAGATTTTTTAAAGAGGACAATAAGTCTAAACATCTGCTGATCCAGGGAGACGAGAGATGGACCTAATTACCAGGAAGCAGTGATTCTATTCAAATTCCATGAAAAGGCAAGGCTTTCCACTGTTCTTTAAAAGGTGATGTCTCCATGTTCTTAGAAAGGACAGCATCCCTCTAAAACTGGTCAGCAATAAGGTAATACCCCATTTTGGACTGATCAAAACTCTAGTCAGAAAAAAAAAATACCCTAATCATAAAGGGCTTATATCAATGTTGGATAGTTACATTTTACAATATATACTATTGACAAAATACCACAACATTAAAAATAATTAAAACCGAAAGAAAATACGTTTATAGAACAATTATGTTTCCGTGTAAGAGTTCTCTACTTGAATGTTCCAAAAGAAATGTAGGTGTTTTCAGTCAGTTTCTGCCTGCAAAATGGTGATCTGTACAAAACCCAACTGAATCTATTATAAATCTGGGCTCCAAAGAAAGCAAAACTTGAATGTACTGACCCTTTTTTTTTTTTTCACTTTTCCAATTTGCTTTTGACCTTCAAATTTCTCAGCAGCCATTAAGGTCTTATGAGTGTGGTCTCATTCTCCTTCATGGAATGGAAGCCCTTTGATATGGAAAAAGCAGAAGAGGCCAGAATGATTGTGAATGACACTTTTTGTACATGTTGAATCGTCACTAAAATGGGAGAAGCACAAACTGGTAGGTGCTTGGGAAATTTAAATTGGAGGCACCAAGAAAATGCCATGGGATATGTTTCCAAAAGGTCACTGTTGTGGGGAAAAAAAAAAAAGTTAATATTCAAACCACAGATTTCTAAAACACAACAAAATGTACCTGAGAGTGTGCATATTTATATATATATATTTATATTTATATTTTATATATATTTGCCAACATTTAAAGTGAGAAAGTATATTTTCCTCAATTCTTTCTCAAAACAAAGAACTGTGGATTTAAACAAAACAAACCCCCCAGTCAACCCCTCTCCTTCTCAAACCCCTGTGAATGATACTTATGGCCCAAGCACTGAAGTCTAGTGATGCTTTGGAAAACCCCATTTCACATCCTCCTCTTTTCATATGGTTACCCCAAACAGAGTGGAGAATAAGCAAGAGAAAAAAAAAACAAAAATAAAAGAAGTATATTTAAATATTACCCAGTATATAACAGACTGTACTTGTGTCAATGAAGAATCTCCAAGAAAATAAAGTGTGAGTCATACAAACGTAGCCCTGTTGACAAGTTTAGCCAATATTTCCTCGTAATTAAGATAATTTGAAAGGATGTGAACACAAACAGGTTACATGAACGCAGTATATTAAATTTCCCCCCTGTAGCACATTACAATCAATAAAAAGAAAATAAAATCTGAATAATACTAGAGGTAGCAGCTGTTTGTATTTTCCATTATCTGAGTATCTCTGGAGTCCGACTCTTCGAACATTGCTCCCCTGATAAAAGGCTTGTGTGCGATCAGCCGACATACAGCAGAGTGGTAAGCTAGATGTCTGCAAGAGTGTTTGAAGTATCTTTCCTATTACAATGGAAGTAGTACTTGTAAAGAAGTGCGTTGACGACCTGTATTAAATCACAGCTCAAAAAGCTATGGCTGTTTGCTGTTTTACAAGCCACTTACAAACAAAAACAAACAAAAAAATCCACAAGGTGTTTGAGTAAGCTATGCGGTTCCACAACACATAAATAGGGTAAGTTTCAAGAGTTCCATATAACCTCTAAAATATATGCAAGCTGAATATTAATGGAGTAATAATAATATTAATCATAGTAATGCCTTAGTTCTGGTATCACAAGAATGCATTTCCTTCATGTGGGATGATTCTTGGAGGATGTTGGTGGGATCTCTTCTATGTCTGGTAGAAGTGGTGGTAGTGGTGGTGGTGCTCGTGATGGTGGTGGTGTTCATGTCTTTGTATCATTTGTCCAACTTGGCCTTCATATAAAATGACTGTGGGCAGGTCTCTCACATGTTCCTTTTCCACAACTGTCCCTGGAGACTGGAAGGTTTTGCACATTTGGTGATTCTCCTTTGCCCTCTGCTTATGCTTCTTGTGAATCTGTTGAGATTGCAAGGGAAGGTAAGGTAGATTCTGGCCCACCCGTGCACTTGGGGAAGCCATGGGCATGGGCACCCCTTGAAAAGGTTTATTTCTAACTGCCCTTCCAGGATGCACAGGGGCGACATTTTTGCCCTGGGTTTTGGGAGACCTCACAAAGTGCTTGTTTGAGTCCTGGTTCCGGAGCCTCTGCTGGATTTCTGCAATCTTGGCATACGAACTTTCAGCCAGATTGATGTGGTTTGGATCCACCACTTGAGATTTCCTATGATGAGCATGGAAGGTTTCAGGCTCATGAGAACGGGATCTAGTTTGATTCACAATTCTGCCTGGTGGGTCATGTTTTTGAGCTGCTGGAGGAGATCCTAGGAAATAATAAGCTGAGTTAGTCATCTAGTATTTCAAAGTTTTAATTAGTAGCATGCAGTTGGCAGGGACAGCATTATCGCTAGAACAAATTTTTCCTAAGGAAGTGAATGCAATTATAGCTGTCTAGATTAATTACATTCAATTATTTGACCAGTAAATAATACACACAGAAATATATATCTATCAATAGAAGAATGAATGTGTGTGTGTGTATAAGCATCTTTACATCACCTTCTCTTGGTCACCAAAATAACTGTGAATGGAATAGTAAAATCCTGGCAGAGGGTAGGGAAAGGAAGGAAATCCAAATCTTTTTAATTTGGGGACAGAAGCCAAAATTCCAGATATGAACCCCCATTCTTCTATTTTTGGGTCAATAGTGAGTACAAAATATGTGCTGGTATCATCTCGGGAACAAGCTCCAACATCCAAAAGTCAATCCTTGCGTCACCCATAGACTAAATAATTTAGATGTAAAGATTGTTCTTCTAGGCTCACCTCCAAGTTTAGCTACACAAACAAGCACATCAAAGCAGCCTTGCAGCACATTGGCCATCCATTGTGATACCACCTTCACCAGTAGTTATCTTGCAGTATTCACTATTCCTCCCAGTAAGTCACTACAGACAAATCACACAGGTTCGCAGTTCTCTGTCCCTGATATGGAACATGCAACTGAAGAAAGAAAAGATAATGAAGTTGTAACATCAATTACCTGGCCCAAACTTTGATGTGTAGTTTTCTATTCCTGCAAGATCCAAATAGTGGTTTCTCCTTTCAATGTTCTCATCAACACAGTGACGATAGCACCCACTTTGCTCTGGATTGTTCTCACTCTGGTGGTATCTGTCAGCAGGAAGCAAAATTACTATTCAGCAGAACTTCTTTAAAGTTGTTATCACCATCTGCAAACCAACAACTAATGGCCCCTTTGAAGTGACAGGAGTTGCTCACAAAGAAACAACAAACACTTGAAATTCTGGATGACCGGATTTGCTAAATCGATAGGCCTGAACTGGCTGTTCCTTCCCCTCACATAAATCAACCCCGATGCTGCAAAGCAAAGGAGGCTTTCAAATTGCATCATGTGTGCAAAAACAAATAAAAATGCTCCTTGGGTTTATTACACTTTGTCTTGGGGCCAAACCATTCAACTGATTCTCCAATTTGGACATGCCAAAGAAAATCTGCTGTTTGATTCACGACCGTTCCCACTGCTGTCAGGAAGCACTGGGCTAAGACTCATGTCAGATAAATGTTCATGTGTATCTGCTTCAGAAAGATAGGGAACAGCACAGATGTAGGAACTAGAGAGAGTCTGAGAAGAGAAGGTGTTGGTAGGACACCCAAAGGTAAACTGCTTTCCAAAGTATGATTAATAAGGTCAGATCAGACACTGGCTTTAGAATCTCAACTCCTTTTCCTGCTCAGCTTTGCAATTTTATTTATAGCAGAACTATTTCCTGAGAATGAATATCTGAAATACCATTCATTTATGAGGCAGAAAAAAATGAGGCAGAGGTTTACAGTATTGTAGCCCATAATGCCAAACAACTTAATTCAGTAATTTAAATGGATGTCTACAAATATGAAAATATTTTCAATATAACGAACAGGATAAGCAGAAGACTCTTGATTAAGTTCCTGCCTGTCATTCAGACAGTTCAGTCTCCAAGACCACAAGATTGGCTTTGCTCTTTTTCTGTGCAATTGCGCTGATGTCAACCTAAGACCAGAATTTGGCCTTCTATCCTACACCAGTTGCTAAATATGGGCTCTTTACTGTATGGTGCCCAGTACTCTGCTTTGAGCCTATTAACACATTTTCAAGTTTCCAGAGGCTGCTGATCCCACAGAGCTTTGGCACAGCTTTCCTGGTCTAGCATAGTACTGTTCAGGGACTTTACAGAACTGAGTCCCCCTGTGTCTCTGTCAGACACAGGTCTACAGCTTCTTTGATAAAAGTCGCAAGACTTGACCTACCTGGAAGATCATTTTTGCTCTGCTTTGATAGAGGTAGAGTCTCCTGAATGGAGGAGAGTCTGCCTGGAAAGCAGGTAAGCTTTAAAGACTCTGAGTCAGCTTTGAACTCCAGAAGTGACATGGGGTACTGTCAAAAAAAAGAGGGAATGTCCAGGTATTCTTTATTTTTTGGATACATAGCCAACACGGTACCTTTCCTGCCTCAGACACACCTTTACAGGTTGTTACGCTTTAGCAGGTCAACATAAAAGGTGTCTGGGGCTAGAACCTGTCTAGTTGAAGTTGCCAGGCAACTTCACCTACAGAAACCATTGGGACTTGCACACATGTGCTGAAGACAATGCACAGTTCACCCAGAAAAAACTTCGTTGGGTTTGATCCAACACAATTAAGCAACACTGTATACAGCACTGTCTGTTGGAAACAAAGTTAACAGGGAACCTGTTTTTTTGTTACTGTAATAAATTCAATCTCTCATCAAGACAGCCAAGAAGAACTATGCCAGTACTGCCTCAACCCTACATTTTAATAGCTTTCCTACATGGGAGATGACGTTCAACAATATCCATGCAAATATACGCAGCGAAGCAATTATACACAATTATACACTGATGAGAGATGTGCTCCAGTGTCAAAGATGACTCCAAGTACTTCTGAGAACTGAAGTGTCTGGCGTCCAGCCCCACAGTGCTCTCTTGCACACACATGGGAAGACTCAGGCATGCATCCACCACGCATCAAGAACTGTGTAAAAACACACAGCCTTGTTACTGGTTTTTTGGTTTGGTTCAGTTTTGGTTTTAATAAAAAATGGCATCTGCTGAAGTGTTTGTGGAGCGTATGAAAGCCCTTTCTAAAATTCCCACGCTGGAGCGTCATCCTGATGGTAATAAGCACACAACAATATATCAGGAAAGGGGAATAGAGCAGTGACAGAGCACAGGGCAGAAGAATTAAGGGACATTTCCTGAAAGCCTCACTTACCCAGAACATAGAGTTTAAGTCAGTCAGGGAGAACTAGGCTATCTTGCCATGAATCTAGCTACTTATCTTGATACTTGTATTAGCCCTACAGGTGAAAACTCCTGCCTGTAGCTTCCAGCAGATGAAAAATCTAACCCATCTATCTCCCAACCTTCAGGATAAAAACATTTCTATCCATTTTATCTTGAATATTAATCACACCTCGCCTAGAATTCCTAAGTGACTGAATTTGTGAAATGTGTGCACTTCTCACAAGTCCTCATTGCTGCTTTCAAAGGGGAAGCCCCTGCATTAATATTGTGAGATTCTGATGTGAGTTTCAGCAGCTTTCCTGAGGGTTATCAACTTGGCCAGGCTGCACAAACATCCCTGGAACACACACGTGAACAGCACACTCTTCACTCTGTCCACATTTAATGGGATGTAATAAAAACTGTCAGATGCTGACCATTGTCTGATGCTGATCTGCTCAGACCAAGATACAGATTTGTTCTGTCTATGAAGCCTCCGAGCAAAGGGATGAGAAGGACAAACATTTTGTTCCAGCATTGGATGCTTCCATGACTGTGGATTTATTTGGAAGTGCCTGCCATTCATAGAAACACTACATTTGCAGAACCAGGATTTTAAGGTGAATGAGAGGGAGACTTCAAACTGAAAGGGGATTTTTGCACTAAATTATCAAACAAAAACAGTCTATTAAATTCACACAGGGCAAAGCTTTGCTGATGGGCAGAGGGAATCTGAACACCACAGCTGGGCCAGCAAGTAAAACTATTCAGTTGCACAGAAGATTTTGTACAGAGCTGCTGACAGAAGATCAATAGTCATTTAACTCTTCTTTTAATCTCAAATTTAATTGTACTGGGATAACTTACTAGCATTTTTTCTCTATCCAAAAAAGGGAGGTACTGTTCTCTTGTCATTTTTAATGAGACTGAACACTTCTTCTCCTGGTAAGTTCGTTACCTATTCGGACAAATATCCCTAAAACCAAGGAAAGCCAAAAATGTGTGGAGTTTGGGTTTTGGTTTATTTTTGTTTGTTTGGTTTTTATTAATTTGTAGCTGAAGAAACAAATGCAATGAATGAGTCAATGTCATTTCTGTAGCATTTCAGCAAACGCTTCTCTCTGCCTTAGTGTGAAACATAAAATCTTAAAACATATCAAAGCTATACACGAAGAGGACTTGTTAGCTCTCTGTTCTGGTTATGACCTGGCACTCAAGATAGACCTGTGTTGTGCTATAAACCTCACTTATTTGCAGATGGCATCTAAAAAGGCAATACATGTCCTCCAAGGAGCTCACAGAGGAAGAAAATGTCAATATTTTTTGCTTTTTTGTTTTGTTTTAATATACAAAGTATCCACCCATGAAAGCTGCTCATGGTTCCACAGTGAAAACTCCTGATATTCCTCTATTTTAACATAATTTTAAAAAATAAAACGAACAAGCAAGAAAGCAGTGGTTGAGGTTTCCTCGGACGTGCCCAGTGCCTGTCAGGAGTCAGGGTTCTCTCCCCTTACCTGAGAGAAGCCCGCTGCTTCTTCTCAGAGCTTCTTGCTTCTTCATTAGCTTTGTTTTCAGCTCTATGCCTGGCACTCTGCAAATCTGCCAAGAGAAAGTATATTATTCTCACATTACCGTTCCTGCTGATCAGCATAACTAACGTGCTACACTGCAAACACATCCTTTCCTGTCGGTAGATCAAGATGTAACCTATCATGTCATGTAACCTTATCAAATGTGCCCTTGTCCGCACGACAGATTTTAAGCAGATATAACCTTGACTGCAGGATATCAGTCAGGGTTAGGCTGCACACCATGTGGCAGCCCAAATGGAGCCACATTCACACTGAAATGCTTGTCCCTCAGGAGGGCTCAGCAGTTTGCAACTCAATGCTGTACTAACTCATCACATAGTTCCCCAGCAGTGCAGATCTGCTTATGTCTGCACTTGATGGAGTGGATGTATTATTAAAACTGAGGTAACAAGGCTTTCCTTTTAGATGAGATGCCCACATTTTCTACTGAAGTATTACTTTAAGTACTTTGAAGTATTTCAACTTAGTACTACTTTACCTACTGAAGTAATTATGCTGATACAACTATTATTACAGTGAATATAAGTTGGATAAGCCATCAGGGTATAAGCATTTTTATAATGCCAGCACAAAAAATGTGCAATTTTTATGCATAGATTCATATATGTTACTTATGCTTAATTTTTTATTTTTACCCAAGAGCAGTGACAGCAAAAAACATTTAATATTGCTACACCTGCTTCCATACAAACCAAGCACTGTAATATCAGCAGAATTAGAGTGGTACCGGTGAAAAAGGTCTTAAATCTGCCTTGCAGTACACAAAGACAATTGCACAACATAGGAGTTACAAGAAGCAATCAATCAGGAGAGGGAACCCTAATTTGCTAAACTGACACTCAAAGGAATGGGGCAATTTTACACCCAAGATCATAAAGCAGGTTCATGAGGTTTAAAATACTGCACAATTATTTGCCTTTATGCACGTCTTTATTTGTATTAACAAAATACAGAGATGGATTTTCAAGGCACTCTAGAAGTCTTTTTTAATTTTTCCAATGGTTGATTGCACATCCTTACCAGTATGATTTAACAAGATACTCTTTTTCTTCTGGCTGCCATCTGGTGCCACAGTAAGTTTCACTCGCAGAGTTTTGCTGGAACTGGGAGAATGGTTTACTGATGCATCAACTACCTCATAGATGGTGTGAAGCAAGCTGGTAATATCCTATAGTTGGAGTGAAACACAAAAAGACATAGTACTGTGAAAATGGCATGAAACCCACAGCTCTGATGCTTGCAGCTATTTTGGACTTGGGAATAATAAATGCTGAAATATCCTCAGAAGTCACTGAATTTAAAAGAGTTCAACCTGCACAGAACCTTACGATCCGTATCAAATAGACTTATGAATTGGGGCAAACCAGATCAAAAAAATAACAGCAACAAAAGATATTCAGGTTTCCCAACCTGTGAATCAGCAAAATGGTGTTCTGCCTTTTCTTTGATTTCAAGAGAAGCCAGGACTAACCATTCACACTCCACTAAAAATTTAGTACACATGACCAAAACAAATACAGAAATTGAAGGAAATCTTGGACATTGCAGTCTTCCTCATTCTTTTTTTTCCACTTGGGATAGTTAAATGGTTCATTATCTAGAAGAAAACCACCAAGAGACGTTGCAAAACTCTAAACCTTATGTTTGGAAATAAATGATGTCTGAATGTCACCCTACCATGTGTGTTTTGGGGTCTAGCTTATTTTGCAAAATCCAAAGCAGTTATAAACCTATATTTTTGAGCTGCAAATATTATCCAGTTGGGCCTGTTACAGAACATTCTTCACAGACCCCTTTGAAGGCAATGGGATGTGAACCAACACTTACGTGTCTGGCTATATCAGAAAAAAGACCAGCCAATTTTAACAAGCCAATTGTTTCAAACAGGAAAAACACTGTTTAGTAGCTGGTGATGCTCAAAGGTCTCTCAGGTTGATCTAATGTAGCCAGGCTCAAATAGAGTATTACCTTAAATTTCCAAAATGAAAAGGAGATCTCTTGGCTCACTGCTTTTCCTCAAAGTAATTTTACCCAAATTGATCTTGGGCACCAACCTAAGGCCAGAGCATTCTGATCATTGTATATTATAAAGAGCCCATTCAATACATATCTAAGAATTTCTCCATGCTGGTCTTCCTTTTCCTTGATCTATCCTAGGACCTAGGCTCTTTCCAGATGCCTGTGAGCACAAAAGAAATATTTAAATAATCTTTTGTTAAGTATAGCTGGTTCTGAGGATTAAGAGTCAGGTCTATAAAAACCTCTACAACTTTTCCTTTGCCCAGGGGTCACACCTGTTAACAATGGTAGCTCAAAGTTTAGTATGCCCTAATGGGTCCCAACGTTTTAGTAGTCAATATAATACACAGCCCTCTTTATGTAACCAGATTTAAAGATGACACAGAAATATTAATTTCTGCTCATACAGAATTTAGGGAAATACTGAACTTCTGACCAGGACAAATGATTTTACAGTAGATGATTTTCCAGCTCAGTGGGCAGAATGAGTAACTAAATCCTAGACGGTCCAGATTTTGTCTTAACATGTACCCTCTCTAACTTTCTGCACTCAGGGGAGTTTCTCCAGACTTGAGAATTCAAGACAATATATTCATAAAAAGAGAGCAGAATTTACAGTCTCCCACTTATTTTTCCACTGATATTTTTTTCTACCATGACTGCCAGAATCTCTCTATATGGGCTGTTACTATCATGTCAGTAGCTGCTTTCCATACTCTTGAGAACCACCATCTAGAGCTTGAAAGAGGGAAAGACAGCTCCATGAAAATCTGGTGGACATCTCACAGCTCTTTAACACATCTCACTTCTCCCACTTCCATCCTAATTTGAAACATAGTCAGACCTCTAAATACACACAGCCATATCTGACAGCCAGCCTGGAGGGCTGGATTTTTATTTTGTCTATGAGGAAAACCCCAAGCAAGCACATTAACAAACAAACAAATCATATCTGCTGTTTTATTTGCCCTCCATAAATCGTGTTCTAGGAGCATTGTGCTATAATCCTACACTTCAATAACCCAAACCTTCTCCTTCAGCAGAATACTTAAGCACCATATTTATTCTTAACAGGGCTTCATGCACTCAGCACTTGGGTGAATGGAGCTTTTTTCATACATTCCTTAGCAAATGCTGGTTAGCCAACGTGTCATCTTTCCATACAGGGCTGCTATCAAGAGTTTGTCAACTCTTTCATTCACAATAATCCGTCCTTCTTCCTTTTTCAGCTACGACAGATATTTTTAAAGCAGATGTACATCTAGTCAATTTTAACTTCAATAGGCAAAGACAGAAAGTCTCCCACTGTCCTTTTACACGATTTTTTTCCCCAGAGTTGAGATCTAACTTGCTAACTGGCTTAAATCTGACCCTTGTGCTCTGTGAGGGTCTTTCCCAACAAGCTGCTTGACTCAACAGTTTAAAAAGTACTCCCAAAGGCTGTCATGGAAGGCTAGATGCAGCATTTGTGTGACACATAGTTGGCAAGTCAGAAATATGTGCACACATATATAACATCAGGACAATTTACATCTCTCAGCCAAATAGGCCCAAATGAATGTAAATTAATGCCCAGGTTGTTGAAGAGACTGCACAGAGGAATCAGGACACCTTGTGGACTTACACACTGCGGCCTTAGCATTTTGTTACGTGTTTAATAACAGTTTCCTCCACAAGGATCTGAACTGCTCTGCATTCTGGCACTGGAGGAACGTGGTGCTCAGGCTGGATATGCACCAAGATCGAGGTTAGGGATATTCATAAGTAACCACTTAATGCTCATGCTGATCTTTTAAATACTGACAACAACATATTTATTACAGGATCCATTTACTTGTGGTCCTGATTTGGGGTTGGGAATTTCAGCAAACTGACAGTTCTGATTTGGTCAAACAAGGCTTCTTGGGTTATTCTCTGCTCTGTGTCATCTGCCAAGGTCCTGGCTCAGCAGGTACCAGCTACAGGGCAGCTTGAATCTCCTATTGCTTCCCCATTATTGCTTCTCAGTTGTAAAATACAAGGTGCTGAGGCACTGATCTACTAGGAATGGTCTTCATCAATGAGATTTGAACTGTCACTAAAACTACCTTCTCACAGCCCTGTTTTGGCAGCTAATATGGTCATGGTTTCTTGTCAAATCAGTAGCAATAAACCATTAAAGTATATGTTGCAAACTCTGTATTTTACAGTTACATGTATATTTACCCCCAAAGTATTTTCATTTTCTAGTAGCCTGCCAGGAGACTGAGGCAATTAATGTTTCCCTTGAAAGCTGTCCCACACTGAACATCTGTAATTAAATTCCTTATAACCTGCCCAAATCCACTGGGTTTACCTTCCACACACCAGTTTGTGCATTTCAGTGTCCACAAGAAATTTGGCAAAGATCAAGAATAAAAGCTAGTTAAATTTTCCCCTCTTCTGAAACACCCACCAGCACGTCTTAGAGCCCACCTACCAAAGAATTCAACTTTTCTCTAAAGTGGGTTATGAGTTTCACTAGTCATGTGATTTTGCAACTGCTTTGCTTAATACTGCTTGGCACTTCCCACACAAAAAAGTTCATCCCACATTTCTCAAACTTGCTCACTTTTTACATGAAAAATAAACAAGAACAGATTTTTCAGTGTTGTCCATGTAAAAAAAAAATTGCTTTCTTTTAAATGAAATGTACTTTAAACTATTTTTACTTACAAATCATTGTGGATTTTAAAAATACTATATTACATGGGTAAAGAGAAACAAGAATGAACAAAGATTTCTCTCCTTCATAGCAAATGGATTATATTTAGAGGGGAAATATGCTGCATGACTAACTTCTGAAAGGCTTCTAGGATGCAGAATTTCTGCAGGGATAGCTAGTTTAATCAAGTAAGAAAACTGAAACTATTATATTTATCCACAAAGGAGAAAACAAATGCTTGCTGGGTAGCAAACAGCCAGCACATGCCATACCCAGATTTATTTGTGTTTTGCTTATTGAACACCAGAGTTGGTTTTACCAGGGTAAAGTATTTAAGCAGTGTTAATCTGCATGTTTTTCCCATCCTATTTTATCAAGCAGATAGTACAACAAAGTATATTAAAAAGACCAATTTTAATAGATTGCCAGAAATATTTCCATTAGAAATATTAAAAAATGAACAGTTAAGGCCACACATGCGTGCTGCACTCACACATGTATCCACAGAATACTTTACAGATCTCTAGTAGGAGATTAGCAATAATTTAGAATATTCAGAGAAACCAATGGGTCTGAAAAAAGAACAAGAGCACTGAAGTATTCCTCATTCCTTACAGAAGTTATGTGACTGAGAAAGTCTCTATTCTAGGTATTAATTTGCATTTCTAAGGAATATTACTGGTACAGTGACAACCTTATTTTTCCCATATTAACAAAGCTTATCATCATAGGACTAGCTAGCAAACTAGAGATTCTGTGAAAGAAACTAATAGGCTTTTCCAGTAAAATTAACAGAATGAGATATTTGCACCAAAAAAAAAGCCCTAAAAAAATCCCCAAACCAGCAGCCTCCCCTCAAAAACACAAAACACCCTAAAACCCCCCATGAGTTTAGAAACACTGAAAGAAAACATTCAGTTTGACTCCTTGTAACTTGTCTGGGAGAGAAGTCTTTGGCTCCCATTAAAACCAAAAGAGAACATCATATTTTCTTTTAATTTTTCTATCTGGCACAAATCCACCAAATCTGACAGCTGAAATGATGGCTACTCTGATACAGACAGGCACTACTCCTCTGTCTGTTGGTTCCATTGCTCTTTCTATATCCTGAGTTAATATGATGTTGACAAACACAGTGAAAACCAACAACTTTCAAGATAAGGCTCAGGCTGATAAATGGTAGCCCCAAAAAACCCAATATCCTTTCTCAAGTCAACAATTTGGTGCTGAGTTCTGAATGCAGATATAACCTCAAACCTTTTCATTCATCAGAGGATATGAGCAAAAAAAACCAGAAAGGGAAAGAACAAAACATAAAGGAAACATAAGAGAAAAAATTGGTATTTAATGTAAGATACAAAGAACATTTTTAGCATTAAAAATACATGAAGAGAAACATCTATATCAGTTCATTACCTTTCCCTTGGAAAAAGATAAATACAAATGTCTCATTTGTACTTTGTTTGTAGTCTGATTTTTACATACAGCAGGATGTTTTTATTGCAACATCAGCTCTGTTTGATCACATACGTTTTTGAATCATTCCTATTTGGAATGAGAAAGGAGCTTCACTTGCTATGTAGTCAAAAACTATTCTGGAAGAAATTCATTTTTTTTAGTTCTGACAAGCAACTTTCTTGTGTGCTTATTCCTGTGCAGCCGCTCACCAAAGAAACTCAATTTTCCAAGGAAGAACTGATTGGAGAAAAAAAAAAAAAAAAAAAAAGCTAGTGTTTATGAAGTATAATTACATTCAGAGAGCTCAACATAAAACCTCATGGATCAAAACACATTAGTTCAATTATCCAAGTTTCAAGTCCGATTACAAATATTCGTGTGAAGATAATTACAGTGCAGCTGTCAGTTCTAAAAAGGCCTGCTGTACATAATGAATTGTCCTCTTATGGCTTAAGGAATGAAAGGAAACATTATTAGCCAAGTTTTGTAATATACATATTAGAGCAGGAAAAGTTATCTCCCACTAAACCAAACGGACTGAAAAAGGGTTGTCTTCTATGACAGAAAAAGCAGTAGTTTAATAACATACAGTAATGCTAATTTATAATTTGCCATCCCAATAATTAAGCTTTCATAATGGGTGTATCTCTTCAAGAAGCATGACTAGATGTGAATTTCTAATTATGAGGACTACAGAATAAGTCATACAGACTCTAGGAGGAAATCAAAGCAATATTAAGTTCTGAAGATGTTGTTAAGATCCAGAAGAAATTTCACTAAGATGGAATTTAAATGCACTTGTGGTGATCTGTCATTGTGTAAAACCCAAAGGGAAATTTTATCAACTAAATAAGTAACTTGTTTACAATTTTTAAACATTTTAATGAAAAAAATATTAAGTCCACCTGTAAAATTGCACCCCACCTACGTGACTCTAGCAAACATAATTTAACACTGTGGATTCCTTTTAAGCTTTCCGGACATGAAACCCAACGTTTTAAACACGATGACTTTGAATCAAATGAAATGGATGTGGGTGGGTAAGCCACCGCTTTTCCAGTGTCCCACTTTTCCAACATAATAATAAGAATAAAACAAGAATAATAAGACCGATTTCTTTTTGTAAAGCACCTCAAGTTCTACAGGTAGAAAACTGACTTAAGAAATTTCACCCCTCTGTTAAATCCAGCTATAAATCCAGGAGACATTAAAGGAAAATTTTCCAAGAAGGAGAAAAGATCAGTACTAAGCTTTTCCCACCAGAATACTGGACCTTTGTCAAAAAAAGCTGCCTGGTTCTGAAAGCATTTTCATCAGCTCACTAAAGGGTAGTGGTAGAGATCAGCCCTCTTCCTCAGACTGCCTGTCCCTGGTCCAGCAATGTACTTCACATACTTTTAACTCAAAGCATGTGTCTTATTCATTTTAATTGAAACTATTCAAAGGTTTAATATTCACCATTGTTCAGTCATTTGCTGGAACAGGAGCAGAGTAGCTTAGCAAAGGACAGTATGAGACTGTGTCTACCAGTGTGCCAGGGGCCAACAGAACGAGAAATTCTATGTCGTATGAAGGGACAAAAATTACTTTTCTGTGGCCAAGACTATCTATGAGCTGCTATTGTTGGTCATTTTTGCAATTGTTGGTCATTTTGCAAAAAAAAAAAAAAAAATCCTCGTAAATAGCACCTGGATTCAACAGAAGACAACCAACAAGATGGATTATACAAATGGCCCTGGAAGAGTTTACAAAAGAAATGTGTAACATAAATGGGAAGATCTGCAATGGTGCATACTATTTGTTTCTATCTTTGGTCACATGTAAAGAGCTGAAAATTTGGTCCCTTGGTAAAAAAAATTTTTTTGGCACAGGTTCAAACCTGAACGTAGCAACCTCCAGACCTCAGAGTAGTATGATTTTCAACCCCTGCACAGATTTGGTTTCAGTTAAGCTGCAGTCTGCTTTTGTAGCAGGGAGAGGTAGAATTTGGCTGTAACATATTCTCTAAGTACAGTCAAATTAAGCTCTTTGGTGTACCACATAATCACAAATAATTATTGTATACATACTTGAAAGCATATTGGCATTATGTTCAGCAGATGGAACTCCCACTGACATTAATGGGAATTCCATGCCTGAATGTAAAAGACACCCATGTGTGTGGGTTTGGGTTTGTGTGTTTTTCCCCTATTTTTGAGTCATGATAATCTTGTAATGAAGACTTAGCCTTGGGTCTCGAAAGACCTGAGTTCAATCTGCCACTATGTTCTTGTAAGACTTTGAGCAAGTTATTTCAGTTTTCTAGTCTCTGTTTCCCATACATTAACACATATGCTACTTCCTCACCCCACCCCTCCTTACCCCTCTTGCCTCTATGTCACATCTTCCCATTTGAAACTCTGGACTTGGCCTGCAACTTTTCATCTGCTTGTCCTCTTGCATGAGGGGCACAGATTTCGCTTGACTATTCAAAGCACTATCAGAGTAGAGACAATAAAAATAGCCTAGTAATGATGTTCAAATATATGTTAAAACCCCTGAACAACCACAACATTTGACAATTGGTTTATAAATGTCAAAAGAGATTTACTTCAGTCTTACAGGAAAGAATTCTGCCCTCAGCTGGTGTCTAAGGCCACTACACTTTCAGTGTTTACCCCATTCCTTTCAGTCAGTTTTTAGCAATTGTCACAGACACCAGCATAAGAGCTAAGAGAGCAAAAAACCTTTGCTTTCCAGTTGATTGTCTAAAAGCATGGAAGAGAGTGAAAAATCACCTCACAAAAAAAAAATCAATGACAGCACATGGCAGTAAATCTCAAGTAAATGATATTCTTCTAGAAGAGGTGTTATCCAATTTGGGTAGAAATAGTTCTTAAACTGTATCTAGTTCTAATCTGTATCTATCCTCTTATTTAACTTCTCATTTGCACAGGAAATACGACTTGAAGATATTCTGATAATAAAAAATCAGGTATGCTGTGACAGCCATTCACTATGGTCCTTCAGCAAACACCATCAATGTTATCTATATGTGAGAGGATAAGGCAGAGATCAGCCCAATATTCATGAAAACAATAGAACAGTATAGTTAGTACTATTGGAAAGAACGTCAGCAAGCAACCTTGCTATTTGGTTAGCTTAACTCTGAAAAGCAGGAGAGAAGCCAGAACAATATACATTTGCAAGGGTTTATTTTGACAGTGTGTTTAGCTGTTCAGTTGTTTCAGATATTTTTCCTCCTCAAATGCCAGTACTATTTTTTAGAGGCTAATCTCAGGTATTAAAAAACAACCAGCTTAAAAAATGGTACAGTACATGTGAAAACAGTAAACTGCTGGTGGGATTGTTTCTAGGAGGGAAGGGTCTGTGGAAACTGCTGTTTAAGTTGGCAGGACACCTCTGCTTCATAGAAGAAAAAATGTTCCTGTTATAAAACACTTCTCTTATTAGCAAACGCTGCACATAAAGGGGCAGCTGTACTTTGCTTACCTCACGTGTGACTCTTCCGTTGTTATCAAAGTCATACAGTGTGAAGGTCCATTCTTGCCTGTTATCTTCCTCTACAGACACATCACATTGCAATTCCTAAGAAACATGCAAAGAGCAGCTGATTACCTAAAGCAAAAGGCCTGTTTGCAGAGGAGACTCTCCACAGAAGGAGGCTGCTTGCTTTCTTCCTTCCTCCCTCCCTTGTGGGAGGAAACTTTTGGGATATGTCCCGGAGAGGCCTCTGTCCACCACAATGAAGAGGTCTCATCACAATCACATAACCATCCTAACTCTCTGGGCTACACTTCGGGGAATTCACAACATGTTTTCTACTTCATTGTAGAAAACAGAAAAAGGTACAAGAAAACTACTCCCTGAAACTCTTGAAATACAGTAAGTTTACCCACTAAAAAGTGAGAAGAAAAACTCTGCTTAACTCAGGAAGACAACAGACTCAGAGAACGAGGCAGCACACTACAGGGCCAGGAGCAGGAGTTAATACAACATGGACACAAATCCCCACTAGAGAGACCTGTCCTTGGCACAGATATTTGATAGGCAAAGACTGCCAGAGTTAGTGCAGTACAGCATCATGCCACTGGAGCTCCTGAAATGGAGCCTGCCTAGGAACTGGCAAGTAAGAATGACCTGGAGTGGTGCCTGCTCCGTGTTTTAACTGTGCTTCTGTTAGTGAGAGTGTGATTTGCGGAAAGCCTGAAAGAATCAATTTGTTAAAGTGGGAAAAAAAATCCCCAAACCACAACCAAGACTTCGGTCAAGAACAAAGGATGCACTTTGACTGACTCCAGTCACCTGAGTGAAAATCATTTGCTGTCTCTCAATCAGTCTGTGCAATCAGAATTATCCAGAGCCACAAAAAGGCAAAACAGAGAAGTTACAGTGCAATTAAAATGAAAGTCACTGTATGCAAGTAAAATAAACAGCTCCAAATAAATTCAGCCTGATAGACTTCAAAATACCTGGTTGATCTTCTGACTTGAAACCAATTCCCTACAGCAGTAACCGGTACCCCCTGTCCCCTGCCGAGTTCAAAGGCAGTCTTCTCTCAGTTGTAACAAGCCCGGCTGAGAGCTGCCAAGTGCCCCACACTCCACTGTGGAAACACAGTTTCGTATTACATAAACATTACCGGCACCTTTAAAAGCCAAATCACATCCACCTCAGATTTAGACCTCTTGTCGCAACACTTGTGTTTCTGATTCTTTTATACCTTTGAAACGTTTACCGATCTCTTGGCTCCCAGCTTACAGAGCTGGAAAACTTTCATTTGTAGAACAAGGGGAAAAATATCAATACTTGGTTTCTTGCCACATATTAATACTTCCCTGTCCCACACTGCCTAACATAACATCTTTATGTGAGGATGTGCTCTGCTTAGTTAAGAGCCATGGAAACCTTCCCTGCATTAGTCACGGTGCCTAATACCAAGTGCTAACCTTTATGGCATGCCAAGAACTACTCGGGAACAAACGCAGACTTTGCCGGCACAGTGGAGTTACAGCTACTCTGGCACCAACCATGTTGACAGGTGTCCTCCAACTTTCAAATATCAAGGTACTGTTAATTGCAATTTATCATACCTTTCCTGTCTGCAAATGTCTGCTGCTCAAGGTAGAATATCAAATGTACCTAGAAGAAGAGTTATCACTGTGGGGAAAAATGGGCAGGAAAAGTCACCTCCCCCCAAAAGGCCCACAAGCACCTAGCAACATCTGAACCATCCACGGGAAACCCACCTCCTCTTAATCAGCCTTAAAACAGTAAAAAATAAATCATGCCAGACTACTCAGTCTGTCCTAGAGAAGGAAATGAACACTCGAGCCATGCTGCAAGGTGGCTGCATGGTCTTTTAAACAGCAGTTGAGGAAACGCAAAGCTCATTACTGTGACAGGCTGACAGCACTGAAAGGCACAAGTTTGCCATGTCTGCTAGAGTGCAGAGATGAAAATTCGTGCTGTCTCTTGCTGGCACCAGAATATCTTCCTCCTCACCAAGACAGACAACCCACCAGCTGGATGACAGCATGTTTTAATACTCATATTTATTAAATCACTCCCTATATAAACAAAATCCACCAACTACACACAATGTCTGGTAGTTGTATGATGTTTGTAAGTCTACAAGGAGATAGACTACTGGACTCAGTGCCCTCCTTTTCCTCTTGCCATGTGATCAGACGAATTTCCCCTGCAGGAGGTCAGAGTTATTTCAATTTGGAGACCTGGGTACAAAAGACCAATCATTATGGAAGTTTTCACAAGCATCTTTTACACTAGGCAGATTTAACCAAGTGCAGTAGTCCATGAAAGTCAATCTAAAGATTTGATAACATGATAAGTGGCATTAAGGGTTAAACCTAAAGCCTCTTCTTACTATACATTTCAGATCCTACAGAGGAATGATCATTATTTTATTCTGTCCAAACCTGGAAATATATGTCATTAATCACCTTGTAAGGAGCACCAATAGTAAGGCACTGACTTGTGCCAATTCTGCTGCCTCCTGTGCCCACCACAATTGTTGGGAGCAATAAACATGCATCAGATGACATTATTTGGTCCACAGGTTATTTTTCTACCATAATTATGTCAGTACAGTGAAACTTTAAAATACAGAGGACTTACTTCAAATTTCAGTTGCTTCTTGGAACTTGTGCGTGTGTCACTTTCTTTTTCTGCTTTCTTTTCATCTCCACTGCAAACTCCATCTGTCTTCTCTGGAGGCAAAGCCACTTCGAAAAGAATATTTAAGAAAAAAAGCTTATAAGGAAATGTCAAAGCAGACTTATATTTGCAAATCTGTCTTTATATTTAGGGTGAAATTGATTTCGGCAAACTTGTATGAGAGGATCATTATACTTGATTTGCTTTTGTGTTCACTACACATCTGGGATAATTTCAGCAGACAATCTACCAACAGCTTTTGGTACACAGCCTCTCCTACAAACATCACTAGAGTCACAGGAAGTTCAAACACAATATTATGAGAATATAAATCAGCAGAACTGTTACTGCAAATAAGTTGAATAATTTGCAAAATATTGAAAGTTGGTGACACATTGCAAAAACACATCACATTCACTGGCAGTGAATGAAGTAATGAAGCTGAAATAAAGTCCTCATTCTGTTTCAGTTTTCTTCTTCAAATACACACTAACCTTACTACCTTCCAAGAAGGAAGCACTACCTGACAAAGAGGTTAAGCTGCATTTTTTCAAGTATGTATGAAAAAGTATATTTCACCCAAGTTTCAAGTTAAAACATCATGTACTCGTATAAATCAATACCACTTATAAAGAACATCAATATCAACATCTATCATAACATATACCAAATATATAACAGAAAGATGCTTCTCACGTGGATTAGAAGACAAATGCCTAGGAACTTAATAGCTGTGCCTTTGACTCCTGCAGAGGCACATAGCCTTGCACATGATGAAAGCCTATATCCGAAGAAAACTATATACTATATTCATTAGCATTATGAAAATATACATGGATTTTTAACCCTACTCTCAGACTTTTTTGATGTGATTTTTTACACATCCATATACCTCTGCCAACAATGTTATGTCCATACTCCATTATGTATAGCAGCAATCCTGCCCACTCCCCAAAAATTAGCAGATATTGGGAGAATATGTGTCCTAAAGTCAGCATTTTTTTCCTCTTGTGCTGCATCTATGTAGGAACTGTTTCTTGGAGATGCCTTTGTAAGTAGGATCTTATTTAAGTGCCAGTTCAGTCAAGCTAGATTCCTTACAAAAAGGGAGACATGATCCCCTCTAGTTCAGGGCGAGCCATTTCAAACTGGGTTTACTCTGTGGCTCTCCTGGTGTTCCTCACTGCTGAGCTGCCTCCCAAGCATTCTTCAAGGAAAGCAAGTCACTAACATGCTAGAAATTAAGATACACTATTAGGCATTTTCCAGCACTTTCTTTCATGTTTAAAATAGAACAATTAGCTTAAAAAAAAAACAAACCCAAAACCCCAACTCCCATTACCATGTCTTTATAGTCTCAGAAATTCCAGAAGCTAAGATTTTTGCCACAACATTCACATTGCCACCCTGCAACACATATCACATTTTCTAGTCTCATTTCTTTGTTTAAATTTAACATTGTTGTTTTACTTTTGTTTGTTTATTTGTTCTTAAAACTGTGGTATACAAGATGGATGTGCAGTAAAGAAAAGGGGAATGAAGTAAAAATCCTAACCCTTGGAATTTCCTGACTTTGATACTTATTTGCAGTTTTGATGTTATACTAACACCAGTTTCCCAACACACACACATGTAATTTGCATTGTACAAATGCAAGCAGACATAGTATTTATTATACACATACTGACATGCTGATACCCTTTGATTTCTGCTCCAAGTCGTGTTAGGATTCCCTACACCAAATATAAACTAAGTAGGAAGGTCAGACAAAGGAAGACAAAGCTGGCTTCACAGCAGTTTCTTCCCTGATCCTTTTAATTTAGTGTTATTGGACAAGCAGGGACTGTTTCTTAGGAGGTTTTTGTATAGTGTTTATCACATTTAAGGCACTTATTAAAATAAATATTACTTACAATACATAACTTTAAAGTATATCTGAAGAACCACCATTTGCTTTATATTCACTTGGTCCGTAAATACAACTCAACCTTCTTGGGAGTTCAAAGCTAAGGCCACAAAAAGATCCCCTTGAAACAAAAGACAACATTTGTTTGTCTACCTTAGTCCACCTCTGTTGCTTCCTTCAAAAATCAACAAGAAATTAAAAGGGCCTTCATAAAAAAGGGCCTTCATAAAAAAGACAGTTACACTGACAGTGGTACTTTCTGGTTCCAGGAACAGCCCTTCCACTGGCACGTTTAATAACCTGTCTGGATGTACAATTTGTGTATTCAGATAGGAAGCTTTCCCTTTCATGTATAATTTATGTAACAGAGGAAAAAACGTGCACTGACAAATTAGTCTTCTCAGAAAAACAAGGGTTCAGCTATTGGGGAAGGAGGGGATACATCTTGCAGTACACTCCTTGAGAGAGTTTAAATACTGTATGCCAGAAATTATCCTCTTTGAGCTTTGCTGACCTTTGATCTGAAGAACTCATTGGCCTTGTTGCTCCAGGGAATTATCCTTTGAAATCAGTTACTCATTTTGGAGCTCAAATGGAATGGGGAAATCTGGTGATCTCATCCTGATGTCAAGTTTCATTCAGCAAAGAAAAATGAGATCTAAACGAGGAAACTTTAAAGGGGAATATGGGGATATTAAAATAGTATTTACAAGTGATCAAACAATGTGTCTGTACATATATCCTCATGTGCCTTATCCAAACCCAATGAACATTTAAAAATACTTACTGTCTGAGAAGAAGGATAAGTGTTTGGTATCTTGCTTCTATACTTAGTTTTGACTATTGACATGTGCTCAGTTTCATGAAGGATATAAACACATGCTGAACCTACTTATAAATAAAATGAGAATGTCTGCTTGGGGCAGTTAAAACTGGCAGCTGTAAACAGAGATCCACCAGTGAGCTGCATGCCAAGGTTCAGATATATTCACAATGTGAGCTTCCTTTCAGCTCTGCCAATGATATTAAACCAGACCAGACAAGATAGCTATCTCAAAGGAGTGTGGAGAATTAATAGACTTGTGTTTCCAAAGTCTAGGCCATCAATAGGTCCACGTACAATATATCATCTGTGCAAAAATACTTACTTACCTCCCCACTCAGATAACAAGCCCTGACAAAGAGAACATGCTACATAGACAAATACATATAGAAACCTACCCTTGCTGTGGGAATCCACAACTGGAGGGGGAAAAAAATGTATATATATTGCTTCTCATGGGAATAACCATATGCTCTCAAAAACAATGTTCCCTAACAGAATGTTTCATGAATTGAAATACTGCATATGTTTTCTTTATTATGCTCTTTCCTTGTTCATTATTAATGGTCTTGTATTCACTTCTATAACCCTAAGACACTATAAAAATGCGTCTGGACAATATTTGAAATTGGAAAGACAAAAAAGGAAAAATATTAACTTGGAAAAATTGTGAAATACCATTCTTTCATGAAAACAAACTGACTGGCTTAAGTGTACTAGCAGATGTTTCTCTCTCTGATTGTTAATTAGTACCACCCAATTGCTCCTAATTGAAGTGGGGGAGGAAGAGAGGGAGAGAATGAACACCAGTTTAAAGATATTAAGACTCATCTCAGAAGAATTAGGTCCTTTTTTTATTTTCAGGGTCTTTGCATTCCTAAGGGAAGGGGGTAATAATTCAAAATGCTCCTTAGGAATCACCAAAATATCCCAGAAATGAGGTAAACTGCTGTGCTGTGTGTGTTGAATGAGCGTAGAATAGTAAGCTTCAGGCAGCCAAACCATTCTTCCCTCGTCTCTATCTGCATCTGAGAATAAGGGAGAAAAGAGGAGTGCCAAAATAAAGCTGCACTCAGGTGGAAAAGTGACTGTTTAAACTTTCAACCTCACTCAGGTGGCTTGTCATTCCACATTTCTCAAAGGCTCATTCCAGCAAAGCACGATGCTCTTTATCAAATGATCTTCCCTCTCAAAGTAAGGACACTTTCACTCTATTTTTCAACTGTACTTACCATTAACAGGATCCTGGAGCCAGAATCATAGAAGGATGCAACTCTGATGAATGTTCATGTCTAAGTCATGGCTACCAACTCCAAATCTGCACAGCAGTTGGGAGAACTCAGGTTAAAGACAAACTGCTTCAGAGTTTCTTTGGGATGCCATTCCAAAGCGTACATGATTATTGCATCTCCTTAATTCAAAAAGCAGAACTGTGCAAGAAGCTGTGCAATTCCACAATGATAAATTATGACTGGACATTACCAGTGATGTCTTAACCATATATTAATGTCAGGGTCATCATTGTGCAATTTTTGGGAGAAAGCGGAGTAAAGGTAAAATTGGAGAACTGACAAAAATGCCACCCATGAAAGTAAGCATCTGGCATACATGAAAACAAACCTTTGAAGTGGAATAATATTAGCCCTTCTCTCATGATAGACAGATTGGATTCCACAGCAATTTTTTAAAACTACTACCAGAAGCAAAGGGACAGAATTATCTGTACATGCGGAAAAAAACCAACAAACCTTGAACCTGAGACTTATGGGGAAGTAGGATAAAAGGAAAATTTTAAAGTGACATATCAAGACACAGAGATGAAGTCACAAGCCCTTCTGTAACAGCTCAAATTGAACTTCAGTGGCAGTACTTAACTGGTGGAATTGAGCAAAGAGGTGGCCCAACTGAGCTCAGCAGTAAAATTCCTACTGATGTCAATAGGATTTCCCTTCCTATTTACAGATCTAGCAGATGCAGAACTCAGAGACTATGAGGACCAGAGGGATAGAAAGAGAATTAATTTTTTTTTTAAGGAAGTCTCTGATGTCTAAATTATCTGGTTCTGTCAATATTTTTTTCATTGCAAATCAGGTTTGACAAACATAACTGACACTCTTCACTGACTGCACAACACCCAGAGCAATAACAACCACGTTTGAAAGTCTAAATTGAGGAGAAGTTCTTTAATTAACAATTACATTCACATTCAGATTTCACTTTCAAGTTATCCTGGAGGCCATGGATTAAGAAATATCACCCCCATTAAGGTCCCATTTTGTTTTATTCCACCAAGTTAATTGAAATATCTCCCTGATGGAGATAACTTTGCCTGAACAAAGGTCCTCTTCTCCAGCGGCAAATGAACGTAGGGAGAATGGAACCAGGAAGGGAGTAACATTCCTGTTCCACAGCCACCAGAGCAAGCACATAGAAAAACAGGCTCGTCCTGGGTCAGTGCCAAAAGCACGTATCCAACTTTCCCTGTCTAAAAGCTGAAGCTGATGAATTAGACACACCCTTCAAAACAACAAAGATAAAGCTGCCTTCTCTGAAGCTTACTGTAGGGAAATTAATTGTCCATTTTAAGTCCAGTGGGACAAGTCAAAACCAATTTAGCAGAAGTAGTGCCTTGTACCAGCCTGGGATGGGTATTTCAACCCAAAAATAGGGAGAGAAATCGTGTTCTTCTGTTTCATGGTTTCCTGTTGACAGTCACAACACAAATTAAAGGTTCTATTGCACACCATAGAGTGAAAAAAAAAAAGATTGTCACAAGATCTACTGCCAGCACCAGACCAGGGGGAGGCAGAGCAGAGGGGTAGTGACTCAAGACCTTGTGACAGCTTGCAAAAAACAAATTACAAAACAAAACAAAAGAACAAAAATAGACAACCAAAACATGTTTTAATCATTCAGGCATCAATGATTCTAAATGACAGGACATCACTAGGACACTGAGGAATGGCTAAACTGAAATTTACTCAAATATTCAGAAAATATTTTCTCTTGTGACTAAAATTTAGTCAGACTCACAGGTCGGTGAACACCTCTTCTCTTAAAGGTTCAATTCCTTTTGCCAACCCCAATAACTTACCATTGTTAAGCAGAAGTATTTTCAAGCCTTGATACAGAATCACAGGTTTCTGTCTAGGTCTGCCTTTCCTTTTTTCTTTTTTGGCTTTTATGTTGGGTGGGAGGGGTGGGTGGGGTGGATTTTTTTACTATTTCCTTAAAAAAAAAATTTTTGCACTAAAGATGCAGATACAAAGGACAATATGGTCTCTCTCTGCTAGCTAGGGTGTAACTCATACATGCTTAAACACTAAACCTAGATTTCTCACACTCTTTCTGGCGTGAGTTTGCTAAAGGGAGGGAGTTTGCTGAATTCTGCCAGATTATGATTCCCTTTTCCAATTAGTTCCCCAACTGGCTGTATTTCATCAACAGAAACTGCCAGATTAAATGCCTTACTTGACCATCTTCACCCAATACACTTTGATGTTCAGTTCTCAAGCTTCAAAATACCTTTTGGATGAAGATCAGACAGCACTAAACAGAATTACTAATTAATTAAGCAAAGTTAAATTTTAAACACTGTTTGTTGTGTTAGCCAAAAGCCTGAACAGAACAGTCTTTTTTTTTTTTTTCCCCTTCCTCATTGGAGATCAAAGAAGATCATTTCTCACTCCCCTCCCCTATCTTAAGGAAAAAAAAAAGGGGGAGAGAGGAGAACATGACAACAGGGAAGAATCTCCATAAGCTTTGGTCAGAATAGTTCAGGATGATACCCGTAGCAGTAAGATTTGTGTTTGATCAGTGGACATATCAAAAGCCACATGAACAGAATGCAATCTGCTGTAACTCTCTGTACCATTTAACATGGGTAAGTACTTCTTAAGTGAAAACTGTCACTGTCACATGGACCACTTACCACTTTTTAACAGTATTATATGTCCCTGGAGCTCTGAAGGGGCCTGTGAAGCATTAAATTCTGTTGCTGAACAGTGACAGATGGGGATATCAACTGATCACTTGTGACTGACTTAAAGCAAAAGAAGAAAGACTTCTCTTTTCTAAAGATGGCCATCCACTGATCTTGGTTAGTAGCTGGTTAAAATTTTGCATTTTAAAAATCCCTTCTCAGTGTAAGTTGCACATATGCATGTTCACATGGAATTTTCTATCTTGAATTTCCTTTGTCTCTTTGGGTATTTTTCCCCCCGAGATTCACAAGGGAAGAAAAAGAAGAAAGAAACCCAGCCACTACACAACCCTTTATTCAAATGAAGGCTGAGTAGGTAATGTTATTAATAATGTAGGCTTTGATATCAACTCACTCCCATCTAACTTAGATGTTCAATGGGAAAGTCGTGTTTCTACCACCTTTGCTATGATAACAGGGCCTCTAAAGGTATCTGAACTCTAATATTCATTTCATGGGAATTGCTTCCCATGAGGAAGAATATCACTCTGACCCTCACAAAGCTAACCTTTTACAGAGAGGAGTATTGTTGACCCATACTGTAACATTATTTTGGCTGTGATGATTCAGTTGCACATCTGACAACTCTTTCATAGTTAATATTCAGTAGTAGTTCAGTGTTCCCATCCTCAGAACCCTATATTACCCTGAGAGGTGGGGGAGGATGGAGACAACACAATTGAAAAGCATTACTGTGATTAATATAAATAAATATTAATATAAATAGGCCAGCATATACATGTGCACATACAAGCATACGTCTCTTTCCCTTTCCACATTTATGCATGGGTCAGGAATGGTACTGAGATGATACACCACACACTACAAAACATGCAGAGAAATAAAATTCATCAATGCTTGACCCAACCACCTAAATTCTAGAGAGCACAAAGGATCTCACCACAAGAAATTATTCTTACAGAGCAAAGGCAGGTATCTGCTCGCTGTTATTAATGAGTACAGTGCAGCCTAAAGACCCCAACCAGAGATGGAAGCTCACTGTGCTATATACTGCTAAAAGCACAGAAGAGGAGATGGTTTGGAGCATGACTTGGTGCACACTTACAGGACAAGCCAGCCCTTCCTGTTGCTCTGGAGAGCCCACGCATTTTGCAACTCAAAATTCAGATTTCCATTTTGAGCTACCCCTTTGGGGCAAGATCCTGTAATATTCTCCTAGACACCGTCACTGTGGATTTGCCTTCAAATGTAGCCTCTTGAAATCTGGGCAGCAATCACCACATGCCAGTGTGTCCTGGGCAGCACCCCTGCAGGGCACAGGCACCTGGGACAGGGCAGCTGGGTGCTCTGTACAGCTCCCAGAGGGTCCTGCAGCAACACAGTGAGCGGGTCCATCCGAACCTCGCTTTGCCAAGAACACACCTGGATGGCTCCACTTTCTGTAAAGGCTCCTTCAAACAACAAAACAAGGGTACAGCCCCACACTTTGGCTTTGTGCCTCCAAATCCTTAGGCTGGACTATAACTCCCTCCTAAATACACCTTTTGCATGGAGCCCAAGGATGCCTTGGCTCTCCTTGGCAACTGCCCTGCCAGTGCTGAGCCCCATGTGCAGCCCCGTCTGCACGGCACAGCAATGCTCTCCACTCCTCCAGAGCCCTGTGAAAATTCCTTGGGTAGCAGCTCTTTTACTTCTGGATATTTTGTTTTACAGCTAATATTCTCTTCCTCTCTTTCTGTTACCTTTACAGTTTTAAACCCTTTTTGGTACAAAGTTGAGCACTTTGGATGACGTATTTTATTGGTGAAAGGACCTGGGTTGCTGGGTCCGATTTATAAAGCAAGAAAAATACTGATTGCTGGTATTTTTATTTTTTTGGTAGGCTGGGGGGTTGGGACTTTCCATCTAACAAGAGCAGCTGGACTCCAAACTCTTTCAAGAGTAGAAATGTTGCTTCAGGTTCATTTCCACAACCCCATAGTGCTGCATTTATTATTTGCTTTTACTCACAAACTAGTTGTGGTTACAAAAAACAAGCTTGTCTTCCAAACAAATGACATTTTATCTCTTTCTCCACAGGAGAATAAGGTTGACTGCTACTTGTGCTTTGAGGTTTGGATATGATTGAGATGAAACATCTGTTAAGAAAAAAGGTGTGGGGGGACTTTTTTCTGCTAAAAATATCATGCCTTTTTTTTTTCCACCAAACTTGAAACATGTGATGAAATTCAACTTTTAAAATATAACCCTGGAGCTACTTGAAACTATAAAAGTCTCCTCAGTATCTGAGGCAAGTCAGAATTTCCACTGTTCAAGCTGGGCTTTTATGAAGAGCAGACTTTAGAAAAAGCTGTAATCTGTCTAGGTAACAAAGGGCACTTGTTCTGCCTGGTGAGGTAAAACTTTGGGTTTCTGTAGCTACTGCAGCAGAAGTGGAGTTGAAACACACAAAAGCACCCTGACTGATACACACTTTGAATTTGGAACAGCAACTGGCAAAGCAATATGTTTGTCATGGAAATTGCCTCGGTAGGTCTGCATCTACACACTTGTGTTTGGAAGGTTCAGCAGGATGACAGGTTGTTGTGGCTAAATCATCCAGCCCCAAGGGTCAGGCTTCTATCAAGCTGTCTACATAAAACAACAGCTCCTAAATTCAGTCCTAGAAACGCAAGAATTGTTTTATCCTGTCGTAATGTGTACCTTCACATGAGACACCGGGGAATATGAAATCCCTGAGGGCAGGAGAGAAGGGCCTTAACAGGAGCACGCCCATGGCATCTAAACAAAAACCTCCTGCAGAAAGCTACCAAAAACCCAGCCAAGGTAGAGCTCAAACTCACTTATCTGGCCATGTCATGGTTCAGTTAAGCACAAGAAAACTTGCAAGTTTAGGAATATTTGGGAGTTGCAGCAGGACATATTGCCTATTAAATGCAGTATTCAAGGTTTCTAAAAATGAGTGTAGTGTTTCTTGTAAAGGCAAGGGATCTGAAACAAATATGTTGTCTTCTGAAATATCAAAGGCCAAAACTTTCAATTACAAGGGCACAAAATGGGAATAATTCCATGAACACCAGCATGAGAGTATTATCTGGTCCAAAATCTTTTCCTAGAAATATGCAATAGCTTCACACGGGTAAAAAAAATTTTCAAAAAAAAGAAAAGAAAAGAGAGAGTCACAAGAGAATCAGAGAAGAATGGCATTTTGACTCACTTTTCAAAAACATGTTTAATAAAACCTCCATGAACTGTGGTCAAAGCTACAAGAAAAATAACTGGTAATAATCATTGCTGGGAAATTAAAAGTAGAAAAGAACCTTTGTTCAAGTAGAATAAATGAAACCACTGGTATTCATCATGTTTCCAGAGAGATTGTTTTCAAACTCCTGACTTGTTCCCATATTTCATTCTTTGTTCTTGGTGGTGGATGTTCTGGGGCAAAGTTCAAGTACATTTTTATACTGCTGTACATGTACAGTAATGCAGGTTTATCTCTGTGCCATACCCACCAGATCATCTGCCCCTCACAGATACACCCAAGTCCATCAGTTTGCCAAGGTACATCTGATGGCAGACCCTGACTCCCAGGTCAGGCACCACTGCCCAGGCAGGAGAGCAGGACGTGCAGACAGACACAGGTAGTTGTGACCCAGCCACCCCCGGGAAGGGTTGGGCAGGTGCACCCACACTGTGCAGGGTTGTGACCCAGCCTGGCTGTGACCCAGCCTGCCTTCCTCTGCACTCAGTGTGACTGACTGTCACCCAGCCGAGGCCAAAGGAACAGCTCACCTGGATATGCCTGTGTGTGCTACAGCTCCTTCCTCCTCTGAATCACAACGCTGACAGTCCAAGGGAAACACCAATGACCAAGACAGATTTGGTGAGTCCAGTTCACTGAGGCCCAGCCTTTTCTAACCACATGCACAGACCATGACCCTCATATCCCTGGCACCCATTTCTCAGCCCTGTCTCAGTTGTGCTACAAGGCAGCTTCCTTTGAGCTTCACTCACTGATATGGACAACCAGCTGGGTGCCAACACTCTGTTGCCTGAGCTCTGCTGTGATGCTTTGCTCACCTTTGGGGTATTGAAAGCAAATGCAAAAGCCCT
This sequence comes from Pipra filicauda, assembly GCF_003945595.2. Taxonomy (NCBI): domain Eukaryota; kingdom Metazoa; phylum Chordata; class Aves; order Passeriformes; family Pipridae; genus Pipra; species Pipra filicauda. The sequence goes on along the minus strand of NW_024104609.1, from coordinate 2,068,388 downwards.
CCTGCCTTTGATGAGATCTCCCTGATCATCCTTTTGTCCTTTAATTCTTCTGCTTCCCATGTGCACCATGGTGGTCTGGCTCTCCCATGCTACAACAGAAGCAGCTTGAGAGATCCACAGACATAGATTTTTCAACAGCTATACCCACAGTTCACAACTACTCCAGAGCTGAGAGTAAAGGAATATTCTTATTCTTAATTGATCCTTTTTTTAATGACCCCTCAGAAGGAACATTAGCTTCTCCGTGGAAATAGGAAAAGGTGCCAGTCTTAGGTAGATGGAAAGAGCATGGAAAACCAATATTATTATAAATACCATGTATATAATATTATTTTAAAGCTTTCCATGTTTAAAACATTCATTAAGGATCAACTCCTTGCTTTTTTTTTTTTGAGGTGCTTTTTCACTTCCCTTTTCATTATCTTGGTTTATTACTGAGATATTTTTTACACATTACATACAATTAAATTAATATTAACATTTGGCTTTTTTGGTCACCATAAAGAATATAGGCCACTTGTAAGTTTGGAAGGCTTTCTTGTGTTGACACCGTCTCTCTGTCATATTCTAAGGGACAGATATGGATGCAGAAAATCCCAGGCTGCATTCTCAGCCTTGCTATTGTGTTCCTGAAGCAAACAAGTAACTTGTTGGTGTTCAGTATAACAACTTTTCAGATATGTAGAATGATCTGAACACAGACATCACTGTGAAACTATTACTAACACCATGTATGAACTTCCCAGTCTAATACAGAGGATTATAACCCAGAACACTCAAACCAGAGACAAAACACATCATCTATCAAAACCTGTTAGGCAGCATCAGTAGGAGCTGGTGGGGTGTCAGCTAAGGGGAGCAATACCCTACCTGCAGGGAACAAGCAGGATGCAGGGAGGAGAGCACAAACCCTCCGCACAGCAGCGGCTCAGTGTGAGCAGGAAAGCTCACCCTCCAAGGTGTCATAACAGCCCACTTTTCACTGCCTTTCTGTGCTCTGCTTGCCAACATGGGTGGGAGCTGTTAGACACTGTAAAGGTTCATTTGGAAACACCTGGAGACCACTAACTTGTTACACACAGGCCATGGGCAACCGTTGGATGGCAACAGTCTTTCATCACTACTGACCTGGCTGTACTTGAAACAGCAGCTCTAGAAGTAAAAGCTTCTGATCCAAATACCAGCCTCCCTCAACTGGAACAGCTAATGTTAAGAAACACTTGTACAATTTTATATTTTTTTGATTTTTTTTTTTAAAATGCCTTATGCCGTAAGATTTTCCTCCCACTCATGGCAAGCAGCCTACCTGCTTCTTATAATTTCCTGGATCTGTGCACAACCACAGGAAAACTTCTGCTAATCCTACCAGTCTCATGTTCTTTGGTGACTTTTATTCTAACTGCCAAACTAAGCAGTTTTCTCCTGGCACTCTGCACTGCTCCTTCCTCCCTATACCCCCACGTCCTTCGGTCCTCCTTCCAACCCACAGCAACCAGCTTATCAGCTGCCAGCCTCAGCAGGGACCCGCTGCTTGTCAGATGCTGGTGGCTGGTGCCCGTGGGTCACCCTGAAGCTGAAGATATTTTTCAGAGTTGTTTCATGTCCCATTGAGCAGTAGGAAAGGATAAAGCAGAAACCTCTCGAGAGCTGAAAAAATGCAGCCAGTGAGCAAGTGATCACCAGTTCTGAGGTGATCACATAGCATACAGTCATGCATAGCAAATGTATGGTAAGTGCATAGGATTAGCAACAAGTCATTAAAATGCAGAGTTCCCATATAACATTCAAGCAGGCTGACCACAAGAGCACTTTTAAGGTGGAATTATTAGCACTCTATTTACGGTGTTAGTGATAAATAGGTATTTGGTTTAAGAACCTGAGAGAGAAGGAACTTTCTGCAATGCACCAAGCCTGCATCAATAGTACTAGGTAGGTAATAACAATGGTGCTGACATAAAGCAAATTTGCCTGTGTGCAAGATGTAATCTATCCTTTTCTATAAATACACTGAAATTTCATATATATAATATATAAAAAATTATTTAAGCCTTAGAAAATAAATTAAATTAAATAAATAAAATAAATTAAATAACCATCATAAGTGAAGGCATTAACTAGAGAGAATCATGCAGTTTGAAATAACTGCTTTTTATTACCCATTCATAGCTCAGCCTAGAACAATACATTAATTATTAGAGCTAAGAGATTAGCAAAGTATGGTAAAAAGTGTCTCCCATGCAAACAGAAGGTTAGCTAAAACTAGTCAAAATGCTTGTTCAAGTTCTCCTTTGCTGACAAGTTTATAAACAATTTGTGTCCAAGTACCATACTTTGCCACCCTTCCTCTGAGCTGACAATCCAACAAATATTCTTCCAGTTACCAATTCTGGAACAAGTCCAGGAACTAAAGCCTTCACTGAGTTTTTCCTGAATGGAGAAAGCAGCCCTACTGTGGGGTGCAGTGGGGAAGGATACTCCCCTCATGCCCTCCCCTGCAGCCCCAGATGAAGGACTGACTGGACACACCAGTACCAACTTGAAAAACATATAGTAGTATTGTAATATTACTATAATTATAATACCTAATATAGTAATACTAAGAATATAAGGATCTTTTTTCTACTTTGCTGAATACAAAATGCTTTACTTGCGGGTTTAAAAATTCCATTGTGTCTTGTAAATATGTGAAAAGTGCAACAAGTAGCTCTTTTGCAGATATGCTAGATTTTTTCCCAGCAACAACATGTGCTTTGAACTCTGCTGGAGGGCTCTCTAATATTTATAGGCAAGAAGATGACCTGAATAATTTGTCCTTTCTGGTACCAGAACAGGGAACATCTTCCATCTAGGGACTTGGATACAACCGGGTTGGGAAACATAAAAAACTGGGTTTGTTGATTCAAGCCAAGCTCCGTCACTGCTTTCAAGAGGACTTTGGATATCATGTTCGGATAAGGCACCAGGAAGACTTGGATCTTCTCCAGTCTTCTGTTGAGAGAATAATAATCAAGACATCACCCTTGGCTGACAAATGAAACAGGGAACAGATTGCTATCAGTGTAAGAGGCAGTTCTTCTGACAGGTACAGGACTAGATAGATCTCCAGAGATGCAAGATTTCTGATTAGTAGAAACACTTGAGTCGTACTTTTCAGGAGAACAGTGACATGAGAAATCACATTATCACATAACTATCTGGGATGATAGGCTGGGTGTCTCCTGACAGGTTACATATCTCACATTGAGCTCAAGACTTCACTGTGAACTCCAAAAGGCAGCTGAAGTAGATGGACAGGTGTGTCCCACTGGGCTTTAAAGAGTTTGTATTGAGACAAGGAGGAAATCATCCCTTTATGCAGTTAGAATGCATCAGAGGGAGATTTTCCTTTCTGAATTGATCTTTCTGAAAAGTTTTTAAATGTTCAAGCAATAATATAGAGAAATCCCAATTCCCTTCAGAAAGGTACGCAGTGATCAAGACAAGAAAGTTCTTCTGGTCTACAAGCGTTAGCTGCAAAAATTTCCCAAACAGTCCAGGGAAAGGAGGGGAAAAAAGTTCTGGAAAACAAGAGCAGGACTCTCTAACAATGCATTAGAAGCTTACTTATATTATACCTTGAAGAGCTGAGGGAGAACTTAGATGTCATTGTTGAACACACAAACAGCAGATGTCTTTCTGAGCTGCCTGAGTATTTCCATGACAGAAGAGTGACTTGCTGTTTGATGCCACATTCAATTCCTGCCTGCCATTTTAGCTTCTCTGCTGACAGAGAAGTGCTAGTTTTTGTGACTTCTTCCAGGGCCACCTCCAGTCATTCAGTTCTGGTGACCTCTTATTCTGGCCAAGGAAGAGAAAATGTGAGCTCTTTTATCCTACACAAGAAGAGTGATGAAGCACGTGTTTTCTGTGCAGGAACTGTGGGGCAAGAAAGTTGAAGCACGGTACATTTGTTCACAGCCACAGCAGATTGTACAAGTACTCTAGGTTTGGCAAATGGGAGTCTTTGAAATGGAGTGGGAAATCACTTGGAATGAAAGCTGCAAATGAATCCACTACAGAACTTATATCCACCATACCCAATTGTTGAGTTGTTAATGAAAGAGGAAGAAGAAAAACAGAGTCAGAGTAATATGAGACTGAGGTTTCCATTGGTGCCTCTTATCTAAGGAAATCACTGACCACATAAGAGAAAATCCAAAAATTTCAATTTAGTGACTTGCCCAGCAGCAAAATCAAAGGCAGGTGGTGGATATATTAGACAATACTGGTCAAACTGTTTCTTTCTGCACAGCACTCCGTAAACAGAATCGCAGCTATTGAGTTCTAACCTCTTGTCATGCAGCAACATTGAGTCAACAATCCGCTCTCATGGCTTAATGCTTTTGATGTTTACTTTGTTCTTTGTATAGTTCAAAAGAAAGCACTAATGCACCAGTCCTCTTACCAAATACAATCTTAATCCCAGAATCCCGAGCCTTTTGCTGTTGGCCAGTTAAGTCTGTTAAGACGAAAGGATTTGATCAAGCTTTACATAACAACACAGAAGTTAAATCCAGCAAAGAGAGTTCTTTTTATCTGTACTGCTCAGACAGCTAAGAGGGGGAAAAAAAGAGAGGGAAGAAAAAAAAAAGGTAATGAACTTGGCTATGTAAAACAAAATAAGGAATTCAATTATTTCTCTTATTGCCACTTTGTCTTTTCAGTGAGAGTCTTCTAAAGAATTCAGATTTATTCTCCAGTAAAGTTTCTGAGAGCAAAGGCTATAACTTTCCCCCAAACCAGAACTGTGGCACCTGCTGTGCCTTTTTGCAAATCTGAGAAATGTTTCTTTTTATTTTTTTTTTTTTTTTGCATCCCCACCATGCATTTATGAAGGCAGAATATAGCTCTTTGATGCATGGTATTTGATAGACCTGGGTTTAAGTCTTTGTTTTGCCATTCATGTCCTCTTTGAGCTCAGTCCAACCAATCATTTTCTGGGTTACAGCTCCTTGTCTCTGAAACCAGCTATCAATGATTTTGATGTTCCTATGACACACGAACATATAATCATCCAGCACACACATTCCACCAGCACATATGTAAAGATAATGAGGCAGCAGAATAAAGGCATAACAACTATTTTAGATGGAAATGTTCTGGAATATTAATTACTTTTTCCCACAGAAACATTTCTACACAGAGAAGAGTTATGGCAGTGGTCATCTTGTACCTAAGTCACACAGAATTCAAGCTGTGCCCAAACAGAGATCCCAAATCAAGCTGCAGCTTCACTTTATGCTAATATCACAATTTTATGCCAGTACAAAGCACAATCATTAAAAATATGATACCAGTAAAAGCTACAAACTTACATAACAAGTTTTAACACAATGCTTGTAGTATTGTCTGACAAATTATAGGAGTTTCAATATCCCATTCAAATAGGAAGTGACTAACACTGTCCCCAGGATGGCAAGCATAGCCTGGAGATCTGAGAGCAGAAGGGATGAGGACCAAGCCTTGACAATCTGCATGCATTTGCCTGAGCACTGGGTGGGAACAGTCATCTTCCTCCCAAATGGAAAGATGCCACAGAACAGCTCTTCCCCAGTGACAGCACACAAAGCATGGACCACCAGCTGGTATCTAAATCTGGTCTTCACTACTCAGCTACTTCATAACAAATGAGATGCATTGGAAGTAATAACATGAAACTGCTGAAAGACTGAAACTGCAGCAACCTAAAAGCTTTTACACCCTAATAAAAAAAATCCTGCTGCTGACTAATTTGGAAATATTATATATTGAATATTATATTTGCTATGCAAGACAATTCTACACAACAAAGAAATAAATAATTAGAGGCAAGGAAAGATAGAATGAGACAAAGAAAATTAAATTATTCACCTTGCTGACATTTAATATCCTGTGTGAAGTAGTTTCTCCTATAATTCTAAAATTAAAACCCTACCCTTTGTTACCATTATAGCCCACTGTGGGCAGATAGAAAAACTGAAATGCTAAAAAAAACTCCATCATGGCAAGCAGATTTTGCTATTGTGATTAAGAGTAGCCTACAAGCACCAGTTGAAATTGAGCTCCTATGTTACAGCACATACAAGGGAACACTCTCTGTTAAATACAGAGTTGATAGAAATGTGGAACCCAAGAAACATGGTATATTAACACATTTCACAGGTAAGGAGCTGGAAGGTAGACATTATTAACATAGAGAATCTTTTAAGTTCTGTTTAGACAGAAGCCTCTAACACCAGAAACAAATGCCTGGACTATAAAAGGACAGAAATTTCCAGGTTAAGCTTGACATGGTTCATTGCTCTAACCAAATTCACCATATTGTTTCCACTACCCTATAATATAAATCTAGCACACAGCTCTTGTAATCACTTGTAATACTAGACAGTGTCTGAAGTCTGTTTTCCTTGAAAGGAATGAGCAACTAATTATTGTCCTCCATTCATCAACTCCCACTTGCCCAACTGAAATTCAAGGTACCTCGGATGTGTTCTCTGGAATGCAGGATACAGCATCCATACTCAAGGTCCCCAAAGGCCATTCCCACCACAACAGTGATTCCACCTCAGTTGCCTCACAGATGAGGAGATGAGATGGAAAGAGGTGTCCAAGGCAGCAACGATTCCATTCACATTCAAGAAAAATGTGTTGAGTAAGAATCTCTAGTCTTTATTAGAAATTAATGTAGGAGTTTCTAAGGCTGGTTTGTGTAACACAGAAGGGAGTGCAGCACATCACATAATACAGTGCTGACATTGTCAGGGACTGCATTTGCCACTTCTGCTCAGGACAGCACTATTCACAACTGCTACCAATGTCAACAGCACTACCTAGAAAAAATTGTGAGACCTCGAATTAAAACACTTGGTCCCTGTGATAGAAGTGGGTGACCTTTTTCAATACCAGTGGTAGCAGACAGAGAAATAATACCCCATTTCCCTCCTAACAGTTTTTTCAAGCAAAAAACACATCAGCAGTTCACGAATTGCATTCTCAATATAGGCATTTTCACACTGATTTGTTCACTAACTTACTCTAAAATCCCTTAGTATTAACAAAAAAATTTTGTTCTTTAAATACCTTCTAGGTGGAAGTGTTCATCACCAATAGTGTCTCTGTAGCCTTCCCCAGATAAATCCTGTTTAAAACAAAAAAAAAAATAACCAAAATTAATGACAAATATAACCAAAATTAATGACAAATATACTATATACTAAGTGTTGAGGTGTTAACAATATGTATTTAGTATTGCCAGAATTAATTTAAAACAGTGATGAGAGCACAGGAGCTGTTTTCCAGGAAAGAAGTCAATCACTTTACTCGTGGTAGTCAATGCATTTGATGTTATTTTACAGTGCTGTGGACACACTTTTGGACAAAAATTTAATGGAGATGAATTGACCATAGAGGGGAAAGAAGACGACATGTTCATGTTCAAATAATTTTACAAAGTAGATTGATATTTAGCATTTCAACATTCTGTCAATCAAGCAAGTTAAAAAAATTCCAAATGGAAATGATAAAGGAGAAATAAGCCCCTCACTACCTACAGAGGAATGTTGTCGCTTGGTTCCACCAACAAACAGAAAACTTTCATATGCCAGAGGTCACCCAAGAAAAGCAGGTACGAGATTCGGATGAGCTGCCTAATCCTCCAGTCCCAAAATTAATGAAATATTGTCAGCCCCAGCAGATCTAGAACAACACAGAAGCAGATGCCATAGATATGCAGATGAACTTATCTCAGAGCCAAAAAACATTTCTCCAATGGTGCTGACGTAGTAATGAGGGGTATCAGTGGGATTGGAGCTAATCCCGCTTACAAAGACCCTGAAGAACATTCTTACTCTCTTAATAGCAGACCCTTCCAGCTTCAGCTCCCCACCCCAGCTAAACCATAAGCAATGCCAGCTATCCTCATGTCCTACCTTCTCTCATTCATTCCAGAGGCTTTAGCATCCCCAGAACATCACTGACCTTACATTATAGTCTTGCTCCCTAAATTCTCCGCAAACATTATCTGCCACTGATAAACAGTTGTGGTGACAAAGAAGAACACGGGCCTAAAAAGTTGGCATGCTGCACTCCTAGCCAGTTCAACTTCACCTTCAGACACACACCAGGAACACAGAGCCAGCATCCTCAGCATCAGTCTGTGAGCTCGAAGTTGACAGCTCAGAGCTTTTTTTGTACAAGACAAGACTAAGGTAATAAATAATCTGTGAAAATTAATGTCTGGTTGCATTCATTAGCTTTATTGTTAAGGAATGTGATCAAGATAAAGCAGTTCACCTCCTTTTCCTGAAAAAGCTGACAGAGGTTCTTTGCCTTCCACATGCCCATATGTTATTCTTTGAGATTAGTCATACCAAAGTAACTAAGCCACAAAAGCATATCTTCGGAATTCTCCAGTATCAATTTCTGCAACAGCATGTTAAATATTAGATTTCACAAACACTACTGGATAGATAGCCCAGAAACCCTGAAAATGCTGTCTGTTCGTGAGCAGGTCCCCTGAAATAAAGTTAGAACTCACAGGACAAATGGCTCTGAGAAATGATGGCAATCTGGCCTGGAATGCTGGGATACTACACAGCACAATGCTTTTTTTAAAAGCTGACATTATGGATTTAGCTTTCCAGGTAGCAAATCACAAAAAACCTATTTTTGTTCCAGTTAAAAAGGTCTCTTTTTCAGGGCATGTGCTAAATAATACCAATCATTACCTTAAAAATTATGGAAGAAATGGACAGAGAGTTAAAAGAAGACAAAATAAAATGTTGGCATGACTTATCGTATTTTTGCAAGATGATGGTCTTGCCAGGGCCATCTAAAGATTAGTATACTTTTGTTTGATCAAATTCTCCCATGTCATCATTTTCCATGAAGCTCTGAGAGCACACCTCTGACTGCTTTCATACATAACGATATATAGAAGTGACTCTGCTCTCCCACAATGCTAAATATTGATAACTGTTTTGTTTGGGTTTTCATTTTGGTTTGGGGTTTTGTTTGTTTGTGGGGTTTTTTGTTATTTTTGTTTTGGTTTGTTTGTTTGCTTGCTTTTTTAACTAAAAGCAGGAGTCCTGCTCCCTTTAAAAAAAAAAAAAAAAAAAAAAAATTCCATTAACCTGGTCAGCAAATATACAATGAGTAGGTATGATCTTACTTGTGGTGTATCTCTGAGGATAATACTATCTAGGTGGTAGCCTTCATCTCCTAAAATTTTAGCAAAGCAAATACTGCATCTGAGTACCAAATATTGCCTGTTAAAATGATGTCATTTGTCTCATCCTCTACGAAGCTCACAAGTCATTAATTTTTGTGGTTTTTCAAAAGGCATCACTTAAAAATGAGCATACATTTGTTGATGTAAAATGCACTGTCAAGTAACTCAGAGGAAAACAGTGGAAGACAAAGTGTAAAACAGCAGAGTGAAACATTAATATTCATGATGCTAGCTTCCTTATTTTCTCACTTTTAATCATTACATGGGTCTTAAGCAAATATGTTTTATATTCTAGTCTAGTTTCATTCCTTCTCTAGCTCCTAGTTATTTAAGTTAAAGTAGTAACTTAATGCAAGCAAATTTCCATTAAGTGTTTCTGCCTTAAACCAAATTATTATAAATTAACACAACCTAAAAAGTGTTTTCATGCTGTAGAACCATAATATACCTGTTAGACAGCACATAAATTGACAATCCATCCAGAAACTGATGAGAGTATCGTTTGAACATTTAGTGACACATTTAAGCAGAATTCCTGAGCTCCCATTCAAATGTTCCCCTCTGTGTGTAAGATTATGACATGTATTATCTTTGATAGACAGACATGTATCTGCAAAAGGTGTGGGCTTTCACAGGAAAAAAATGTGGGGGGGAAAAGAAGATACTCTCTCATTCATCTTATCATCATTAACTCTTCTGTCAGAAAAACTGCAAGAGAGTTACCCGAATATTTTTAGCACCACCAAGATAGACGCCACAATCTGGATAAACACCAAAATGCATCTGCTTGAGAAAAAGTCTCTGGGCAGTGTATGTAAACTCACACTCAACAGAAGAGTACAAAATCTGAGAAAGCATCAGAGAAAACAATTCTCTCTGCAGCTCATACTGCTTGATGAAAATTAACCTGCACAAATTGCTTTGAAGTGAATGAAACGGTGCATCTACCCACAGCAACCCAAATTCACAAAGTGGACTAGAGCAAAGGAAAAGGGTAAAATGTGTAAAACAGAACTCACAGCTCAAGTAATTCTAGCTGGAAGCAAATGTTATAGCCAGGTAGGAATATCTGACACTGCGGAGAAGCGTGTTGGGGCACAAAGCAAGCACGGGCTGGAGGGGATGGAAAAGCCAGCAGTGGCTCTGCGCTCAGCCTGGCCCTGCTGTGAGGTCCTCAGTGCCTGTGCCACGGCAGGAGCCCGGCCTGTGGCAGGGCCGGTGCCCAAGAGCAAAAGCAACAACATTTAGGTCATGGGCAGTTGTACATCACTGTCCTGACACGATGTTTTAAATCACAACACTGCATTTTCAAACTGGAACACTGAGTCATGAAGCAACCAAAACCAGATGTACCCTGTGAAATACTATAGAAATGAGGTCAGCAAGCACTTGAAAGAATAAAGAAAAGAAACATTTACATAGAAGGATTATTCCAGCATGCCATTGCTATGGGTTGCTAAACAGGAACCCATCTACACTGTGTCTCTACCTCACCAGGAGTTTCCCAGATAAATAAGTTTGCCTCTGTTAGCTACTAACACAAATCACACTGAATGACTAAGATTCAGGCCCAAACATCTGCTTCAAATCTCAGAGCAGCTGCTGCCTGGCCTGGGTAGAAAGGACCTCGTGTCCCATATATCCCATTCTGAGAGGTGCCTCTGTACTCAGCTCAGACCTCAGAGGGTGGGGGTGGAGAGAAGAATTAATTAGTGCAACTCTCTCAGAAATGTTGCTGAGTATACACACAAGGAGAAAAACAATATTTAAAAGCTCCCACACCCCAGGGCTTCTATTCAGCTGGGTACAAGTCCAGCAATCATCACTCACTTTCCACCTTCATTGCACAATCAGACTCCGATTAATTCTAACTCACTGGGAATTTTAGGGTTTTTTTAAACCTCAACATCAGCCCTAACCCCCCTCTGCAGTTTTCTTACTGATACCAGTCTCTGGAGCCAAATGCCAGGCACTCACTCTGGGGCTTCCAGCTACTGACTTCCTTCTCACCAGCCATCTGAAAAAGCTACAATCCAAATCCTCATCCATCATTCTGCCTCCATCACTTTGTTCCTCTGATGCCTTTGCTGGCTCCCTTTCTGCTTCTACATTGAGGGAAAGCTCCTTGACTTTACCTTCCAGGCTCCTCACAGTTGTGTTTGTGGTCACATCTCCCAGTCCTTATGCCTACCAGTTCCTTTCATCTTGCTCAACAGTATGACTCCATTTACCTGTCCTGGCTCTGCCCTTCCATGCAGTTCCCCACGACACCCAGCCTGTAAGAGTCAAAGCTACAGATTGCAGCCAGAGTGTGTATTTGAGCAGCCTGAGCCTGGACTAACATGGTCTTCAATGCAGTTTTGCTCCAATGTAACTAGAGACAGCTACATCCATAGATGTACTAGATGTATCAAAGGATAACCTTTGATTTAAGTAGGTTATCATGATAACAAGGACATTTTTAAAGTTTGGGCCCCCCTACTCTCTGTATTACATCTCAAGTCAATATTGTGTTAATTAACATTTTTCCAAAAGGTGTTGCTCTTTTCAAGTAGAAACAAGTTACTTTACTTCTCCTGCAAACGTCTCATTAAAATCCTTTGATTTAGCCTTAAGATACTCAATTTTCCACATTTTTGGCAGAAAATATGCACACATTTCCTGTTTTAGTGAATTTTTTATGAAGGAATCATATATATCTTTTTTTTTTTTTGCACAACATGCAAAATGACAAATTGTCAACCAAGAAAACTTTCCTCCCTATTTTTAACTATCTGACTAAAACATGTGGGTTTTTCTTTCTTTATTCTCATATTGATGCAATAAAGTTCCAGCACATTTGGAACAAGCAAAGTTGAAGAAACACATTTCACAACAGGACTGCAAGGGACAGGACGTGGTAACTGTAGATTTTACAAAGGTTTTTTACATCTTCTGTAGATTTTACAAAGGTTTTAAAGTTACTGCCAACAAGAATGTTGTGCTACCTGTGCACAGACTTCAGTTCTTGATGCAGAAAAATCAACCCCAAGAAAAGGAGGTTCAAGAAATTGGGATGCCCTTTGGCCTTTCACCTGAATGACTGAGGGCCCTGTCAGGTGCCAAGTGGCCACTCTGAATCCTTCAGTCTCACTCGCAGGAAACATATTTCCAAAATAAGTTTGAAATTCATACAGCAAGTCCTTTGCAGATTGTGAGAACATCAACTATTGAAGATGCTTCAGGAAACCCATCCAAACCCCTAAGCAGTCATTTTCATTGTTTTACTTCATTTTTAATCTTGTTCAGACTTGAAGAGAAATGGGAAAAAGTCTTTTTAGAAAACCAGTCGATGAAAGAAGCCTTGTTCCCCTTTGGGTATCTGAAATTTCCCATGGACTAGCCATGTGTAACTATGATCAGCTCAAGCCTAGGCTTCACTACTAGGAAGCCTACTCACATCTCAAAAAATGGTATTATTTCTTTTAGGATAATGTAGGTCTAAGTAGATATTCATTTATCTGAGGGGGTCATAATTTTTTAAATATGAGTTTACGGACAGGCTTAAAACTTAAAAATAAAATAAATAAGCAAATAAATAAATTAACTGCTGGTGGCCAGACGAACGTGGAGATGACATTGTGCCAGGTTAGCAGCTTTCGTGCAGACAAACCCGTGCAGCCAAATGTACAGAAAAGCAGACATTTATGCACACAATTTTGTGCAGCCACTACTCACAGGTAAAAGGTAAGAATGTGCTTTGGGCATGCATTTGGCTCTCTCTGCACTTGGAAGTGAAGACTTCATACTCATATTCTCTTTAAAATGCTTAAAGATCCCCCTCATAAGCTTTTTCAAATAAATTATACGCTCCTGTATTACATTGTCCTATTTAGGACAAGAGCTTCCTTTCCTTCCCTGTTCATAAGTAGTCTATAAATCCAGGGCCTTACACAGATAAAAGCATATATGCCAAACCTCACTATAATGAAAATTGAAACCAGACAAATACATTTAAGAATTAAAGCATATACCACATAGAAAAACACTATAGAGCAATACACATTTATGCCTTGTTTTAAGCCTATTCTTCTTCTACAGTATATTTCCCCTTTTCTTCTGCAATCATGAGGTTTTGCTTTCTCAAGTTGACCATTCTGGATAATTTATTAACAAAAATAATTCACTAGCATGCAACTTTCTGTAAAGAATACATAAAGTAGTTCACACTTGAAGAAATCAAAGAGACTTTAATTCTTAGACCAACATTATAATACACATTGCAACTGAAATAATGTCGATTGGTCAACGGAAGCAGTAAGCTCAACTTCTATAGTGGTTTCTTTCTCTGAAATAAGAGCCTGTGCTCTGTCATTACAGAAGGGTTTTTCCTCCTCCACCATGCATCAAAGTTTCTCTCAGATAAAATTTTTTCATAATATAATCACGACAGGTAGAGTTGTTAGGAAAACAGACTTTTCCTCTAAGATCTCTGATAAATGATCTTGGATAGGTTTTACCGCTGTGGTTTAGGATTTTACTGGCTTTATCTGCCATGTTGGCCTCTATGCCCAAAGTTATGGTCTTCCTAACAGAGACAGAGGGACACGACAAATCTAGCACAACAGATACCAAAATTCATCCTCTGGTTCCTTAGCACAAAGATCACAGTAATCTACCAGCTCCAAAAATATAATAGTGACACACACAAACCCATTCTGCTCAGCTGCCTCTGCTCTAGGAGCAGTAACTCCCAGCCATAATAATGTGGTAACAGTGTTTGAAATCACTGCATCTGTATCTACCAATCTGACAGAATTGCTGCCCCTGCAATCTCATCTCTGCTGACAGTAGAGCAATTCCAGCTGCTGGTAAATACTGTGATGATAAATACAGGACAGCCAAAAAAACTCCAAAACAACAACCCCATGTTAATCTCCAGTCACAAAGGATCATGGGCAATTAGAGGTTTATGAGGCAGAAAATATCCCCAGTCTTTATTTTCCTGTCTCATATCCTCAAATGGGTACAAGGAACAGTTGTTGTATGATATGCTTTTAAGGATATCCCATTCATAGGAACATGAAGATGAAGCTGTTGAGGAAGTGAAAGTGCAAAGCAGAGGGATGCTTACAGAAAAGCCTTCATGGAAGACATCTGAATAAGCAAGAAAAGAAACAACTTTTTGTTCCATGTTGCTTGCAACATGCATCTGAACTTCTTTTGCCCCAGACAAATACATGCACCAGGCTATACCACAGGATAAACCACAAATCCTTTCTTCATTTTTCTGATGTGTTTATTTTCTCCAGCCTATGAAAATCAGGTAATGACAATAATGAAACATGCTCTTTTCAAGTAGCTTTGTCATCCCTGCTGCAGTGGGCAAGTGAGCATCCTCTTTCAGTGGTCAGTCATTGCAACCCACATTCAAAAAAGGCTACCTGCCTGCTCATTTAACTTGAATCATGATTCACACATGCTGTGGAACATAAGTATGCTTGTAAATATAAATCAATTTATATCCTGTATATTTATATTGAAAAATCTATAGAGGAAAATAAACACAGCAAAAATAGCTTAAAATACTAGGCACTTTAATCCAATGTATGGATTCCATTTCAAGACAGAACATTATAGTTTCTGTGATGTTTTAACCCTATATTTCGTGGATATTTGTTAACCGTTGCTGGTGTTGCAAAGTGACACCTTCCATTAACACTATTATTGGAATTCTGGAAGTATTAGGACTTCTAATTCTTAAGGTGATAGGGTAAAACACAGTTTTTCAAGGACTTCTGCCAGATAAGAGATCATATAATTGAAAGCAACTGTAAGAACAGATGTATGAAATCAGCAGTTACTTTTCAACTGAAGGGTCCAGCCATCTTCAACTAAAAAAGATCATCAGTCTTTGAGATTAAATATGACTGAAACAAGAAATGACTGCTTTTTGCTATATTTAAATTCACTTTGAAGCTACTTCAGAAGAATAAATGAACTCACTCTACAGATTCAGCTATTTACCTTACTTTGTTCTAACTATAATCTCTTTGCTGATTGGAAAATCAGTTGTCCCATGTCCCCCAGGACCTTATCTTCAACATAGATTATACTGATGAACAAGTCTAAGAACATGAATGAAAGAGGACAAATCTTCATCTTCCCTCCAGCCTGGAGAAGCTCAGTAACCTCCAAATTGCTTATTTGGGGCTTCTTCGCCACAGCAGACAGATGGGTGTAGCTTTGTAATAAATCTGATTTTCTGTTCAACTTCCTTTCATGATAGATTTAGTTACCAAGAAACAATTTAACCGACAGATTTAAGTGCACTGAGGTGATTGTATCCAGGCATGCACTGGGAAATAAGCTTGCAGAAAACGGCTACAGAGCTTGACTACAGAATAACTTGCTCATTTAAGATGTGATCACTGACTTCAGTGATCATTACAGCTTTAACATACTGCATTCTGAACCTTTCTTGTGAGAATAGTCTGTCTTCCTACATGGCTCGGGTTTTCATACAGCACAAGGGCTTAAAGCTCCCCTAGAATGATAATCAATGTTCCTCTATTATGTTTATAGCTCTAAGTCTTTTCCTGCTAATGGATGACGTATATTTATGCAGCTGGAGGAAACCTGGATTCAATAACTGCTCCACCACAGACTCACTGTGTGGTGTAGGGTAAGTCACTTAAGTCTCTCTGTGCCTTCATTTTTCAACTGTAAAACGGAATTCTTGGTGCCCACCTTTGCAAAGAGCTCTGAATCCTCAAGATGAAAACATACCCCACTAAATAATATTACCTTGTTAGGAAGCACAGGTGTGTGACCCTGGACACATATGCTAATGTTGAGCCATAAATCTGTCAACAGGAGGTGCTGGCAAAACAGATGGTTCACATTCCTTTTTAAACCACCTCTTTGTCCCCAGAGCCCAGGTATGTCAACTAATCATTTTATAACTGGTTGGGGTTTTAATGGGCCAGGAAGTCACAGAGAAGCACAATACCACCAGCATTATGGCTACAAACGGAGCCAACAAGAGGAAAAGACAGACCTAGAGGTTTCTTGTACTCTTCTCCCCTTCCTCCTGGCATGTAGGACTAGCACTGTGAGGCTCTGCAGAAAAAGATTAAAAAAAAAGCAGAACCAGTCTCCACACATTCCTGTAAGTACTCCAGCATCAGTGATCATGCCTGACTGCTGACTGGTGCTGCATACATGGAAACAAGACACATGTTTTTTAATTACAGGCAGTAAAAAGTCGCAGACGCACCATTTAAAAATGAACAGTTGCATGTTGATTCACAGGGTCAGGAGGACTGCAAGCAAATAAAGACTTCCCTTCTAAACATTTATTTTTTTTACTTAAGGGTTACCTCTATTATTAGAAATTCCGATTCCCCATCTCAATAGCTGAAAACTGAGTATCTGGCATTTTCCTTGAGAATGTTACTGTAGCAACAAGGGCTGGGGCAGCATTTATGCTGCAGGCTGGGCAGGCGGCTGGCAGAGAGGGCTTAGGTGGGCTGGGCAGGCAGGGAGGGCAAGGCAAGGCAGCAGGCAGGGTGGGCAGAGCAGCAGGCAGGGCAGGGCAGCAGGCAGGGCAGAGCTGCAGGCAGGGCAGGGTAGGACAGGACAGCAGGCAGAGCTGCAGGCAGGGCAGGGTAGGACAGGACAGCAGGCAGAGCAGCAGGCAGGGCAGGCAGCTGTGCAGGCCCGTCTGCCACGCACATTCCCATAAATGGAATCGGAGGGCCAGCGGCCCACATCAAAGCATGGAGTTTAGCAGATTTCCCCTTCCCCTCCCCCTGAGTCTTTGAGACGGAGACTTCATACTCCAGAATTTAATATCTTTTTCCTCCCTCCCCCCATCAGACCCTTTGTCTGTGTCTCTGTTCTCTAAGAGCTAACAGATGTTGATGCCATATAGTTTCAAAGAAAACTTTTGATGCCCACATAACTCATTACAACTAATATATTCCAAGAATGCTTGTAGCTCAGGAAACACTGGGGTGAAAAAACAGAGGAGAGGGGGCAAATGGCTACACTGAGTAAGCCTTGAGAGAAAATAAATAGTTCACTTCAAAGTCATCAGGGAATTCTTTAACAAGCTCTTTCTTCCGCAAAACACAGAACAAATTCAGCTGAGCCCAGAATTCCCAAAGGAAAAAAATAAAACCAAACTCCACATAAATGGCAAAGCAGAGGAAAGCATCTGAGAGGTCGCCTGGCTCGCCCAGCAACAAAGTGCAGCATTCTCAAGGTTCACCATTCCCAAGCAACCTGCACTGTACCAGGGCACAAAAGCACTGCTGAAAAGCAGAGACTGTCAACAATAACAATACAGAGAGCCCTAGAAAAAGCTAACCCTGTCCCTCTGCACGGAATGAATGCAGATGGCAACGAGATTGCTCAATTCATGGAGCACTGTAATTCAGCCTTACAACATAGGAGGAGGACGTGTGATGAAAGTCACAAAGAGAAGAAACACTCCCTCATTTAGCAAAAGCAGGTGACTGTATTTTTTGAGGTAGGTAGGTCTGTGTTCTTAGCTGTTTTCTAGGGTTACATCTAGGATATAACCCTTCATAAATTTTTCCAGCGGGTCTCCTCCCCTCCTCTGCTGCTTCAGCACACAGCTGCATCCTCCTCTCCGTTTGGTGAGCAGCCCCCCAGGAGTCACCAGGGGTTGGTAGGGAGAAGGATTGAGAAAAGGGGGGAGGGCAAGAATGCGATTACATCAATTTCCACAGCAGGAGGATCAGATTGCATCATTGTACACAACTTGGGGCCCGCTCTTTTATCCCTGATGCAGGCAAATTTCCCATTGAAATCAGTGGGAGACTTGTCTGTGCAAGGACTGCAGAATCGGGTGTTCTGTGATCACAGAATTAGAAAGCAGTAGGAAGTCACACCTGGCAGCACCTCTCTCAGTGGTGCTGTGCCCTCCATCAAGATGGATATCAAATCACAACAAATGAAAATATAACAATGATGTTAAATCCCTTCTCCCCCTCATACACAAACTCCTAAAAATTCACCACTGCATATTTACTGTATAAAAGTCTGTATAAAGTTCCTGCCAGTGTACTGCAGATTTCACACAAAGCAAGTAACAATAAGAAAGAAAATATCAGGGGGCAGCAGGAATCTATCCTACTACATTTATGTAGGCTTCTCTCATCTAACAACTAGAAAGCAAAGAATTTTAAGGGTTTTAAACAAGCAGGTGTCTTCTGCTTGGTTTTTTTTCCAGGGGTTTAGATGGAAGAGAAGAAACAATGACAGTCACTCCTACTGCAGCAACAACAATGCACAGTCTCTTTTTTCTGAGTCGTTCCAATACACGCCACAGTACAGTAACACAATATGTGGAATTATTAGTTTTTCATTGCTGCTCATGTGCAAGCACCACACTTTGTATCCACTTGCATCTGCATGAAAATTTTTCTTGTAGCACCTCAATAGTCTTCCCACTTTAGCTGCCTCTACTCCCATACACACCTTCTTTGCAGAATACTTATCCCTCAAACACACTTGCAAATAGCTTAGGAAAACCAGAACTAAAATCTTCCATCAGATTTTTTGAGGATAAAATGTGTTTCCTTGCAAAATGATTTCTTATTATCTCTCCTGCCTCACTGTTTGGGGATAGGTCTTTTCCACTAGCCAATAACAAGGAAGGCATTCTCAAGCCTTGGGGCTTTATAAGTAAAATATCATATTACTGAGGTCATCATCCACCACATTTCAGAGCACCAGGAAGCTTCAGCAGGAGAGTAGAGAGCAGAGTTGCTCAGGCAACTCAAATCGAGGGGGGCCAAGGTGGCAAACGTCAGAAGACAGGGGATGGCACAAAAGTACCAAACACTACTGAAACCTTAGGGCTAAACACATGGAATCACAAGATTTGAAATTCTATTCCATAAATTCAAAAGCTCACTACACTCTCAAAGTAGTGCACCTGTAGAATCTCGGTTCTAAAAGTTTCCTCAAAACTCCCCAGTTCCTCTGGACTACGAGGACTATTCAGCACATGGGAAGGCTGAGCAGCCCTACCAGCACCACTTGCCTGTGGTGGCTTCACTGGTGGCATCCAGTCCCCACCAAACAGCAGGTTCAGAGCTACCAGGAGGCAGCACTTGGCCAGGAACCGCCTTTGTGTGTTTTGCCCACGTTTTTTACCACTGTCAAATAGCATATTCCAGTGTGGGCTAATGACATCCTCCTTCTCTCTCACATATACCAGAATACAGTGAGGAAAACCAACCAAGAATCACAAAATACATGATATAACATAAATGTTATATTTTCAGTGTCCTGGTCAAGCCTGATACGAGCTTCAGCTGAGCTCTATTGTGACTATTTTGTGACAGCAAAATAATTTGGCCTTTAGGATGAAAAAATAGCAAACAATATTTAGAAGAAAAAAAAAAAAAGTAGATAAAAAAACTTAGTAACTATTGCTTACAGAGGCTATTGGTAGCATGAGCTGGACTTTCCTCAACATAAGATGAAGCACAACAGCAGCAGCATGACTGAGGTTTTACATTAAAAAATAACTGAATGATAGTCTAAGGTTCCTCATAAAGCTGGTGATGCTTTACCTTAGAAATCTGCACCTATAACAGTACTCTGATTTTATACCATGATTTTGCCTTCTTTATTCAAAACATTAACTACAGAGGAACTGATACATCTAGCTTATTAACAATCTTGCTGGACTCTCTCAGCTGTTTCTATATATTGAAAATTTACATTCAATAGGCTAGGTTACCTTTGCTGAAGTTTGTCAACTTATAGACAAGCCAGAGCACAAAACCTTTCAAGTGCAACTCCTTCAAATGGTCTTAGTAGTAGGAGAAGAGCAGTATCGAATGTTCTCAGAAACTTGTAATTCCTTTCCAATCTCAAGCAGACAAATTAAATAGAATTAAAACTCTTTCATTTTCCCAAACTCTTTTGGCTTTTTTTAAACTTTCAAAGACACCATGAATAGATTTTCAATTCTCCTGCCCTGAAGAGTAAAGGTCTAGACAGAAATCTTTTAGGTGTGTATATCTTCCTCCAACAGAACTTCTGGTGATCCATACAGAAACTATGTTATATAGGAGGGAAAAAATTCCCTACTTCAGCCTGCCATGATGGAGCAGATCCTGATTTTCATGCAACTCTGACATTATGGACATACAAAACCCTAAATATGGGGCCATTGCTATGGTTTTGTTTCCTGAACGGGGCAGAATGATGCCCAGAGACATCCAAAGATGTTGGAAAGGCTTTTGTGACTGTTTTTCATCACTTCAGGGAAAATGTTTGGTTACACTGCAACAAGAACAGAAAGGCTAAGGGGAAAAGACCAAACACCAAGCTTCCTCTCAAGAAACACTGATAGAAAAACATAATGCAGTCTTACAGAACATGGACGCATATCTGACAAAAGCTGGCCTTGGCATCAGACTTCACACAAAATGGGAGAGGCCAAAACCAGCACTCAGAGAAGCCAGCTTAACCAAGGATATTGGATGCTGTCAAAAGCCATAAGAGCACTGTTTCCATGTTCTGAGCACACCACTAGCAAGTCCTCAGTGCGCTCCCCTTGGAAAGGTACAGCCCCCCCTTTAAACAGGTGGCATAGGAAACACAACTCAGTGACTGGCACAAAACACTTGGACAAAAGTGGCATCACTTGGGATCACAACAGACACTTTCTCTTCCCATAGAGGGTGGGAGAAAGCTTAAAGACAAACTTAGGGTACTTCAATTTCAGCACAGGTCCACGAAGCCCTCCTCATGTGGCTGTGACTAGCAAGTGACACAAACTGGAGTTTTAAGAGTCTTATCAGGTTATCATCCTGCCTTACTTTCTTTTTTAAACCAATTTAACTCCATCTTTGTGGCAAGGTGTTGTTCTCATTTGCTATGATTTACAACGTCTTATTTAAGCATAAGGGCTAGTGGAAATCCTTTACAGTGTTTATACAATCTTTAATGTTTTCCATGAGGACCAGACACATTTGGGAGGGGAAGGAGAAGGGATGACAGCCCAGTGTAGATTATATGGAGAATAGCAGGCTTGACTGACCCCATGCAGCTATTAAAAGGACAGCAGCATTTTAAAATTCACATTTGCCCAGAAAAGTTTTACCTAGTCTTATGTAAACACTGGAAAGGCATTAAAGGAAGAAGGAAATATCAGCATTTCCAGACAGTTCACTTTGACTTTACAAAGACTGTTTCTTTAATGTCTCAATTCAGTCCTGTTGGTCCTTTTAATATGCTCCAGTATGAAAGTCACAAAGAGAAGTGGTGCAAATAATTATGAAAATAAAGGAAAACGACAAGTAGACTTTATTACCTCAAGTTACTTTCATTTAAATTTTTAAATATAAACTAGGGGAAATATTTCATCCCAGTCATTACTGGCATCTCAGTTAACATTATTATTTTAATGTCAAATGCTATTTAATGCTGCTGATTTTTAATAGCTTGTATTTAAAGAATGAAAGAAAATTAGCACAAACAGATCTCTCTCGCTAGGCACAATTCTTAACTTCAGTCAGAGAAGTCTGTCAGGCAGCCCAGATTGCATCAACAGCTTCATAAGCTCATGACACACCAGCAACATAGCACAAACTGTTGCCCAAGCTGTCCTGGCAGGACATGCAAGCCTTGATTTTGATCCCAGTTTTACCCTAGTTTCACATTTCTGTAACTGCAGTAGAACAAAATCAGAGTGGCTGGAAACAAAATTGCGCCTTCACCTCTTGCCGAAGCATTCAAGACCAACTCATTTTCTAGTCAGCTACAGCATCAGTATCAATATCAAAGTAAATATTTTAATTTAAGTTGAAAACTCTTTATATTTCTTCCACAAGCAAAATATTAAGAACTCTGCCCTAGAGAAAGATAAAAGGAGCCAATCTCCCCTTTAAATTACCAAGCAAGCCTGGGCTTTGACTCCTTTTTCAATGGGAAGTCAAAACGTCTGACTCCAATCAGTTTGTATAAACCAGCTTTTGTTTTTCCTTTTACCCAAATGACTCCACTCTTAAGGATTTATTGTAACTGGATTGCTTTTCTACCCAGCAGGGAGCTGTAGCACTAGCAAAGCTGTTCCACACAGTAGGTTTTCCGCTGATTGAATTTCTAGACTTTCAGCTCTTCGGAAATGTTTGCTCTTGTACAAGCTGTCAGAGGGAAATTGTGTGCAGTCGATTTTGTCTCAGCTAAAGCCAGGCGGGGTTCCATATGCAGCCAGCCAATGTGGAATTGAAAGAAGGAAGATCAATCAAATTGCAAAGGAAAAAAAGTTCTCAGCACAAACAAACAAACAAAAAAAACCCAGAGAAACAAACCATACAACAGAAAAGGGCAGGGAAAAGCATATGAGAATGAAAACCATTTCTGCAAATAGGTGCACTAAAAAGAACCAGCAACATCCTTTTTTAAAAGGAAAGCTTTTATTTAAAAATCATAGAAATGAGGACTAGGAGCCATTTGAAGAAGCAGTTCCATTAATCATGCACAAAGCCAACATCACAAGCTGCTGTACAATCCCTCATCCCTGGAGCAGCCCACGTTACCAGTACTGCCATGGCTGTCAGTGCCACGGTCACAGCACAGCAAACAGCCGCAGGGAGCTCTGCTACACAGTCTGCTGGTTCTGTGTAATCAGGAACACACACTGGGAAGGTGTAGGAAGCCATTGGAAAGCACCTCAGCTGCCATGGATGTGACAGCACAGGTGAGCTTTAGAGTGGGAATCTCTTCCCTGCCAGCCATGGGCAGATAAGCCTCACAATCTTTAAGTGCAACATAAGACAACCAGAAGCGATTGCAGGGACAGCAGACACACCACCCTGCCTCTGTATCAAGGTTTGTGTTTTGAAGACCCTGTGTTAGAAGGATTATGTCAACTGTTTTTCCTTTTAAGAAATAATCACAGCTAGTAGGTCATTCTTTTTTGACACGCAGCGAAAATCACAAAACCATACAACAGGGTTTTGGTTTTAAATTACTGGACTTGACCTTAAGTCAAGTACTGATCTCTTGACTCTCGTGACCAGTGATAGGACTCAAGGAAACAGCATGAAGCTGTGTCAGGGGAGGTTTAGCTTGGATATCAGGGAAAGGTTTTTCACCTGGAGTGTGGTTGAATACTGGGAGAGGCTCCCCAGGGAAGTGGTCTCAGCACCAAGTCAAAGTTCAAGAAGCATTTGGACAATACTCTCAGGCATGTGGTGGGACTGTTGGGGTGTCCTGTGCAGAGCCAGGAGTTGGACTAGATGATCCTTGTGGCTCCCTTACAACTCAGCATATTCTATGCTTCTATGATTAAAAGGCTCTTAAGTCTTACTACCTTGTATTGTTCTGGATTCATCCTCATGTCTACGTTTAGTGAGTAGCCAGCAAGTACAGCAGTGTCCATAGTCTTCAAGGACAATCACCCTGTCTTAACACCTGTTACACATATAATGGGGAAGAGTGACTGGTGCAGAGTCTCAGTGACGGTGCAAAAAAGAACCTTCAGTTTGCCATCACTGTCTTTTCTCAGAAAACACTATACAGTGCGAAAAGATGACATCTATCATGAAACAAATAATAATAATGAGGATTTTTCCATCTATTCTTCCCTAGTCATCTGCCTTCCATTAACAGTGGTTTTCTCTCTCAGTTCCTACCTTATTTCACCTGTTAAGTGTAGCTCAGTGATTCTCCTGCTGGGAATCTGTTCAGACACGCTTTTCCAACTCAGCGCACTGACAGCCTGACATTCGTGCTCCTAATCAACAGTGCACCTCGACAAAGTCTTGATGATGAAAGGAAATATCCTGCCTCCAAAGTCTTCTAAAGGACCATACGGCTGACAAAGACATTTGCACCACTATTTGCACCATATTTAATGAACCTCATTGCCTAATCAGTTGTCTACTCATGCTAGTCACTGAAGAGTTTCCTCATTTTTTCCTTTACCTTTGGGAGGATACATTTCCTCTTTGACCACAAAGAAAAATATTGCAAACAAAGAAGAAAGAGGTCAGTGAATAAGAAATGTCTGATACACAAGAAGGAAGCACAAGGCTACAAATGACCTGTAACTTTGATCAGTCCTTTCTCCTGATGCTACTAAGATTTAGTCCAGCTGTCCCAGGCACTAGTGCTACCAGTGTTCCAGCCCAGGGTTGTAAGCATGTACAGTAGCTAAATAAAGTATTGCCTTAAGATAAAAATTCACTCATAAATCCCAACAAAGGTTATTGAAAGGTTATTGCTCTCCAATAAAAGATACACTGGCATTTTCAACTAACTTCAGATTTGATTTAGAGGGACACAGACTTCAAGATTCAACATTGCAAATGCGCAGCCTTCAGTGTTCTATGGGAAAGGCAGAACAAGAATTGGTTAATTCTCTCCACACAGTCTGAAGAACCTTTGATTGCCTGAAAGACTTTTATCTCATTATCAATTTCAACCAATTTTCTATTACACAATTCGTTTTGAGGGCAAGTGGTTACACAAAGTGCGAAGAATTATTCTGGAGCTGACAGACATAACTGAAGCAAGGTAGGCATAGCTCCAGCACATCTTCTCACCAACAATTATCCCTAATCAAGTGCTTAATTTCTTAGATCTATTTCACTTTCAGGTCCTAAAAAACAAGAACAATATCTGAACTATCTGTCAAAGCCAGTGTTCACCGTGACCAGCCTTAAGCATTCTACAGACTTTGTTCTATTTACCTGCTCTGTATAAAAGCCTGCCTTGGTCTTCCTCTTCTAAAAGAGAAAGCTATAAGAGGGAGAAAGTGGAATGACTGAATGGAGCAAGAGGACATTTGGGGACTTTGGAAAAGGAAGAGCAGAGCTTAGAACCTCACAGCTCACCTCCATGTTCTCCCAGTTGAGACACCAAGAATCTCATCATACTAACTTACCTATGCACTGCACTGGAAAATACATACCTTCCTCAAAAGGTTGGAGCAGAAGTTTGAATGTATGAGTCACTCTAATGTGTGTAATTATACAAAATACAGATTGTGGATTTACATCTCCCATTTAAGTAAATGAAGTTTTGCCATTGATTTTCGTGGAAGGAGACCTTATTTCCAGTGCATAGCATAGGCCAGCTACAGATTAACATCCTAAACCATATGCCATGCCTTTCAGGGCTCACTTTAGACTATGACTGTCTTTCATCTCAAACAAACTGCTGTCAATCTGCCTTTATATGGTTCAACTATTACCTTACAGTTATTACTAGAAAGTACCAACTGACTGCTTTTAAGAAGTAAGGCAGTTTCATACAGAACCAGGATGAAGAGAACAGAAGAAGATAAAGTAAGAAATCTAGGAGAAGTTACATATATACTTTTTATTATTGCTATTTTTAAACACATAAAAGACATTGAGGTTGGGAAAAGTTAGAGACAAGGCTTAATGACACAAGAACACTGGGAAACAGATGCAGAAAAGAAATTAAAGGCACCCAGTCATGGAAACCTTTGCACAGGCACTAAACCTTATTCAAATGAATAGTTTTTTTAAAACCAACTTGACTCCTCAAATTAATAATTTTAACAGTTTTCAGGATCAATCATCTCAAATGAATGCCTAAAATAAATGAAAAGAAGATATCAGAATAACAGCACATGAAATATCGTATCACACTAATACTAATGTTAATCATCCCTCATTAGACAAACTTCAAAGCAGTGCAAGAAACCTGAATGGTAATATAGGCAAGATTTAAACTGATGATAGAAATGAGGCTAAGGTATATAATAGCACATGCAAGGAAAACGAAGTAATCAGAAAGACTGAAGTAAAAAGGCAAAGCACAAGGGCTACAGCAAGAAAGAAAATGGGATGTATGTAGACAAAGAACACTCCCAGATGTTTTATTCCCTATGTGTTCAGGGTCACAGCCTGCAAACATTTAACACCTGACGAAAAGACTAAAGCCATGGCCATTACTGTGAGTTTCAATGACCTGGGTTTAACTCTTAAAGATATTCCTAGGTTTAGAGTTGCAGGGGCTTCCCTTCTAAATGAGCACACACATGTGCATCTGCAGGATTTGGTCATTAGCTCACAGCCCTCTCTGAGCTGCATTTTTCTTACAATATTTCTCCAACAGCCACAGCCTTATCCAAGTGAGAATGAACTGCTGAGAGTGTGACAAAATGTGGTGCAATGCAGACAGCCAGTGGAGACTGGTATTTATGAGAAAGTATGGACAAATTCTACTGCTTATCTGACAGAAATTAGATGGGCTGCTGGTTGACACCAGAAAGCACTGAGAACACTGCCCCAGTGAGAAAAAATTCTTTAGCATTTAGATGAACTTTCCTCAGATCATGTATATGTAAAATAAAGTTAGGTATCAACACCTAATATATACATGGAGCTGCTTTAAAAAAAACCCACAAACTATCAAGAATTCAAAAGAAAACTGGATATGAAGAAAATAGTTCTATGGATGATGTCTTTCAGTGAAGCTCTTCTGCAGCTCTAGGTGCTGTGGAAAAAAGAAGCAGATGAATTCTCTGTCCATCTTAACAAGTTTCTGCAAACAGTGTCACTGCTGAAGCAGCGTGGCCAGCTGACAGTGCAGTACCTCACCCACCACCAGGCTCCCTCTGTGCTGCCAGGCACTGTCTGTACTACCTGAGCAACCATTTCAAAGTAATCCCCGAAGTTCCTACATAAGCTGTTCTTACATCAGTGTTTATAGTACAGACATCACACTCAGATGTGTTGTATAAAGCAGAAAGGAGTAACTGTCCCCATTGACACAGCTCAAAGGCAATAATTCACAAGAGGCATGCTAGAAAACAATAAAACAAATACCTGAGGAGTGGCAAGAGGGCAATAGAGGTAGGCTAGAAAAACATGTGTCATTATAGAAATATAGGACCTGAAAGTTACACCAAGGTGATGGAAAAATTAAATGCTCAGATGTTTGCTCAGATGTTCATTGTAAGCCTTTTTTGTACAATCTTTCCAGGATCTCCAGCACCAAAGCAGAAGCCTCAGCAGCTTGAGCTAGGGGACAGTGTCCCTAAACAGTCACCTGCTGCAGGCTTCAAGGCCCTGCAAACAAGATACAGAAGGATTTTCAGTGCACAGGAATAGAACTTTAAGTAATTTTCTGGTCCATTTGAATTGATGGATATTGTAGACTCAAATACTGCAGGGAAGCCTAGGAGGAGAGTGTCTGTTAACATGTGACAAGTGTTTGATCAGGAAACAGGAACGCAGCCTGTCTTAGATCACAAAACACAGTGGCTGGGATAGTCTTGGCACATCAATTCAAAAATTCTCTGCCCTAGGATGGACTGAGGTGTTTCACAGAGGCTGGCAGTATATGGATTTTGCACTGAAGTCCAAGGTATTCTCCATTTGCTCACACAGTACTAAGACCATTTTAGTTTCTCTGCTTTTAGGGCAAACAACTCTGCATACCCGATATTTACCAATTGTAATGTGGCAGCAGAATCCCTGTTAACAGCTCACTTTTGTGAATCTCTTACACAACGCCCGCAAGGAAAAATTTGCAGCTGCTGAGCTTGTTATGGGTTGGGTACTCCTTTGCATCCTGACTGAATCCTAAATGTGCCCAATAAAGCTCCGTTTATTTTAACTAGGGATATTTCCATAGGCCTGTTTTGATGGGCAAAGCTCCTTCTTCTCTGCTTTGGTGTCTTTTCCATTAAAGAGTAACAAATTTAAAGGTTTAGAAATAAATAAATAAATGGAAAAGGAAACTACCATAGCTTCAAAATCTCACTTTCTGGATAGAATTTAGGACAAGGGACAATGCTAACAAATACAATTTGTACCAGACTTTAAAGCCTACATACTCAAGCCAATGATCACACACATACACAAATTCACACTGTGAATTCTCTTATAAATTTGCTGGAGATAACACACAAAAGCTTGTTTAGACACCTCTGCTCTCTTCTTTTTCCATTAACATACTATCACTGTGTTTATTTTTGTTATGCCCTTGCACAAAGAGCCTTAGCTCTCTGCTTACAATGTACATTCTGCTCATCTCACTGAACGAGGAGGGGAACTGAGGAGAACACAGGTTTTCAAACTGTACATAGAACAAGTTACCACACCAGGACATTCAGAACCAGCCAGAGCTGCATTTAAAAAACAGACTGGGGCAGGTAGGTAAATCACTCTGAACATTATTAAATCGTACCGACAGAAAACTGTAGCTCTTTTGTATCGAGTTTAGGCACACAGGGTAACAAGGATAGCTGTGTACTTCAGTACAGGCAGCTGTCACAGCCCTCCTTGCCTGCTCGACCTAGGGAAGAGTGCAACACAGCCAAGGAAAGAACACAGTTCAAAGGCCTGAGCCTGAAAACAAATGCTAAAGAAAAAATGAAAAAAAAAAAAAAAAAAAAAAAAAAATAAGAACAAAGAAATTTTAAGCTGGTTTGTCTGTTTTTCAATTTACACAACTGTAAACAAATTCAGAGGTTTATTAGTTTATAATGCTTTTTGTGGTCATGTAACTCAAATGTGAGCTTTGATTTAAGAAATGGAATTTGGCAAGAAAGGAGTTTCAAGGCAGCCTACTCACTTTCCCATTAAGCAGATTAAAAAAGAATTCAAAATATTTAACTTTGAGTAATAAGGTCTGTACTTGTGTAGCAACTAATCTTGTGCTCATGCACATCCCAATTTGGTACTGCACTTGCTTAACTTCAAGCAAGTAAGTAATCTCACTGACTTCTCCCATACTTCAGCACAGGCTAAGTGCTTTGCTGAAATGGGGCCATGATCAGATTTAAACAGTGTCCCTTAATGAGGATTTACTCATTAGAATAAAAGGTCTCCAGAAGAGCCATTCACCCTGTTAAAAGCCAGCCATTCACCTTAACCAGCAACTTTTTATCTAATTTGGCTTTTAAATAAAGCTATCCTACATACAAGAGTGGAATCCACAAAGAGTTGTTTTAAATAGAACATTTCAAGTTCAGCTAAATTTGGGAAAAATCAGGGCCTGGACTGTTAACCGTATCTGGACTTGCTGTGCCTCTATGTAGAAGGCAGCAGCATACAGTCCCTTGGTGCACCACAGCCACTTGGGCATTCAGCCTTAACTCTGGGTGTGCTGTCTTGCTTTTGTAATCCAACAAGCAACTTCCATATTTTCTGGCCAAGCTCTTTTCGGTTATGATTTTTTTCCAGACTTCAGTTGTTACTTTCAGGCAAAATGAATTGAATTCAAACCTTTATGCTACAATAGGTTTTACTTGCATATACCACACTAATCATTGTCAAGAGCAGCATCTGAGAAATAACCTTATTGGCCTTGAAAATACAGGATACAGTTAGTAATTACTGAAGAAGTACCATGTATTTCTCCTTCTCCAACTCAAAGAGAAGGCCAGTATTTTACACTGAGAACATTCACAATTTCCTTTAAAGCAGGTTTAGGTCTTTGTCACAATTATGATTATTCTGCTGCCGCTTTAGCCATACCCTCGTGCAGATGTTACTGCAGAAAAAATGTTTATTTCACAGTAAGTTACCCTAAAGAAGAAATTACATTATACCACATCCACATATATAGCAATGGCCATTCATTTACCTGTTTAGAAAAATATAAGCAAAACCACAGAAGCTGCAGCTTTGGCAGCCAGTACAGATTTAAATTTCCCACTGGGAAGACGGGAGAGTTTTGCCTGAGCTGGTACATCTGCACTCCTCAGAGGGGCTGCTTCAGCATTATTCCCACAGCACCACCAGTGGCACAGACTTGTCTGCAAAAGGAAGCTCTGCTGGACTTAAACTGGAGGCTTAGTTTTAAACGGAGTTCAAGTGCAAAAAAGCTGTGTGGACATTTATTTCCTGTGGTTTATTTTCATTTGGCTTAATTGATTCCGAATCATTTTAAGCCAAACAAAAAAGATAGCCAGTATCCTTAATGCCCACAATAGAGTCTTCACCATTCAATCCAAATTAAAGTAGCAGTTTATTTAAACTAAAGTTGTTGTGTATGGACAAGGCCAAAGCTAATCAAGTGTCGTCTCACCACAATCCCAGTGAACAGTATGAGTGGAGATAATGGAAAGCTCTGCTTCCTGCCACAGCAATTAGCAACGAGGGAGGGAGGCTCTGCCAGTCCAGAGGAAGAGCAATTTGGAGTGTAGAGGAAACAGGGAGAGGGGCTCCCTGCTAGATGGGGCTGGCAAATCTATTTCTGCACCAAAGAAACAATCCCCTCAACATCCCTCCAGTGTGTTGTCAAACCTGACCTGTGTGAAATTTGAGAATGGATATAAATCAAAGGGAGAAAAAGTAATAAAAAGCTCCCGGCAGACTTGATGACATGTTGATAATGTTCTCGTCCTGGAGTCAGGGTGACACCAGCCCAAAGATGATATATAGAACTAAGCCCACATACCGACGATTTACTGGCCTAACGACAGTTTTCATTGATCAGAGGCCAACAATTACTGGATTCCTTCCCACTGCCTATTTCAGTATCAGGCTCTGGCATACAATCAAAACACTAGCCCTGCTTCTCCACAGTTCATGTGCCAACTTTGCAGTGGATGCTCAAGCCAAGCAAGAATGATATGCAAATCTGGCAGGTGTTTGGGGCATACCAGTGCTGCTCAAAAACCCAGCCATAAAAAAGGAAATGGCAGACAGGCAGGGGAGTCCCGATCTGCTGCAGAAAGGCTGCAGGCTCTGTACAGCACACAGTAAACAGGTCCCAGAAACTGGAGACATGGCATTCAGGCAACAATAGAAAAGCTCAATTATTTTATCTCAGTATAAACAAAGCACATTCTTTATATCCCCTCCAGATTGTCTAAAGGCCTATTTTGCCACTAAAGCTTATTGCAAAAAGAACAAGAACTTACAAACAAATAGAGCAACCAGTGCTGGTACCAATCACAACATTCCTTTGTATTTTGTTTTGTTTTGTGTCTTGAAGTAAGTAGGGAACCAGTAGAAAGAGATTTCCTTCCCAAGTGTATTAAAAATGGACGTGTCAAACTGAATTAATATCTGCAATAGCACATTTAAATGGCCATGATTAAGCTACTGGAATGAGATGAATCAATGTGGGAAAGGTGCTGGCAAAGAAATATTTTTTTCAGCATATTAGTGTCTCTTACAGACAGGCAAGTGCATGTAATTTGTCTTGGTCTATCAGGATTTATCTATCTGTCCCACAGTTAGCATAGGGAAATGCTGTGAATTTCCAAAAGCTTTGGTCCCTTCTTTGGGACCCAAAGAACAGCTGGGAAAGACTCCAAAGAAATAACTCCTGCTAAAAGAAGTAATTTTCTTACTGTAAACTCATGAGATATACACATTTAAAACTACACGGGAGCACAGATTATGCACAGACTGATCCAGTCGTATCTTTGTACAACACTCTTAAAAAGATGCCACTAAATGCTTTCTGTCTCTCTTGACCTTTTACCCTCTTTCTCTTAAATCTAATTTGGTCAAGTTTTTCAACAGAAACAAAAGCAGCTCAAGAGTTCAGAAAGGAAATTACTGTTTTCAGGAACACAGACAATAGAAAATATCTTCTTAAGACCTAATGTCTTTTGAAAAAAATTACTTTCTGAAATTTCATGAGATGTTAGAGTTGGGTGACTAGTTTTAAGGGAAATACAGGCAGAAGAACAATATGGTTTTGAAGAAACCAGAAGTTTGGGGGGGTTATATTTCAATAATATCTGTATAAAAATGAAACTATCATTAGAAATTCTGTCAGCATCTTGGAGGAATAATAACCACCACCCAGGTCAACATGAAATTTGCATACTTTCAATCATATATTCTTTTCTTTAAGAAAAAATTGAT
Organism: Pipra filicauda; assembly: GCF_003945595.2. Lineage (NCBI taxonomy): Eukaryota > Metazoa > Chordata > Aves > Passeriformes > Pipridae > Pipra > Pipra filicauda. The sequence goes on along the minus strand of NW_024104609.1, from coordinate 2,036,297 downwards.
ATAAAACTTAAAATACTTAACTCTCTTCCACAAAAAGGGAAAGGATGTAACTACAAAGAAATAATTAAGCAACTGAATATCCAGAAGATGGTACCAGCACATACTCTGGAAAAAAAGGCAGGTTTCTTCTATTCAAGCTTCCCAAGAGTAAAACTTTTAAGAAAAGAGTCCAGGAGGTTTAAATGCAAGTAGATTTTTATAGAAAGAATTAACCTTTATATAAACATATTGCACAAAGGAAGACCTCCTGAAAGTAGATGAGCCAGGCAGCCTTTGTGTGCTCCCAGTGCAGCACCGTCTGTAAAGCTCTTCCTTGCTGCCTCGCTTTCTAACTTCACTTAATATGGCATTTTAGTTTCCACGTGTCTTTACTCTTGAAACATGACAGGCCAGCACCAATAACTATTTGCATTGCAGCCATGCCTACACGCCCTGGCGATGAGCTGGAACCTTCTCACTCTAAGCACTAAACTACCACTTAACTGAGCCTGAGTGTTGCCCAGGCTCCTGGCTGTCCTGTGTGCAAATGACTCCTTGTCATCCCACGCAAAAAGCATTCCCCCAGGAATCAGCACCACCCTGTCCCAACTGCACCAGATAATCACAGAGGGGAGCAGCTCGACATGAGGCTCTCTCTAAAGACAAGTCACTGCTGGTGCAGCTCAAGAACTAAAAGTACATTTATTTTTTGCCTAATGCAGACAGGTTTTTAGAAAGAGTTTCTCCATCTTTTCCATGCTAAAGGAATAAATAGAGAATGGACAGAATCGCAGTAGAGTTGAGGAATACACTTTTGTTTTCCTTGTTAAGAAAGGGGCAAGAATTATTTGAGGGTCCCCATGGAATATATACTTCTATCAGTCTCTTCTCCATTCAGTTGCAATACTCATCTGGATCCTAATTCTCTTTACAACTGTTGAAACCATATATCTTTAACAACAATATTGACAAAACACAATTAGCTCCATAACTCTGTTTTCTTATTCTTTTTTTTTTTCCCATTCCTGGGCAGGCATTATTTCAGCAGCAATATTTCAATGTGGAGTGAGAAGGTTGTGATATTGGTAAACACTTTCCTTCAGCAAGTGATACTCATTAATCTGAGCTGAGAAATTAAAGCAAAGCCCCACCTGAAACATTGGAGCTGCCAGCCTGCATCATACATCTCTTGGGAGGAAATAGAGGACAGAGCTCACCTAGACAAATGCCACCATTGTGTTATGGGTGTTGAAACAATTAATTCTCAGTGTATTTTTACCATATAAACAGGGGCCATAGCAAGTTCGTTAAAGTATGTTCCCTCCCACCTCTTCATATCACTGTTCTTTCCTTCTTTTGCTAGTATTTAGACAGTCTGGTGTTCATCAGCATGCCCTCCTGGTCAGGCAGGCATCTGTTTCAGCTTCAAGCAGTCTGTGGGGAAAATCAAAGCTTTTATGTTCAAAGAGGCCAAATTATTACCTGAAGAGGGACCCCAGATCAGAACATCTGTATGTAGTAAGTAGGTGTGTTTCTAAATATCAGATTTTTGGAGACGAAATAATCTACAAATACAAAGGTGAAAGATTTATTCATACCACTTACTTCAAATACTAATCCTACCAATCAAGGTTAAAAAATTTCTTTTCAGATATAGCTCTCTCCCAAGGGACCTGCCTTAGAATTACAAGGAGAACACGGTACCTGTATGCTGTTCACTATACACCAAATGCAATGATAGGGTCAAACAACATTATATCACTCAGCAGTACTCTGTCCAAATCTGGAAGGTTATGTCAAGTCTGCAGTCAGGCAGAGGAAGTTTATATTGATCATACAGATCAAAACTTCCTCAGTAGGATTCCTCCACCCCTTCAGTCAGAGCTTTTTTTTTTTTGGCTGATGCAAGCTAAACTTTTCAGGCTTTCTCCTCTTACCCACTGTTTTTATTTCTCATTTCAGATCTCAGCCTTTTCACTGGATTATCTTCTCCTTTTTTGGACAGTTGGTGGCTTGTGTTTATATATAGAAGTCAATATACATCAAAACCTCCCAACCTGCCAAATCTCCCAGAGTTGAAATGTGTGCCTAAATTGAGGAATACAAGAAATAAATTTGCAGAATTAAACTTTAGTTTTAGTAATTTACCAGTCCAGTTCCTCTAATTTCACTTTCGTTGTCCCTCCCTTTGCACTGACACAGATAAGTTACAATAAAAATGAGATGAAAAATAGGTCTATGTGGAATGGTGATAAAAATAAAGCTAAAATGAAAGAGACCTGAAAGATGGAGTCAAGGTGCACTGTGCAATTAGGATCATTTAATTTCCTATTTCACTAAGTGAAGATTGCACACAGGGTTGATTTCTACAAGTAACTGTGAAGTAAAAGAGCAATTTTAAAGTATTTATGCTTTGTTTAAGTAATACCTGAGTAAAAGGGACACAATGTGACAACATCTGACGGAGCAAGTTTCTCTATACCGCTATCTGGAAAAAATAAAAATCAAAGCAATTCTCCTCTTACTAAGAGCCCATGCCACTAGAGAGCACAGCTGGGAAATCTCCTGGGTCTGCTACACCCTACCTGCCCAAATGCAATTTCTTCCCTCTATTAATCTCTCCAGCAAGTGGTGGGGCTGCCACTATATTTAGCCAGTTCATGCAGGACTGGCTCCCGCTGTCTTCAAAAGGCATATCAGGTGCTGATGCCTATTTTTAAACAGGACATCTAAACTTCCCAAGTGTGGTGACCCATGAGTTTGGACATTCTCTTTTTAATCAAGTGAGTTAATTAACTACAAGGCTCTAAAGGAAAAAAAGGCATCAAAGAGGAAGACCAGGCTTCAATAAAGCAGCTCAAGATCTGAGTGATAGGAGCTCCTCCTACTTCAAGCACAACTATTCAGGGAAGGAATTTTTTTTTCCCTCCTCTTATCTATGCCACTGAAATACAGGCAAGGCTTCTTCCTTCCTGTGAGAGGCTGACATCATCTTTTGTTCAAGAAAGTCTCAAGCACTGGTATTACTCACTCTCAAGTGAAAAGTTATTCAATGGATAAAATCTTGTCCTTAAAAACCATGCCACTGGGAAGATATTAAAAAAGTATTGAAATCCATGGCTGAAATTAACTACAAACTCCTTTACAGACATTAACAAAACCTTGTAAAATAAGCATGACAACTAGCTGTGGTAGTGAGCAGCAATGGCAGGTGACAGGATGGTGCAGGATGCAATGGGGGTTGAAAAAATATAAAGGTATCTTCAGGAAAGATAAAGCAAGGCATGCAGAAGTTACAGAGTTCAAGAGGGCCAATCACAGAACCCAGGATTTCTTACAACCTCACCTACTTTGAAACTGCTGGCCAATAATCCTTCCAAAGCACACTGCTAGGGTTATTACTTGTTCCTTATGCTAATTATACATATGGTGAAAAAGACATTCAGTATTCTCAACGATTTTAATTCTAGGAAAACAAACAAACAAACAGCTTTAAGTTGTTCAGGTTATTTACACAAACACACATCTTCCTACTGGAGCACATCTCACCTCTAACATAGAGGAGCTGTTACTTTGAGCTGTGCTGCTGGGGAAAATGCAAGGATTTTCAAGCTGTTCAATGTAAAAAGCAGATACAAAGAGATATAAGATAAGTCATAATTCTAGCACAAGGCTGAGAAGTACTACAAGTGCTTACCCAGTTCTGTGACACACAGGCAAACACTGAAAACACAGTGAACAAGATGATCAATGGACAAACCCCCTCTATCTGTAGAGGAGGTGCACCCGCTGTTGATAGTGGCTGTCATGTTCTGGTTCTGCAAAGATAAGTCCTTGGTCCTCTGTTTTCTCTCTCTCTGTCACATGAACCCACAAACACACTGTCCCTTAAACACCCACACTTAACAAGCGCAACTGAGGCCAAGCTTTGCAGTCAAAGGTTCCTAAATCTACCCCTTTCCAGATTGATGAGATTAATGCTTGCCTGTCCCTGCTGACATTCCAATTTGCTCTCCAGTTTAAAGGCCTTCCTTAAAGCAGCAATGAATAAAGAAAGAGCAGTCAGCAGCTTTCCTTTCTCCTTTTTCTGTCATACGCTCTTCTCCTTACATCCATATACATGTCCTCTCCCAGGTTTTTATCAGTGTTTCTTTTGTTAAGTTTCTCCCTTCTCAGCCATTAAACACAGTTGGGTTTCCTTTTTTCCCCTGAGAGAGGGTGACAGTTTTGGACTGAGCAGTGGCTTGCAGCACACACAGTGGACATGAGTCTATCCATGGAAACCTGATATATCTCCTCTGGTTAAAATAGCACAACTAACTGTAAAATTTCAAAGCAGCTAGACTCTGAGCAGCTAATCCTACCTCACTTACCTCCTGCTATATATTCAAAAATAACAACGTTCTCCATGCTATAAGAAAATTCTCACCCCTGGTCTATATATATCAGTTCCACCCAGAGGAGCCAGCCAGAGACGAGGTCTCATTCTGCTCCGCGTAACACACGCGGCAGATCAGACATTCCTGCTCACGTGGCTTCCCAGAAACAGTCCCAGTGCTAAAACTGACCTCACTTAAGTTTCTGTTTCTTTCCACTGATGAAAGGAGACAGCATGACTAGCTCAGATGTCAACGTTTACCTTGTAGACATCTAAAGTTAGCCAAGATGAACCGAGCTCCAGACATGACAAGGAGTACAGAGGACTGCAGTGCCTCAGCAGCTGTGATGAGGGGTGCTAGTAAGACAAAGGGTAACCATAAATTAAATACAGATCCTGCATGTGAGTACTATAAAAGCTGGAAATTTTCCTATGCCCATGTTATTTAAATAAGATTAAAAAATTATTGTCAAATTAGTAATGAACTTCCTATTTGTAGAAGCTGAAAGCCTTAGAATAAAGACAACTATAGCAATTTATCTGGGTAGGAACTGCAGGTTTTGACCTCAGCTTCACTGAACTGAGTATTTACAACTTTTCCAGCTTAGTTATAATTGACAAAATTCTTCATAGCTCAAGTAATAAACAAATCCAGAATAATTTTCTGTATTGTATCATATGCAGCATATTTGTTTTTCATATTTATTGTTACAGACAACATTCATGCCTCCAGTACCCTCTTTCTTGGTGCTCTGCTCCTTTTCCCACTTATTTCCATTCCTGACCTCTAATGGTAGTTTTGCAAACAAATCACAGCATCAATTCCATTACTGCTTGACTCAGTGTGTTTATTTGCTTAAAAAAATACTCATAACATCCTCATTGCAATGAGGTCTGATTCTCCCAGACAGCTTTTGCTGATATTATTGCATGTTTAGCTCTGTTTAATAGGCCTAATCCTAAGATACAAGTCATCAACTCATTTTGGTCAGCCTCATTTCTGAGCAGTCAAGTCAGCTGTTTAAACAATGTGCTTCCACTTCTCATCTTCAAGGTAAATTACTTCATTGGGAAGCAGCATATCTTTAGCAGCATCTGCTGTGGTTGAACAAAAGGCAAGAGTCAAACTCTCTTGCTGTTCTACAAACACTGAGCAATTTTTTTTGAATTAACAAGATGATTGAAAAATTGTTGTATAATTTAGGAAAAAAAAACTTTAATTAAAGCAAAAAAAATGGAAAAACAACTCTCACCCCTATTTGGTTAGAGACATGCTCAGGCACTACATGTTTTCTGGCATATCCTGGACTTGCAGTAGGATAACAGAGTTCAGAGGCTTGCCCACCATTCACCATACCCTGTAAAAACTAAAACCAAACAGGCTTTTACATCCATCCCTCAAACTGATTTGAGCAGCCATTTACACCACTCCCAGGGAAAGGGTTATCAAACCATGGACTTTAAAATGAGGGTGAACTCACACACAATCTGCAGAACTCTTACAACCCAATTTTCTTCTAGGCAATAGCTCCTCTCAACATTCATGAACTCGTTCATGGATCTGACTTAAAAGAGAACAATTTCCTCTAACAAATATAACCACGGGAGAAGGCCATAACAGACAAATCTGCATCCCTGTTTAGCAGAATATCTTCCTAAATAAAAATTCACAAAATAGCAACTTTTTTATCAACTCATGTGTACTTTTGCATTTCTGTTCTGAGTTTTCCTTTCATTATGCCAATCATACAAGCAATCAGACATCCTCATTAAAAATTAATAAACAGAGCAACGTACATGCCAAAGGCAAATTCTAGAAAACACAAAAGAAAATATTTTTCTTATTTATATATTTATAAATACATGTGTTTATGTATTTATAAAATGTTGGAAACATTTGTGTACAAATACCAAATTTAAGGGAAACTGAAGTTGCAAAGGAATGTCTCCAAGTAGGTATAATCCTGAGCTCTCAGATCAGTTGTCACGTAGGAGATGGACGCTTGGAAAACTTTTCTCTCTGGACAGATGTGTGGTTTTTACACCGGTAGTTATGATCTTGCATGTGAAAGAAAATGGTATATGAACAGATTTGGACAGTCAGCCCCAGTTAAACCTTAGGAAAGTGAGAATGGGTTTATAAGTGAGGGCCAGATTCTATTTGGTTAGCAGGTTTTTAAAAGCATGTGTGTAAAAGGATACTGCTGCAAAGGAAGTAGCCCAGCTTCAACTCCCATTAACCCTTGACAGGTATGACTTAAAGCTGAAATCTCACACCTTCCCTGGTTTAGCTCTAAGTGCTCAGATATGTACATAGATAATTCTCAAATTCCCAGGGTTTATAGTTCTCAGTTCCATCTAATGAAGAAACGTCCTCTCAGTGTTTATTTTTCAAACGCACTAGAAAGCCTCCCGGCTCTCAAGTCTCTGAATGCCCATTTCAGCCAGCTACCACTTCATGTCACACTGTAATGAGCATGAAATCTAACTATAAACCACACATGGCCAAATTCGTATTAAAAGAGACAGGGGAAGCAAAACAGGCATAAGGGAAACTCAGTTCACAGCTGTGCAGATCACAGCTAAAGTGCGACATACAAGACCAAGATTACGTTTTCTATCAAATTCCATAGAGATTAAGTCACCAAAATAACTGGTAAGGAGGATGGTTAATTCCCCTAAAAAAATCTGATATATACAAAAGGAAGACTACTTCCTCCAGAATGAACAGAACAAATGATAAATTCAGTCATGGCTAAGACAACAGCGAACTTTATGACCACAGTAATGCAGTTAATTACACAAGTAGGCAAACTTTGAAACTATCAGGTGCACTTTGGAAGTGTCTAAAAATCCAAGTACTCCCACTCTAAATACAAGTGAAAGATATATCCTGCCACACATAGTCTTAGCAGGTAGGAGACATAAATAAACATAGTACTGGAAAAAAAGATACAAAGGAAGAGAAACTACTTATTCCCATCCATAGAAGAATTCAATAGAAAATTGAAAATAGTGTGGAAGTCCCTCCATCCCATCTCCTGAATTACATCCCTGAGGCTGTACATGATTACAGAAGTATAATAAAATGCTCCATGTAATACTTGCTTTGTCACCCTTCTTGAATAGACACAGACACAATGCCAGGCAGTTTTAGCATCATTCAAAGAAAAGTTAATTTTTTTCCCCCCACATCTCTATATTGGATATTTTATGCCTACGAGGAAGAGGGAGAAAAGGCAGACTCAGGTCTAGCTTTGGTGGTGCTGGAGCAGACATCTCTTATCATGGTAATAATAACTTTGCCCTAGGACACAGAAGAAATTTTGCTGTTTTTCAGAGACCAGGACATGGAGAGAAAGAGCAGACACAGAAGAGGAAGGGAAAAAGAAATGTCCAAGACAGGTTGAGGTTAGAGGCTGAGTTGGAAAAAAGAAGAATTAGAAAAAGTGATGAGAGACAAAGGGAAACTATCAGCTAAAAAACCTAATTTGACTAAAGAAAGTATTATTCCATGGCTTTAGGAGGGCTCTTCTTAATACTAGGCTCCCAAATCAACTTCAGCAAGGCATTTTCTTTTCTGTAGCACATTTATCAGTGACATGCCAATAACACCAGGTTGCTGTAAGAAACAGCTCTTTACTGAGCGTAGTCAGGAATGAGCAGTCTCACAGAAACTGAGCTGATGGAGACCTGCTGCCATGCTGCTATATGTAATGTTTTACTGTGGTGGAGGGAAGGAATAAGAGGATGAAAAGCCTGGGGAAACAGGTCCATCTCCAATTCATTCTTTCTCCATGGAAAATGGTTGTTCATCTTAGACTGGGTGGCATACAAGGGTACACTGGCCCATTCTGACCACAATTATACCCATTCAAAGAACATTTTCTTTGCCAAGGCACAGTACTATTTTGATCATCCACACCACTCCGTTGCAGGCTATCATGTCAAATAACATTAGACACATTAATGTTGTTAGCAACAATCTCACCACCAATTTAATGCGAGCTTTTGCCTCAACATGGATGTCACACTCCTTAGGAATAACAGTTAGAGTAAGTTAGGCATACAATAACCAGGTTTTAAACAAGACATAGATCTGCTGAGATATTTGTTTTTCCCATCAACCACATGTGCTAGTCTTTGATAGGAAATGAGAGCTAAATTGTTTATTGCCTCCAAGAACTGTGGTTTTATCCCAAGGCAACATCCAATAATACACCAATATATCTGTTATGCAAAGACCTACTTTGTAGGAGGATGAGTGCTGTCCTTGTGTTTGGTCTCATATTTACCAGGTTCTGTTGGTCATTAAAACCTCTTCTCTCCCCAAGAAGGAATCAAATATTATTTAGTAGCAAAGATGTCAGTAAAGATTAGACTTATTACAGGACAAACTAAACCCATAATGCATTATCTTCTTTTTGAAGTTTAGCTTGGGGTTATGTGAAAAGCAATATAAATACTAGATGAAATAGATAAACTTTATATGCAAAATTGTTTCTCAATACTGTTGATTGGGAGGAAGCAAACATACAAAACTAGCCCATCAGCTTGCAGGATGAGAGCTGAGCTATCTTTCTGCTGTCTCAGAAGCAACAACTCTTCCCTGACACATAAATAAAAGGGTTCAAAATTTGAGCGGTAACAGAAGGCTCAAAGGGCTTCAGACTCCCTGTGGTAGTCTGCCAAGCCAGCTGAGGGAATGGTGTGGTTTTTCCTTGGTAAGAAAGAAAACCAGAATTTGAGTAAAACATGCCACAGTCTCGACAAGTACTGTCAGAGAAACAACAAGAATAAAGAGCTGGAATCTAAAATGATGCTGGTGCTTGGGCTGAGTTCTTGCCCCAGGAAGACTTGGAACGACTAGCACTGACATGGAAGGAAGTTAAGAAGACAAGTTCACTACTCAGATGTAAGGGCAAATACCATCACTGAACATGACCAAAAGGTTTTCTGAGAGCTGAATACTCCAATTTCCCACTGTTTAGATAAACCAAGGGCATGGTTACAGTTTCCTAAGAGCGCAGTTCCTGAAGTTCATTTGGAGTTCATTTCAGACTGGCCCAATCCAGGAACTCCAAGCCAAACAATACAAGAGAGAAAACTCACTGTCATCATACACACAGAAACACAGCTGATCATCTCAGCAAAGCTATACCCAGGGCAAGGCAATGATGTGTCAGCATCTCCCAGAGTAGGACTGCAGTAGGATGTAGAGGTGCTGGGCACCATTTGCTGCAAAGTGTTCATATGCGGCAAACCAAATACATATTCTTGTCTTCCCTCTCCACTTCCCAGTTGGTAGCCTGCTTCCAGCTCCCTCCAAGTGGTGAACCACCCCATGGCCAGCAGCTTAAGCCCTAGCAGAGCCACCCGAATTCTGTACTGTCACTCCAGCAGCTTCTTGCCCCATAAGCAAAAAGAAAGACAATAGAAAAGAAAAATGAGAAGTAGAGAGGGTAAAAGAAAGGTCTGGGGAAAGGCAGGTATGGAGGGAAAGAAAAATAGTCAGGAAGAAGACATACTGCACAACAGTAAGGAAAAAAAAAACAAGCTGGGAAGGGGTAGAGGGGGATGAAGGCATTAGAGTGGGCACACAAGAGCTGAACGTGAAGATAAACAGCAACAAGTATCTTTTGCTACATAGGGCTCTCCATAGAGACACAAAGGGAAAAAGTTTGCCTCTAATTAGAACAAACTGCTTCCATTCACCTCCGCAGAGCATCAGCTCCTACATTCTATCTTGGTTTTGTTTTTCCCTGTCTGTGGGCTAGGCAGCAACACTGGTGTGAAAGTGCAGCCACCTGCACTCCCCCCCCACACAGCAGTGCTGCGGGGACCGGCTGCAAACCGCGGCGTTATCGGCCACTGGGAACGGCCGGGGCTTGGCCCTTCTGAAAGGGGTTTTCCACCTGGTATCACAGCAGGAAATGTCACAGTCTATTACACAGACCTCAGATACAACAAAACAGTGTATTCATTTCTATTCTAAAGAAATTGCCATGTTCATTTGGACATGCCTATTAAGTCTTAAGAAAAAATAAATTTGAGCAACTGCCAAATTTAAAGCCGCGTGTTTGATAATTTTTTTTTCCCCCCAAGTAATATAATGGGCCTAATCCATATTGTGGGCAAGTATCCTGTAAAATTTAATTAAAAGCCCAAAGCTAGTAAACAAAGTGATATTATGACACCAGAAATATAACAGAGTTTTGCAAGGTTTCGGCGTAACTCAAGTCACAGGTGGTTCATAGCCCATGAGCCCGTAGCCCTACCTACTGTACTTTTTTTGTGCATGTTACTCAGTGGGGCTTAGTGCCCCTAAATGTTTCCTGAAGGAGCAGATGAAATAATTATATTGGTGTAGTCTAGCCTCCACTAAACAAAAAAATATTTCCATTTCCATCCTTTGGGATTTCATACGTCCTGAAGTTTGATAGTTAAGAGTACCGTACTAAGTACTAAGACAGATCATAAAAAAGGTTCAGACTTTTCTCCAGGGAAATGTTGTGCTGTGATCTCACTGTTTTCCCAGATAAATTTCATTGCATTGTTTCTTTTGCAGCAGTTTTAGACCCATGTGAATGCCATAGCCAATACCAGATGTGCCTCCACACACTTGCAAGAGAACTCTGAACAAAGAAAATCCAGGAGAGCTGGAGTTCTGCTTAATGAGAACAGCCCTGGGACAAAGCTTTAATAGTTTAACTAAAATTACATTCAAAACTTAATTAGCAGAAGCTCTGAACTCACAAGCTGTGGCCCATGAGTTCTAATACACTAATTAGCTAAGACACCCTTTAAAGCCAAGTATAGCTGAACCTTCTTGAAGGGCTGTCACGTGAGTCCTTGGATCTGAGGCAACATTTGCACTGCACATGGGAAGTTCAGCATTATTTCACTACAGTGCTGTTGCATATACAGTTATTGTAAGTCCCAATTACTCTGGGTAACAAACAAACTATAAAATGTTCATAGAATATAGTTCTATACACAAGGAAAGATCAAAGTGAACTTTAAACATATGCTTTGAGCAACCTGGTCCAGTGAAAGGTGTCCCTGCCTATGGTAGAGGGGTTGGAACTGTATAAAGTCCCTTCCAGACCAAATTATTCTATCATTCTATGATGATTCTATGACTTATATACAGTAATGGGAGCCACAACCTTTAACAGCAGGACAATAATTTTGAAAACTTCAGAAAAATTACATCCTAAGGAAGGACAAAACCAGTCCCAGATAACATTCATTTTTTCCCCTAAATATCTTCATGGCTCGAACAAAACATCCAGTGAAGTGTTCAGGTAATTTTCAAACAGTTCTGTTTCAATTTTCATCTTCTCTACATGTTTACTTGCTATAAATGAAACAGGGAACAAAACTTGCTCAAGTATTAGAAATAAAGATTCATTTCAAACACATAAAAATCAGATATTTCAGCAATTTTGAATAAAATGTGACAGTTCTTGAAGTTAAGATTTATGACACAGTGTGTCTATTTTGACAAATTATATTGTCTGGGAAACAAAATTCATAGTAGGCTTCCAAATCAGCTTTGAGTTGTCCCACTATCTTTAGTGACATTATTTAAGCAATATTATCGGTTTCAGTAGAAAATTCAGTTAAGTCCAGATTTCAGGATATGAAGAAGTAATTCAGGTACTCCTCACAAGGAATACATAAATATTTTTTTACTGTAAAAATTTTTCCTTCCAAAGCAGCCCTGGAAAAGGTCCAAAACACCTTTTTGTTGCCACAAACACATGTATTTCAGTTGTTACCATTTCCACAGCATTATATCATGGAGGTTTTCAACATGCCTTACACAGTGCAGAACGGGAAAGAAAATTTAAATCAAGGACATCAGGGCAATTTGTATTTATTAAGGAAACTATCGTACAGTCTTAAAGAAAAGGAACAAAAGGAAATTTTATACTCCCGTGACAGATTTCCAGCTGGTGAAATCCATTGTGCTTAATTTATTTACCTTTGAAGGACAAACACAGACATTGCTGGGATTTGGATCTGTTGTGCCAAGGCATTTCAGTGGTTGAAACCTGATGCTTCTATGAACCATCCATTAGTTTTCCTTCTCTGAGGCCTTGTTTTTGCTAATAAAAAGGTGTGTTTCTCTATTTCAATAAAACTAACAGGCTAAAATAGTTTGTTACCCAAAGGTTAAGCAACAGAACAACTTTTCAACAGGAAAATGGGACAATCTTCTCTTTCCCTATCGCCTAAAGCAGTCAAAAGCCCTGGAGCATCGTTGGGTTATTTTATTTTAATGGATCTTGGTCAGTTTATAAATGTGCTTATAAGGCACGGCTGTCTGTAACCACAGGGGATAACCTTGAGAACCCAGAGCATTACTCCAGCCCTTCACCTCATTTTTTCTAATGCACATGCAATATCCAAGATAGAGAAAAGAGGTTTTTAAATATATGGCAAACTAGGTAAAGTCAACCCCTGGCTGCTGCTGACCTTGTGTAGCCAACCCTCGGGTAAAGCTGAAGCACCTTGTCTTCTTACCTCAAGGTAGCACATGGAACTCAGAACTCTGAATTTTAAAAATACACTTCCACTAGAGTGATGTCCACTGTATCCCACCTGTCAACATCCAGATAATACAAACTGGCAAACTTTGACAAGTGAGAAAGTACAGCATGCTGTAGTAACTACTCACTGATAACTGGAGCAGTGATGCTGTGTCTGATCAGAGACCCTTTGAGTCTAATTCAAGACAAGGAATTACAGCTCAGCCCAGCCCTGTGACATGGACACTGGACATCCATCCTGCTGGCCCCAAGCACTGCCGCAAGTCCTGGGCAAACATCAAATATTACACATTGCAACAATCCTCTCATCTGATGGTTACTGTTTTACTCATGGAACTGTATAAAATTCACACTGACACAAATCCACAGCTAATGGCTATTAGGGTGGTTACTGTCTACATGAAATGTCCTTCTTTTCAGCTTTATATAATGTACATGAGATCCACAACATAGAGGAAAATCTTAAACAGGAGTACAGAAAAACTTACTCCCAACAGGTTGAAACTAATATCAAAATAAAAAAAAAAAAAAGAGAGGAGTACATCAAAGTACAGTATTTAGTTCTGCTTGTATGTGTAAAGCACTAAGTCTTCCCTTGAGGACACAGAGTTGTGATGTTTGCTCCTGCACTCTGCTGCCTCCCTTAAACCCATAGAAAGAGTTCAGGCCTCATGATAACTTTGCAACTGCTGATCCAGTAAGCTGCTTAAAAGACTCTTGATCTCTCAAAGGAAATTTTTTGCTTCCAGTTTCAAGTTACATTCCCTATTTCAAGTGGTTGAAAAAAAAAGGAAGAATGAAGGGCGAAAAAAAAGAAAGTAAAAAAAAAAAGAAGAAAAATTAAAATGAGACACAAAAGCTTGTCACAGAAACCAACCAGCAAGAATTCAATAGCACACTATTCAAATTTTGGTCCGACCTCTTCAAGGTAATAGGTGGGTATCAAAATGAGGTTAATCTTCCCCTTTTCTCCTGTAATTAAATGCAGAAAGGAGACTATCTGGATCTGCAACACAAAAATTAGTTTCAATTGCAGCCACAGCACTGACTGCTGTTCTGCAGTTGAAAGGAAATGCTTCATATCACCCTGGCATGAAGAAAAACCCATGAAGAGAGAAAACTCATGAGGTTTATCATCCTGCCTCCCTTCCTAATCTTCTTTAGTCCCAAAGAAGAGATACTGCAATCTAAAATTGTTTTAGACTTTCTATCAGCTCTGTGTAGACTGTCTCAACCAAGAGGATGCTCTAGAGAAGAGCTGGTGAGCTCTCAGGAGCCAAAGCTGGGGCAGCATCCTACCACCTCTCTGGCTACAAAGGTATCCTGGCTTTCTTCTGTTTCAGAAAATAATTCACAGAAATTACGAAGTTCACCAGAAAGATATCTAAGATATTTTTCCTCTTTCCAAATTAAGTTTCCAATGATTTTCCCCCAGACTGAGAAAATCTGATCTTGTGCTCTGAATCTCCGGTTTGTTTGTAGAACTGTTTGCTCTGTAGATTGTCATGAATAACACATTCTCCAAGTCAAATGCAAAGTAAATTTATTAGTGGATTTTATTTCTAGTAAGCATCTGGTAAAAAAACCCAAAAAACTTCCCCAAAACCCCCCAACAAACTCTTAGAGGATCATTAAGACACTAGAAATGCATATCTAAGCATATAGAACAGTCACTATGCTTTATCTCTACCTGAGAAGGAAGACAGGCTGAATTATAGTCCATGCATCCTCTCAAATTCAAGTATTTCTTTCCATACCAGGTGAACAATGAGGGAGCTGCTCTATATGATGCCCTCAAAGGCCCTCCAGCAATTTAATTTATGTAATTTATGTTTTCACTTTAGTTATTTTCAATGAGACAGAGCTGAAACAATATTGGTTCCTATTGCCAACTCTCTCATTCCTGCATATTATGTGACTAACAGCACTACTTCCTAATAACCAAATTTGTTTTGTAATTAATGCAGCTAGACTTTGCAAAAACTGCACAAGTTGTATGAGCAGGGATGAGACATAAAAGCCGCAGGCACACCGAAAAAATCTCTCCTTTTCATACATTCACTCCGAAAGTGTTTGTGTAAACATGAAAAAAATTTGGCTCATTTTCACTTCATTTAGGCCATAAGAGACCAGGAGGTGGCAACATTTGGATACTACTGTCATGCTGAAATCATAAGCATATGGGAGAAAAAAAAGGTTATAAATAAAATATATAGATGACTGAAGTCAATGGGAACTGCACATATGCATCCAAGGACTTTATTTGGCCCATAAAACGGAAAACCAGCATCAGCTAAAACCACAACAGAAATGGATATAATTTGTCAGGTCCAAATGCAAGAATGCAAATGGAAATGACAGAGACAGAACACTAAAACCTCAAAGAGGATCTGCAATAGACATCAAAATACTTACAGAAATTACAGAGAAACATCCTTGGAGATAAATAATTGAAGATGAGCCTGCTAATATAATTAACTCCTCCAGTTCAGGAAAAAAAAAAACAGAATACAAAGTCGGGATGTGAAAAAGAAAAGAGATTTATCACAAGTAGCATGCTTTTGCTTAACAGGAAAAAAAAAAAAAAAAAAAACAAACAACATAACACACACAAAAAAATCCAATTAATGGTAACCTTCTACTGCCACCTGTCTCCTCCCTAACTAGCACATGCCCACACCAGGAACAATGTCATACTTGTCCAGACACCAAAACCAGTTGTATTTATGCTGTGCACAAATCTAGCAGGTTACCAAGCCAGCAAGTTTAACTACTGATGTTCCTGTTGTTGTGCCAGCCATGTGCTTTTATGTAAAATATGAGTTACGAATCACGCAGCATGTGGAATGAGTCAATAATTGAGCAAATCTGCTCTCTCATGAACAGTTTTCAAATTTCTGTGTGAGGCAAAGCATAAGCAGAGTCCTTGGGTGCTCAGACAATACGCCACTGAAGTTTATGCAGTCAGAGTAGATGTGTTTAAACAACAGTGCCCACAGAGCTTCCTCTTTCTCCTGCAAAGCGGGGTTTTAAAGCAAGGTTTGCACCTGAATTACATTTTTGAAAGTAGTGGTTGGTAGAAACAAACATAGCCGACTTCTTGTCAGAGCTTGATGAGCTCCTGTTGGAGACAAGGGTGCTCCTGCAGAGCAGGACTTGCCTCTTCTGGGAAGAGGTGTAGGGAGAGACCACTTTAGAGTTTGTATTCCCAAGTGCCAAGTGCCAACACCAAAGTCTCAAGACAAGTACTATTTCACTTCAGTAATGTCTAGCAGTTTTTTCCTACCTTTGGATCTCAAAGTATCTCTGGATACAAGATGACTGTGTCTGTCCGCAGACTCTGACAGTCTATCACAGAGCTAAGCCTTTCTATTACATGACTCTCAGCTCTGATGCACACAATATATTGGCTTCAACCCCTCTTTCAAGAAGGCATTCTTACAGGTATCAGGGCTTTCCTTTTTCTTTTGTAAGGGTCTCAGATCTAGAAAGAAAGAAATTTACTGGGATTTATATTCCCTTTCTGTTTTTCTGAAGCTTTTGGTATTCTGTCTTTATCATTCATGTCTGAGGCTTTGAATATCACTCTTCTGACAGCATCATTTCCCTTTTTACAAGTGTTTCTATTACTCTTTCAACTTCAAACTGATCATCATTTTTATTTAAATGCAACATTTCAACTAAAAAGTTGTCAAAAAAGATAATCAAGACTCCTTTTCCTATATTTTCTTGTCACTTGGTACCCTACGATACTCAAGGGCTTCTATTTCAAAATCTCTTTGAATTACAGCTCCTCATTCACTTCTGGAAGACTCAAGGTTGGATTAAACATCTCATTGCTTCCTGTTACAACCCTAAAAGGACTTTTTTTTGTCTTACATTACTTTCTTTTCCATTCTTCGTATACTTATTTGTCATTTGCATTTCGGTAGCACTTGGAGGTCCCAATGAAACTGAAGATATTGGTTTGCACGTTACAGCCCTGGAATAGGAGAGTTCTGCCCCAGGAGTTAAACAGGGAAAGAAACAACATCCTTCCCTTGTGGGAAGGAGGAACAACATGTAAAATACAGAAACAAGATTGTCCAAGCTCACAAGGAAATCTCTGAAAGACGCAGAAAGTAAAGCCAGTGAAGTCAGGTCTCTTTAACTGCAAGGTTACCTATCTCCTCTTTCTGATATTCTATTTTCCTGGTCCATTCAGTTATGTGAGACCAATTTATAAATAGCTGTCATTTGCTTTTGCAGTTTCCAAAATCTGTTTTTCCAACTGCCAAAGATGGAGTTGTAGTAGACCAAAAGCACTCGACTTTGAAAAGTGAGTGCAAGGAGTGAACTGGAATTATGACCCCCATTTCCACAGAGCAGTGCTTCAAGGTACTGAGTGGACTAAAATGACAGTCAAAGAAATTTGATATTAAATATTAAACCAAGAAAACACATGCTCTGAAGAACAAAACTTCACTTCTAAGCAAAGATGGGATATTATTTTTCACAAAAATACATTTATTGCTGAATGTCTTATATTAAAAAAATATTATAAAAAAATAAAAATCGACAAGAACCCCAGCCTGGAGCATATAGTGGTTTATGCAACAAATACTTGTGAAATGCCTACTTAAAAAGTTAAACCCCCTGGAGGGCTTGTGAATCTTTTAGTTGTAATGTACCCCTGGAGGATTTTATTTTGTATCCGCCTAGCCTAAAGTTAAAGAGCACTTTTTGAACATGTTTGCTTTACTTGAAGCTAAAATCTGGGTTACTTGGGGGAGGGCAATGGAGAGTCTAATAAATCTTAGAATATACTTCTTGGCAAGAAAACTACTTACTGGTGTCATGAAGAAACAACTTTACTGCTCTCTAAAGAAATATTGGTTTCAGAAGTTACTATTGTATTCAAGACACATGGAAGCTACATTAAATCAAGTTGTGAAACCTACTTGGTAATACATGTTTTAAAAAAAAAGCTAAACCCTGAAACAGATTCTGACATATTAAAAGAAAAGGCGGGGGGGGGGGGGGGAAGGAAAGTTTCTGAGGCTGCCATAAATTTTGGAGGAGGAACTTTAAAACTTGGGTGTTCCTCTCCATAAGTCACATTCCACAAGGAAACAGCTTGATTTTATGTATATACTTTTACCATTCAAACTTCAGTGGTTTTTTATTTAAGCTTCTATTTTTCTGTTCAAAACTGTGTATATGTATGCAAAGGAAGCATGAAGAGGAAGCACACTTGCTCTGAGAACACCAGCTAGTGTATGTTTTCTTACTCATATTTGGGCAAGAGCCCTAACTCTTGGCTCACAACACTCCCAGTTACTTTCTTCCCTAAACACTGCATCCACAAATGGATCAGCTAATTAATCTAGACAAAATTAATTAAGGCCACCAGCAGCAGAACAAAATTGCTTTGCCAGTTGCCTATGTATCTGGATGTCCTCCCACGTGCTGCCCAGAGGAAAAAACTGAGAGGCTCAATCTTTACAGAAAATCAACAATAAAAACAATAAAGCGAACTTAGATCCTTTGAAAGAAAGCAGATTGAGTAGTCAATTTATCCTCAGAACAGACACAGCTCAGATAAGAGCAAGGTTATGTTCTTCCGTGGTGCCATGTTCAATTCTGTACCTGAGGGACCATCAGTACAAAGGAAACAAGTTGAATTCAAAGTCCCCAAATTTCTATACTTTCAGTTTGAAGATGCCTATGAGAATGTGAAGCGAGAGAAGGTGCCACAACTGTCCTTCTATGGTACATTTGGTAGAGTGTGAAGAAAAATGTTTGCTTGGAAGTGGCATTTGTAGCTGTATAAATGGCTATGAACCAGAGACCTCTAGTTCTCCTTCCTCACAATTGATTCTGGGCTAAAGAAGTTAACTCAGTAAAATCAAGACAATAATTAAAAAAAAGAGATCTGCATATGAATTAGACTCTGATGCTTGCAGTCTGTTCGTTAATTCCAAAATACACTTCCTTTCCCAAGCCTGGATATAGCAGATACAGCCTGAGCCACAACATACTACTTTTGTCTTGTTAATCCTCTGTTGAATGCAGAGTATATTGTCAGTTTATGGTCAGTTAGGCCAAGTTTGTCTTTTTTTCTTTTCTAAAAATATGATTCTAATGATACCAAAAATTACTTCTCCAGTTACTGAAACTCATCTGCTTCTAGGCCAGAACTGGAACCAAAAGCTCCTAAGAGGTGCACGACAATATTGCAAATAAGCATCTTTTTCCTCAATGTGAGCAGATTCAAAAATTCCATATAGAACATTTTCAACGTATACATTTCATGCAGCAAAGATTCCTTAAGTGTGAAGATTGTTTCCCAGTTTAGCCTTCTGTATTGCTCTGCCTCCTCCCTCATGTGGCACTGTGGCCAACAAAAAGAAGAGACAAAGAATTTAAAAAAAAAAAAAAAAAAGGAAAAAAGGAAAGAGAGAAACCCCTCAACACCTCAATGCCTGTCTTTCAAAGAGCTTTTCAAAACTTCTCAATTCTGATGCATCTGAGCAGTAAACTCCTTTACTGGCTACTGATAATTGAAATTAAGCAGACAGTATATTTTTAAAGCTTCAAATTCCAAAGTAAACTTTATCAGGAACCTCAGAATAATTGTCTCAACTCTGCAAATTAGAATGAATATTTAATGTTACACTGCTACCAGCACAAAAGGCCTACTTCTTTTGATAAAGACACTGATTTATCTCAAAGTGTCCTGGGAGGTTGAGGCTGAAATATTGCAAGAGAAGCTGGCTTGGATCTAGGTTTCAAAAATGACAAAAAAATTATCAACCCTCAGTTCTTAACTGCCTTACATTAGTCTTCAAAGTTAAAAGGGGGATTAAAAACATCACTAAGTAAAGCAGGAAAATACCAGACATGCTGGATTTCAAGCACAGTCCAATTTTATCTCCTAATTATTTAAAATACAAGCTGCCAAGTGCACCAACCATTATGACAACAAAAATCTGATCCAACTTTGCAACAGCAACAAAAAATATTTATCAGAAAGGTCTAAACCACAGAGTCATTTTGTAAACTTGGAAGCAATTCCAGAGCTAGTGCCATACATCTCAAAGGAAAAGATAAACCCTCACTCACATTTTTATGTAACAACAAATGGATCAGCAGACTTCACGCAAAAAAATTAAAATCCTTCAGAGTTGAAGCCACAAGACTGCAACAACGACTACTTCTTATCAGAGATATTTCCACTAACATAAGTGCAAGTAAAACTCTTGGCAGAAGTGTCCTGATTTGTGTGTGTCAAGAGCAAGGAACAAAGCCAGCTCTCAAGGGCTCAGAGTACTCGCCTGTTCCTTAAAAGAAAGGAAACTATTTGCTTGTTTCAGGAAGTGTCTTGTAGGACAAGGGTTTTGTCCCCTCCCAAATCATCTCTGATTTCCAAATACCTTGCACAGAATATGAAGGCAAATAGCACCTGAGAAATATAGACTGAACAGTGAACTCAAGACTTTAATCGTGTATGTGAGAATGAGAGGCAGGCAAACACATTTGAAGCAGGAGGGAAATTTCATGTTCTTATTCGTCACTCATGTTTTTTCAAATGCTTCTGAAGGATGAGCTGGCTCAGCAGATCAGAAAGGAAAATGGTGTCTTTCAATAACAGGCTGCGGCTCCAGTTCCAGCTTGGTCTTATGGTGGCTGAAAGTTATTATCCAACAGGTGGCCAATGTTGAATGAAATAGGGATTTCACTTCCCATTACTGCTAAGTAAGTGTCTGTAACACAACTGGCAGTTTCACCAGACAGGCCAAGCCCTGGCTCTCCAAGCCATGACCAAAGTGTGCTGGCAGGGCAGGACAGTGGCTTACACCTGTTTTGTGGCAAAGGACTTCATTTAACCAGTGCTGTTAAATATGAACCAGGAGTAAGCTTGTGTTTTTAAAAGAAAGATTAAGAGGAGAATTCTACATACACGACTTTTGCCTGATTAATTCCAGCAATAGAATATATATCTAGCATGTTTACACTATATAAATTATTATTACAGCAAATTAAACTCGAAACATAACTCTTAAATTGTGTTCGAAGCTAGAAGCTGTAGGACCTTGCCATCTGATACAGCTCTGCTATCATGGTTTATGGAGCAAATGACTAAGCTATGAAATTTTACTGGATGAACCTCAGTGAAGTGTTTCAGGCTAGTTTTTCAACATTAGGACATCTGAGAGTATGGCTACATGGCAGGCATTCCACAGTAATAGCTCGTGTCAACACTTCCACTGGGGTAAATAAAGGCATAAGCTGCCTCAAATTACCGTGTATTTACCCTGGGGTACAAGGGAATGCAGACAGAACTCCATGGAGCAGCCAGCTACTGGTGTGTCCACAGCCTCACTTACCCAGAGGCCATCTGCCCCAAAACTGCAACCAAAATCCCCAATCAGCCTTCAAGGTTCTTGATCCTAAGAGATCTCCGCCCTAACCAGGCACAGTGTGCTACATGGATAAGATGGGATGAGGTGGGGTTTAACTCTCCCAGCACTGCCATTCCGTTCTTTGCCTGGTTGCCAATACACCCTCCATGCAGACAACCTATTTTAAGCTTCCTCTGACATTGGCTGTCCATGTATGCTTACAGGGAAAGGCAAACCACCATCCAAAAGAACAGCCCCCACAAGAAACCAAATAATTAGCAACATGTGTTTTGGTACAGAAAGGTGCAGAGAACATGGCTTTCCCTTTCAAGGCACATGAAGGAAAAACGTTGGCAAAGCAGGGAACTAGATACTGTTTTCTCAGCAATATTTAGTCTAACTCAGCCTCCACCTACGTTAACTTTTGCACTGAAAGAAATACACTGTGTAAACTTTTAAACATTTCTTTTTCCTTTTTATCCTATCCAGTGTCTTCTCTCAAGAGTATTCAAAAAAGCTGAAAAAGAGCAGCATCTCCTCAAGTGACTCTACAGTAGGAAGTGTCTCTGAGCCACAATTTCTAAATCACTATTTCTAAAGCAGTGTTTTCACTTGTGTGTTATTGATGACAATGTTATTGATGACCCAGTAACAAAGAGAATAAACCCCACATTGTCATGACTGAGACCAAAAAAAAATCCACATATATATGTATACACACACACACATATATACACATGCATACATTCAGGAGAAAGAAGGTAATTTTAAAACAAGTATTTCAATAATAGATGAGTGTTACAAAATGGTATTTTTCCTCTTAAATGCATGGATAAAGGACCTTTTGCTAGTCTCTGAATTTGGCTTTCACAGCTACATCATCAAGCAATGTCTTACCCAATAAAAATATTTCTGCATAATTTAATAACTACATCTATAGCACCTTGTCTAAGATTCAAAAGCCTTGGAAATTAAAATATGGCAACAGCAGAATTTATGACAACTCCGTGAAGTAATGTCTATGCATACATTCCCTCTTAATGTCATGATTAATTTACTGCTAGGACAAAACTCTAACAAACTTATTTTTAAGTTATTGGTTCTCCCCCAAAACAATGCCCACCCACAGAAGTCAAGCTGTTGGTCCCTGTGCCTGCTGAGCTGTTTTCTGCCCACTGAATGATGGCAACCAGAATAAAAGTCAACAATTCTCAGATGTGTTAAAAGCTTCAAGCTCTTTGCAGCACTCCTCATAAGCCATAAGTAAATGTGATATTGCAAAATGGCTTGTCATCACCCTCTTCCCGCCCTTCCCAACACATATATTCCTCATGAAGGGATCTTTTCTCTCCAATAGCACCTTTGAGATACTGAAACCATACTGCTCTATTATAGGAAATAGCAGGGGAAGATGTGTACTCTTACACAAACAATTCTACTTATGAATGGAAAACAACTTCCAGGGTTGGCATTTCCAATATATTTATTATTTCAAGGATCATTAATCTTTATAAAGAACAAATCTCAGAGTTATAACTAACTGCTGTCAGCATAATCCGTTAAACCCATGCCTAAAGTAACGACACGTCTATGTTGAACGGTATCATGTAAAAGATATTCATTGAAAGGGAGAAAAATCTCGTAAAATTCAATTTTGCTGACATAGATGCACATGATTATTCTAGATTTTCAGTGGAAGAAAGTGAAATGGACAGAGTTCAATGGACTCAACTTTGTCACATTACTTTTCCATTACATACTTGAGCAAGTTAAGAAATGTAAACTCTGCAGTTTTAGCAATTCTGAGCGGAATTAAAACATGTACCATTTTCCAATAATTATTCCACATTCAAACAGACCTCCATTACAATGTCTTTACAGTCAATTTTTACCAAGTTCCCCCACTATTATTCCTGGTCATAGTCCTTCACAGTTCTAAGTAATCTTTTTTCAGAACATCAAGTAATCCAGACTAAATTCTCATTTGGTCATTATCTCAGTATTTACTGGCATTTTTACCTATAGAAACTGATTGCAATAGGTATTCCAGAATAGCTGCTGTGTAAACACTCAGTATCACAATAGAAGTCCGCATAAGTAAGCACATAAATTACTGATAAATAAAAGTACCTTTTATTCTTTCATTCTATGTCTATGATAAGAAGTTTTCTTATCAGCTTCCCTACATACATAAGCAGCAAATAATTTGCTCTTTCAGTCATCTTAGTTCAACCACCCTTAGCTCTTCTGTGAAGTTCTTCAAGTTCGCCCACTATCTTTTTGGAGGTTTTACTGGGAATAAAAGGATACTGAAATGGCGGCAAAGAACCATCCTGCCTGCGTGATAAGATCTCTACACACATGTAAAACACTGACAGACCTGGACTGGCCTGAGCATCTTCACCGAAACACATGTAAGTTCACCACAGGTTCTTGTACCCACACATCTAACAGGGCTAAGAGGAGCACTTGCAAATTCAACAAGGAATGAGAGAGAGGGTAGAGTAACAATACTTTAGATCCGTGCTAGTTTCTGAAGAAGTGACATCCCCTGCAATAATCCAAAAGGAAGAGCAGGTAAAACTCAACTGGGTTTGTAGCCTGCACTCATTGAAACTTCCTCCTGATTTTCGGTAATTCCCTAACGAGGGGTGCAAAAAGTCAGCAAAAGGAAAAGGATTTCTCTAAAGGTCACATTCAAATGCTTCTGAACAAGTTATTATTTTCAATTCTGACCTCTTTGGTATCAACTGGAACTTTGCCTGAGAAAATGGTTTCGGGACTCTGCCCACTGGTTTGTTTGTACAGTGGTACAGGAAATATGTAAATAGATTAAATTCACGACAAAGTGCCAAGCATTTGAGATTGCTGTTTCTGTAATATTCTCTGCCACACAATTATAACTGCCAAAGCCTAACTCTATGGAAGTCAGCACTAAAACCCTCTCTGAAAACAGACACCATGCAGTGTCCGATGGGCTTGCTTGCCATCATCCCAGGACCATCACACATGTTCACACATTATCAGCCTCTGCTCAGAATGAAGCCAGTCTGAAATTACATTAAGTGCCCCACACCAGTCTACAGATACAATGGGTGACAGCCCAGGGGAAAGCATGTTCCATGCCCAGCTAATTTGTTCTGTTCACTTTTGGATAATTGATTCTCACTGCCATTCATAAATCATGTCTTCTGACAAGAATTCAAATTTAGAGCCCTAACCTCCCACTCTATAAACAAACTGCCCAGTCAGACCCAGCTTAACAGATCTAAGCAGACAGCTCTTTTACCTAAAGTTAGAGTTGCTCTAATGGTTCTGCTTCACTGCAGGACCCAATTCTTAGTGCTCATCTTTCCCACTTACAGTTCTCCAAAACCAAGGATACTTATTATTTAGTTTAACCCTTTCCCATCTAGCAATTAACTTCAATTATTTGATCAATGAAATGTAACAAGCTATCAAACTGAAACAAAGAAATAGAAGCTTTCCTAAAAACATAGCATGATAGGACATTTACTTTCTTCTGTGTAAGAACATACAAGTTTTCACTTCAAGACAATTTATGACAAAAATATGATTTTTAATAGACAATTAACACTACATTTTCAGCTCTACTAGGCCTAGTCAAGTTGCCTCTATTTGCCCAAATATTCAGAATTTGCCCAGTTAAAGAAAGGATCTGATTCCAGCAGAAAGAAATATTTTCTAAAACAAAGACATGCTGAAAAAGTGGGACTTAGACTACTAGCACAGAACATCTCTCAAGCCACATGGGTGAATTTTAACATTTATATCCCTGCTAACTAGACACAGGCTCAAACCAAAACCACAAATATGGGGAAAGTCTGAACCCAGATCAGAATTTTATAGCTCACACCCCAACTCTCCTCTTAACAATGGTTGGAAAATGCTTTTCAAAACTCCTACAATATTTGTTCCATGCACAGGAAATGAGTTTAATAGTACATCTTTGGGGATTAGCTTTGTTTAGCTGTCCAAGGCTTTGATTCAAAGTCTTTAGATAGTATTGCTTTAGTTTCTACACAGAAACAGATGTATTTCCTGATGGGATGTCTCCCTTGCTCACATGGTCATTCACCTTAATCCCTGTTAACTTTATAGGATGCTACACTGCACATATCATTGGCTGTAAAGGAAGTCCTTTATGCATGTTTCTTGGTCTTCCTCTATTCACAGCATGAAAATGGCAAAGATAAATATACTGCTGAAGCATGGGAATTGGGAAGTTGGATAAAAAGTATTACATTCTTACAGAGGAATTCTTCATTTCTAGACAACATAAAGCAGCTCCCGAGGATAAATTTACTGCTTTTCTGCTTCAGCATAGTGGGCTGTATTATGACCCTGTAATCCACTGCAAGCAAGGCAGCAGCTGAGAGCTGCACTGCCCTGGAGCTGTCTGAGAGATGACTATGATTCACTGAATCACAGTTTCCTTTCCAATTTCCACTCTGCCTCGAGGAAGGCAGCAAGGACTGCCTCTGCACTGTCCTCTTCCCGAAATGATTCTGCTCATGAGCCGGGCTGTGCTCCACTGTCTTTCCACTAGCAAATAGGCAAGTAAAGTAGTAGGAGATGTGAGAAGATATTCTTTAAGCTCCAAAAATGCTTATATGCTACACATGTCTTTTGTTAGCAACCTGTACAGCAGTTATGGTAAGGTATAGTTAGGCATATATAGAGTTATATGGTACATAGTTGCCTCAAATGTTAGTTTGGTGTGTTAGCCAACACAAGATGGCAAAAGGATGCTTGGCATTCCACACTCAGATGTGCACCCTGCTAGTTAGACCACCACGTGGCTTTGTTTCTCCCCCAAGATTTAGTTTCTGAACAATGTAGCATTTAAATCAAGCTAAGGGAAAGGCAATAGCTGTTAAAATAGAAGCATCTAACACATACAGTGTTGAGACTTGAGGAACTGGGAGGGAAAGAAAGAAGCACAGGGCAACTGCTGAGAAAGTGTGATCTGAGGGCAATAGGTGGCAAAGAACAGTGTCCAAAGGGAGGTGGGTTGGGAGAGGGAATCAACAACAAATGCTTTTATCCAGCACATACACTAAAGTACAATGATTCCAGCCAGAGTGACCAAACTCTCCAAAACCACAGAGCTGTTAGACTAAAACCATCCTTACAATTAAATATTCAGAAAAATCATCCTTAAATACATAATAACAGGGTTTGAGATGCTATAAATCCTTTAGGAAGAATTTGTCTGAATTCTCATATTTAAAAAAGTGGGGAGCAAGGAAGCTACAGGCTGGGATGTGACTGGTTGCAGCACAGCAGCTGTGGGGGTGTGCTCACTGCTGCCAGGCTGAGAGGACAATAAGTGCTTCTTCAGCACCGTACATTTAACTGTGCTCTCTATTGTTTAACAGAATAAATGACATTCGAAGCAGAGAATTTAGTGGCAACAACTAAAAAGCTTGGGAGTATCCATCACTAACCATCAGTCACCATTTCTAAGTATGACCGTGGGTGATACATCACAGCCAGCACCAAAGCAGGAGGGAAGAGGTGTTAATTAACCTGTAAACCTGCTCCACTTTGTGCTGCAGATAGCACAAAGGCCCACCAGAATAGGAGGCATAGTTCACCCTCATTATAAGGCTCTCCATTACAAAGCCAGTGCAAAGAAAAGCCTACTGCTTTGACTCACCACTCCACTTCAGTTCTTTGTAAACATTTTGACATGCATTTCACTCATGTACAAACTCTGCTGCTCCGAAGAATAACCTTCAAGAGAGGGTAATTTCATTATTCAATCAAACACCAGAAAAAGAAAGCTCATCTCCCCGCAAAGCCTCAAATCTAGCTGGTGTATCAGAGCTAGTCTTTAGTCAAACTTTTAACAAACCTTTTCCTTCCCCCTTTAGTTATGGCCATTTCACCCAGTAACAGTGATAAAAATCTGGCATTCTCCTCATCCTCTATTATATACCTATTATGATTTATACATATGCCAGCCATATGCTCTGCTACATTCCTATTAATCTTGCACTGAATTTATATGCATTACCAAGAGCAAGGTACCACAATAAGCAGGAAGTCTACCTCGCTTGAATGCACGTGTCCTTGGAGAGGGCTCCACAAAAAAGGAGATTCAGCTCATATAAGAAAGACGTGTCCCTCTCACCACCTTCTATAGCCTCATACAGACCCTCATTTGGATGAGTGAGAATTAAAATGTCTTTTTTCTCCATATGTTAGAACTGCTTTGATTAATATAAACTTTTTAGAATTAGACTTCTTGAACCACTGGATTGTGACGAGAGCTGGACAATTCAGAAATGTTCCTTTCTCAAACATTTTAGGAAGATTACTGTAGAGCAAAAGAAACAATCTAAGAGGTTGGATTATTTTGCAAGGGGAGATTATATAAATGTCAAGGGCCATTCAAACATTCTTTTTTCATTATTTTCTTACTTTGCTCAGGAATTACATGATAAATACCTGGCTTATTCATAAAAACATGGCAATTAATTAAGTGTACAGCTGGAACTGAAGTTCTTCATGAACTGTAAATATTTCTCTGGTGGGGAAGTGGGAAAAAGTGGATAAAGTCACTAGTTTCTAAGAGAAGACAAATGAGACTAAATGAGTGGCAAGTGTTTCGCTATTTTGGGTCTCTGCGAAGATCTGAGCAACTTTAGAAAGGATATACTGCTGAAGCTAGGATCTGGACTAAAATACATGGCTTCTGGACTTCATACTTAAGCCACAAATTCAGAGTCTCAGAGACCAGATAACACCACAGCAATGGCTATCCATCTCTGACCACCCACGTCACAAACACCTCCCAGCCTCACATCCCAGCCGTCAGACCAGTCTTCTAATCTCAGATGACTTCAAAGACTACCTACCTTGTGATCCACAGAGCTTAAGAAAGCTGTATTTAACCTATTACCCTATCTCCTTAAGTACAACAGGGCTGACATCCTACCATGGAGATCCCAACCGCTAAGTAGAGACCCGAGGGGCAACACCAGCCAGCCCAGTTAGCAAAGACACACCCTGTTATCAGAGGTGCAAGGACTGCAGGAAACCTGTGCCTGAACCACAGAGAGCTTTAACTTTGCAAGGATTCTGTGATATACACCTGTATATAAAATAGGTGGTGGTCCAGCACCACGTGCTAATGGCTAAATCTAAGAAGTGCTGCACTAGAACATGCAGCTTCCAGAAGACTGAGCTACTCGTAATTACTGTCACAAGATAAAAATATGAGCAAAATTTATTTTATGATTGAAGCCAAAAGGATTAAGGGCACAGCCCAGACATCCCATCTGTGGTGCCTGTACTTCAGATGAGCCCATTCTCACCTCTTCCCCTTAACAACCAAGTCAATGATTTGCTATATCCTGTGCATGCAAGTTGGATTCATTTCTTTCACTATGTCCTCAACACTAGATGAACCCTAATTTTGCCCTTTCCATTCTTTACTAAGCCTGTCTACATAAACTGAAGAAACACTCTCTTCTCTGCCCACTTGCTTTTTTCAGGCCTCCTTTCAGAGGAAAGGTCCAGCCTTTCCTCTAACCAGCCCTCTTTTGTCTTCTTTCTTAAGACTGCATTTTCACCCAGTCTGAAGGGATTGCATTTTGCTCATTTCTGTTTGATATATTTCTTGTGAGACAGGATCAAATGAGATTGAAGGCCCAGAAAACCCCATGCTGTGTACCCTGCATAAAATGTACTTTCTCTTACACTAGAAAAAGGCTTACATGACATGTATTTTTTATAAATATATATCTATGAAATTTTGAAAGTAGGCAAAAAACATTATAATATCATAAGGTAGCAAAGAATACAAAAGAAGAAAAAAACCACAGTGAATAGAATCTTTTTTTATAAAAAAGAAAACTATGCTTAACACAAACTCCTTCATGAATTCTCTTTATACTTTCAGTGACACAAATTCACCATTCTGCTGACACTGTTGCTGACTCTACTGAAAAAGTCACCCAAGAAGACTCATTTTAAAACAAAATTTTACGAGGAGAGGAAATGGGGATTTGTAGTAGAGCATTTCCTTCTACTTAATCACAGAATAATTATTGTGATGGTATAAAGTCCACTTGGTCTTTTAATTGATTTAATGATAAACACGTAACATTTTGGGGATAACTGTCACAAAGACATCAAGTTAAAGAAGATAAAATCTTAAATTATAGTTACCCAAAAAAATCCCCCCCAAAATTATGTAATATCAACAAACAACAAATCCCTGCAGTAGCTCTGTGTTTCTAATAGTGTTATCAATTTTAATACTAGCTCCAGATTCCATTCATTTCAAGTCACTGAGGAATTCTTAAGTATTTACAATCATCAGTCAAACAAGGAACCTTTTCAGCTCTTTGACCTTAGAATCATGAGGTATAAACTTTCAACCTCCATACAGAAGATATTTTTAAAACAAAGAGTGCATTTCCCAGAATAATGATGCTCTAATACTAAACAGCAGCTCAGTTATTTTGTGTTAAGAAACCAAAGCCCTTCTTACACAGTTTCAAAGCAGCAGCTGTGACTTTGAAACTAGGAACTCATTCTGGCCACCTGCTTCCAAACCAGCCAAAATAAACGTGGTGGGATGGTTCCTGTTGATAACCATTGGATGGCAGGGTAGCACAGGTTGTTTACTGCTAGGGCTCAGGTCCTAGACATCACTAACATCTTCAGGATCTCATCTGGATGAGGACCTTGGGATCAAGCTGCATCTGAAAGCTGGATTAATTATTAAGTGCTACTTTGCAGTACTGATACTCAAGAGGTGTGAAACTTCATTGCACAGCTGAGATATATTGTTCATGGCACGCCATTCACAGTGATGTTTTACTCCCACAACAGATGACACTTCTCAATCCCTTGCCAAACAGAGAGTATTATGGTCTGGCTTGTAAGGTATTGGTTTCTTTGAAGAAAGGGTTTGTTTTGCTCCGTTTTTGTTTGATTTTTTTTTTTTTTTTTTTTGCAATATGGTCAAAACCATCCATAATAGCAATAACAGTAAACTAAAAATTATTGCTTTAAAGCCTCAAACTAGCCTACTTTTTCTAGTCTTACTGAATGCAAAAAACATTGCAAAAAAACAGTGTCCACCAATTCAACCTAGTGAACACATCTTCCAGATTCACAACCATAGCTACTGTAGCAGAGTGTACCTCAGGAGATATTTCAGAGCCTAATCCTGCTCTCCACAGAGTTAATGGATTTCAACAGTAAAAGAATTTGGCCCACAACATATCAGCCATTTCTAATTCTCAGCATTAAAAATCAAATGTAATCCCCTTCAGAAAACTATACTACAGAGTACTATACAAGAAAAACAAACCTTTAATATCTAAAAACCATACAGACATGTTTCTAAAAGTTTATTTCAGTATAACATTGTTAAAGAGGGAGAGAAGAAAAGAAAAAAAAAAAAGATCAGAGGAAAAAAAAAAAGATCAGGTCACTGATAAGTATCCTAAGCTCTTTTCACTTTCCACTCCTTTTTGCCTTATGTTCCCCCTTTACACACACCCTGAGTAGAGGCACATTTCAGACAAAGTAACCCACTGTACCACTCGCATTGCCAAAGGTGGAAACACGCTCTTCTCCTTATGGCCAGCAAAGGACCCACACTTTGATCTTCAAGGAAAAGCCCCTGGATGGTGCAACTGAAAAGTCTGCTATAAGTTTATTTCTTTTTTTTTTTTTCTTTTCCTATAAATTACTCCTCCTTTTGATGTCTATTCTTGCTCTTAAAAAAAATACACACATCAAGTTAAGATGAAAACTGCCCACACGACAAGTTTGTGTTTACAAGCTTAAGAGCAAGTTTCACTTGAACACAGGTCAATGCCGCTTTAAGAAAACATCACATACCAAAAAAAAAATCACACATGGTTAGAACACATCACGAGCAGAGGAATTGTGGACTCAGTCTGTGAGGCACCAAGCCAGCCTGAGAAGCCCTTTGAAGTTAGAAAAACATCCTCTGGTCAGAGCACATTTGTGAAACCGTGGGACAGGCGCTTTAAACAACATTCACTCCGAGATCACCTGCGGTGTGCCAGTGGATTGGCGCCTGTGTAACTTCAACAACGTAACCCTTTATATTCCACAAAGATCACTCACTCCAAAAACCTGTCCTATCAACAGCATAGTCAAAAAACTGCGTGTCAAAGCATGTACCATTTCTCTGTACAACACAGGCAGGCAGTTCCAACAGACACGTGAAGTTTGGGAAACCCAGCCGTAAGCAGACCTTGGTCAGCAGAAGAAAGGGTGGTGCCGGACAAGGCAGTGCTGACACAGAAGGAAAGCGTCACCCTGCAAGAAGGGACACTGCAAACCAGTATTGCACAAAGCTTACAATACAGTTTGGCATGCAGCTAGGTATGACACAAAACACTGCTAGTCACCATCGTCATGAGAAGAAAGATTCTTGACTGTGGACAGCTAAGTCCAGGTAACACTTTTTTTTTTTCCCCTCCCCATTTACAGATAGATAAGACTGAACAACAGAAGACTGCTTTTCCAGCAGAGTTACCTCCCTCCACCCAGCTCTGCCGTCAGCTATTAGCACCCAGCCCGCTGGCATCAGTAAGCTGTGCCAACACAATTTAAAGCAAATCCACCTCTGATCTGGCATGTCTCTCTGACAGCCATGCCTCTCAGAAAAGAGCCTCTAACTGAAGGCAGCACTGCCTATCCAGTCCTCATAGTACTGGATATTGGAATTGATATTTAATAACAGTAAATTTTGACTAGACCCCATGTCAGTTGATACCGTGGAAGGAGCGAGCCTCACCCTGTCTTTGGACAGGGATCCTGCTGATATTAGGAGACAGCTGGACCATACAGTAGACCAGGACTTTTTCCTTTCTTAAAACATACCCCTAAAGGCACAATATTAGCATTTTTCTTGTCCAACCATTCTACTCTTCTGTGTTTGACCATCTTTCCTACTTTTCTCAGTGGTGGCAAAATTCCCCTCATTTTTGAGGAGACAGGACTGTCAGTGTTGCCATCAGAAATACATGAGGAGGGTCAGATTACTGTTGCAGAGCTAACAAGGGACCTCACAGTCTTTTTGCTTCTCCCACAGGACATTACCCATTGTCTGTTATTCAATTACTGGCAAATCCAGGGGGCTTCCCACTGCAGTGCCTTTGGTTTCTGTCTTTCCAAAATGGGGAAAATTAAAGGTGGTTATAGACTAAGGATAAATTGTTTTAGCAGAGGTTTGTTCTGTATTTAAACAGCACATGTACTTTTAATGAATAAGCACAAGCAACATCTGCATGCTGCAGCCTAGCTGGTCCCTCCTGGGTAACAGCAAATGCTCAAGGACACAGAGCTACTTCAACATGCCTTACTTTTGACTTTCAGCACACATTTCTCACAAACATTTTCTTTTTTTTCCTTCTAAATGGTATTTAAAAACAAACAAACAAACAACAACAACAACAAAAAGAACACATTTGGAAAAGAGTGCCATAATAAAGCTGATGACCAAATTCCAATGAAGTCTATGTAGCATCAGTGAGTACAATACTTCCTTTCCAAATGCTGGGTTTTTTCATTCTTTTCTGTTACACATCACCATGTTCTAATCCAAGAGCAACTGTCTTTCCAAGTAAAGCCCTGTAAAATAGCTTATGTAGAAAGAGATCTCATTTACTTCTTTATGGTGTGCATTAGTCCAGAGTTAATGATTTTGTGTGCTTCCTATTGGTCATAAATAAATGATGGAAAACAGCCTTAGAGTAGAAAAAAAAAAAAAAAAAAAAAAAAAAAAAAAAAAAAAAAAAAAGAATGACACTGTGGTTCAATACTTGAACAAATCAACCTAAACAGATAAAAAACAACCTTCATACAATAAAAATGTGTCATTTTAATGGGCATTAAGCAGTGCTGTGGGAATAGCCTCTTTCAAAAAATGCTTTTTAAACCTATCTGCAAAATTACATTGCTAATTACAAATAGGAATTTAAGTGGCAGTACAGCTGGGAAAAACTTTTGTGAACCTGTCATAAAATGATCAGATAAACTGCATCTTCAGGGGAAAATACATTGCCATTACATCAGCAATGTAGCTGCCAGATAAAAGGACTATTAGTCTCACCACTTGAACCTTCCCTCATCTTTCACTGATGTGGTAGAGAACCCAATACAAAAGCACTAAAAGCAATGAGAAGTTTCCCCTCTACTAGAGCAGGGATTTTGCATCAAAACATAACCGAGAAATAATGCAGAATTTGTAAAATTATAAAAACAGTCTTACCTAACTGCACTGAATTAGTTAAAAATATACATTTAAATGTAATTTATTTATGGTATTCAAAAAAACTACTTTTGCATACATATCCACATCAGGAACAAGACCTTGCACATAAGCTTTGCATAAATAAAAATGGCTTTAACTGAGATAACCTATGAAGTTTATCCTCAAAATAAAATTAAATATTCGGGAAGGCTAAATGAGGCACAGTTTTTCCATGGGAAAAAATATCAAAGTATTATTTATTTTCCTGTAAGTACTTGTTTTGAAAAGCCTTTCCTCCCCACCTGGGCTTCTGCTAAAAGCCACAATCTACATTTAAACAGTGTGTACGCTTTAGAAAATTATCAACCCTCTTTTTTTATAGCAGGAGCTTATGAAATTATTTGATCCACTTTTCATATAGAAAGTCTAGGGCTGACCATAAAGAAATAGGCAGGCTCCCAGTATAAACTTACTGGGATTACATCAAAGACCTTCCTCTAGGATCAGACGATTGATTTCTTCAATGCTTTTTAGAATTTCTTCCAGGATATTTTGGGTTATTGCCTTAGACCTTTGCTCAGCTGGAATGACAGATACTCTGTTTGCTAGACTCTGATGTTCTGTCTTTACAGGGGAATGAGTGTCTGTAGTGTACACACACGTACACTATATGAACAGAGAGAGACTTGGAAAGTTCACAAGCAAAATTATTATTTATTGTTTCAAAAAGAGTAGTTTATTACAGAAACACTGATACAGGCTTAACCACAGCATCTTACGCAACACAGAGACTGCTTGTTATTCTGTGAGCCCAGGACTGGGACACTCTATGCTCAGAGAAAATTCCCACTCCCCCAAAAAGGCATTTGTTCTTTATATGCACTTAACACATAAGGCTTAGCTTTACAGCTACTACCTTCTTTACCTAACTCTTGGAACTGACTGTCCTGGAACTATAAAAGATTTTTTAAGGTAGGACAAGAAGAGGTTTAGTCCTTATCTATCACTGTCAAACCTTTGGGGAATCAGACAGCAAACTATCTCCGAGGGCAATGCGACACACTACCCACCGTTCTCCTTCCTCCCCCAAGACAAATCTGTCACCTCTGTACCACTCATCATTCGCATCAGAGTATGGATCAAAAGATCCGAGGCTGCTCCCAAATCCCATTTCTCCTGCAAGACAGTACTTTGTTCTGTCACTTCCCTACTGAGTCTATCCCCTTATTTTATGCCTCACAGCATGTGTGGCTGCACCCCAAGATCAAACACCCATGCATGATTTTCTTTCACAGATCTTGAATCACAATGTTACACTTTAATAGGAACCTCAATATACTTAATCCCTTTAAAGCTGCCACAGTAATGCCCCCAAATGCATTAAATTCCACCCTAATCACAAAATACAAAGTATTTCTCTGGATGGACAGTGTACAGACTGTTCTGACCACATGCCAATCCACCTCTGAGCTAAAGCAACATACACTGCCTGCATTTGTTAGTTAGAAGTCCAAGGATACATGGCTGAAAATTACAGGCACTTAAGAAGTTCTCTGCTGCAAATTTTCCTCAAAACATAACTGATCTCCCACATTTAAGGGAGGATCTCACATTCTCAATGCCTTCTCATTGCAAATGATACAAGGGACCAGAGCCACTGAGCCTGCATTGAAATCCAAACCCATTTAAACAAGACCAGTACATAGCCCTTTTCAAGATATAGGCAAGACACCCTCTCGCAGTCAGCTCGATGAGCTTCAGAGTTCCACTGAATTCTCAGATTGAGAAGAGTTATTGGAGAAAATTACCAAACTACCAGAGCTTTGACAAAAAGTAGAAAAACTGCTGGCCCAGTAAGTCTTGTCCACAAGTATTAAATTTTATTAACAGCTCCAGGTTTAAAGAACAACTCCTTCTCATATATGTTTAGCAGGGACCTTGGTTTGGACCAGGGAACCACAGGGTCTTTTCTTACCCCTGCTGAGAGATTAGTGTGTGGTGGGAGCTTTTACACATATTTTTGCAGGGCTCTTCTTGGCCATTGACCGATGGTGTTTCAGTCTCCTGTGGCCACTGTCTGGTCATCTGAGGAGCAAAAATATTTACTGCACCAAAAGTTTTATAGACTAAAACAATAGGATTGTTTACTGCCCTATAACATACAATAGGGCACACCACAGAATCGCAAAATGGTCAAGTTGGAAGACACCACAGTGGTACAGGGTCATCTGGTCCAAAGTCCCTGCTTAAACTGGGTCATCCTAGAGCACACGGATCAGGTTTGCATGCAGATGGTTCTTGAATATCTCTGGTGGCAGAGACTCCAGAACCTGTCTGGGCAATCTGTTCATGGTCACTACACAGTAAAGATGTGCAGGTGGAACTTGCTGCGCATCTGTTTCTGCCCATTGCCTTTTGTCCTATTGCTTGGCACCAGTAAGAGAAGCCTGGCTCCAGCCTCTTAACACCCCCCCTTCAGATACTGATAGACATTGAGGAGGTCCCCTCTCAGCTACCTCTTCTCAAGGCTGAACAGGCCCAACTCTCTCAGTCTTTCCTCATAAGAGAGGTGCTCAAGTCCCTTGATCATCCTTGCAGCCTCCACTGGAATCCAGGAGCTCCATGTCTCTCCTGTCCTAAGGAGCTCAGAACTGGACAGAGCACTTCAGATGCGTCTCACCAGGGCTTAGGGGCAGGATCACATCCCTCAACCTGCTGGCAACACTCTTCCTAATGCATCCCAGGATCTCAACGAGCTTCTTGTGCCCCAGGACACACTGCTGGCTCAGGGACAGCTTGTTGTCCACCAGGACCCCCAGGCCCGTCTCGGCAGAGCTGCTCTCCAGCAGGACAGCCCCACTCTGTCCTGGTGCATGAAGTTGTTCCTCCCCAGGTGCAGGACTATGCCTTGCCTGTGCTGAACTTCAGATAGTTCTTCTCTGCCCATCTCTCCAACCTGTCAAGGTCCTTCTGAAGGGCTACCCAGCACTCTGAGGTATTGGCTACTCCTCCCAGGGAAAGTCTTCCTTTCAATATTCTTTCACCCTGTTCTCCTGGGTCAGAGATTCCTGAGGGTTGGTCTTGTCAATGTAGGCCAATGCAAAGAAGGCATTTGGTAGCTCTGCCTTCTCTGCATCCTCTGTTACCAAGGTCCCTCCTCCATTTAGTAATGGGCCCACATTATCCTTAGTTAACCTTTTGTTACTGGTATATTTGAAGAAGCCCTTCTCATTTTCCTTGACATCCTTGGCCAGATTTAATTCCAGATGAGCCTTGGCCTTCCTTGTCTCATTTCTACTTACTCTGACAAACACAAATGAAGCCAGTGCTACTCAATTTCACAAGTGTTATAGGACCTCCCAACAAGAGACTGCAGCACTCCCTTCCTCAAACTGGATTCTGTATGACTAACCCAGAAGTATTTCTGACATATGACAGGCACCCATCAGCTCATGTGAGACACAAACTTACAGGGATTAAGGAATCTAGCTGAACACTTCTTTGCAGATATAAGCCTGTTGGAATGCCCACTCCCATAGCAAGCCAACGGATCAGTCCTTATTAAACAGTGTACATGTGGTTACATGACAGCAGTCTGTTTGGAAGACACTAACTGTACAGGACTTTTCCAGCTCAAAAAAGGATGTCTCACATGTTCAGAAGTGTCATCTTCAAATTAGAAGACAATTTATATGCCATATTGCTCTTCTGACAATAAATCCAGAAGCTTACAAAGAGTGAACGTACTGTACAACTGCACCCCTTGCAGAGAGACCAGGAGAGCAGTAGTTGAACAAGCAAAAATCATTTCCCTTTTCTCTTAGCTTACACTAAATGCACAGCCCTTTCAGCACAGCCAACACCATTGGCGTTCCACCACCCAAGACAAATGTCATGAGATACTGCAATACAAACATGCTTTGCTGGCTCAGAAATCAGACACAATGAAGATTTTGCATTTGGAACTTGGTTAATAATTCTTGAATGGAATACAGGCCAACTTAGTCTCCCATAGCTGTAGTTAATCTGTAGGAGTAAATACAAGCTTAGTTTTGCTGCCAATGTTGGCAGATATGACTAAATAAATTCACAGAGAAAGTATATTTGACCATTTCTTCACATTATTTTTTTAGCTAAAACTATGCCTCACTTTCCATGAAAAGATATCCATAAATATCACATAGTTTGAAAACTCATAAGTATTTAGAGTAACAAGTATATCAACTAGAAAAGTAGTTCCATTACAAAAAAAAAAAAAAAACTTCAAGTATTCTGTACATGTGAACATCTACCTTTTACTTTCCAACCAGTTTTGATGCTGACATTCACGACGCAAAATCCATCTGCAAGGATTTCTATAAAGGCCAACATCTGCAGCACTGGGAACAACGTTCCATTTTGATTTAAATATCATCACCGAACAATTATTTCCCCAGCTTTGGAAAAACTAACTCCTACAAAGTTTCAGTACTCAAGAGACTTCTCTTTCCTCTGTTCATAACCCAACTCAAAAGAAATCATAAAAGTCAACTAAGATCTTCTTCTTCTGAAGGGTGCCTACAAATAGCCACTTACCGAGCCCCTCATGGGTCTTATTACAGATCTCAAAACCTACAGAAAACCCTTCTATTAATGAATGCTGCTGAAAAGAACATTCCCATATGTCGACAATCATGTGTTGCAAATGTCCCATTTTTGTTTTAACTAAAGTTTTAGTGTGAAGTCTGGACTACATTATTTACATTTAAGACATTAAAGAATGTACCATATTG
Source organism: Pipra filicauda (assembly GCF_003945595.2). Classification (NCBI taxonomy): domain Eukaryota; kingdom Metazoa; phylum Chordata; class Aves; order Passeriformes; family Pipridae; genus Pipra; species Pipra filicauda. The sequence goes on along the minus strand of NW_024104609.1, from coordinate 1,997,949 downwards.
TTGTTACTTTTCATTCCAATTTACAGAAGAAAGTGTACTCCATAACCAAGGCCTTCTTATCCAGAAGAATTAAGGTTTCACTAAGCCAACAGGGACTATCGGGAGCCCAAGAGACATAGATGAGGACTTCATCCAGCTACTACACAGAATATGCTTTCTTCTTACAAACACCAAACTAACTCCACTTTAGAGGAGGTGGGATAGAGAGGGTTGTTAGAGATCAAAAAAAAGTTATTTTAATGAGACTGTTTGCAGAAACTTCACGGGCCATTCAGCTTTCCAATCAACATGCCAAATTAAAAGTGCACCACAGTAAATCTGAAAGACCTATAAAACGAGCCCTGATGAAATACAGACTGTCTTCCATCCACCTCCTCCATATGGCTCAAGCAAACTCAACTTTTAATGTCATAACACAAAATATTTAATTTATGCTTTTCTTCATATGTCAATTTAACCTCTGGCACATAGCTTTGAAACCATGTAAGGATGCCTAACACTTTCCATATGGCAACTGAATTGTGGCTTTTAATTGCACCAACTGGTATCATTCAAGGATAATTCCCTTGGAATCCAGCTTTCTGCTACAGTATTGGCCAATTCACTAATCTCATCACCATGGCACTAATACTTTCAGAGACTCTTTGATTGTTAATATTCATATTATAGTTTTCCCAAATCAGAGCTGTCAAGATATACTGTGTGCACCACTAATTAAATTATCTTGGTTTGTTGGCACCAAATTTCAACACTAAATAAGATTCTACTTTTCTCTCTATCAATACAAAGTTTGGCAATTTTATTTTGAACGCCACACAGAATATTTGTGTGTATTAAAATACTTTTTAGTCATACCAGTATCTGTCACTGCTGAGTCTGTTGTTTATTTTAATCCTCAGAGTCAATAAAAATAATTATCTATACAATACTGACATTAATGGACTTGAAAATATTTCAGTTAAAAAGATCACTTCAAGCAGTCACACAAGATAGCATCCAAGGAAATTTTCATTGCTCTTGTCACCATATCAGTACGAAGGCAATCTTTCAAATGTCATTCCACCCCTGAAATCACCCCAAAATAGTGCTACAATTACATCTTCCATTTCAACAGCCTTTAAGCCATAGTATGCACATACCACTAAAGAAGTCTCTTTTCTGTTTCTTATTTTCATTTTGGATGAATGACCTCCCCAGCTGTGTCTTCCAGAAGGCGATGTATTTTTAATATGCACACACACACATATGCTATTTAGCAGTGGGGGACTGGGAAGGATTTTTTTTTTTAATTTAAGATTGATCATACTAGAGGAGCAGTGAAGTTGACACTGGTGTTGTCTCCTCTCAGCCATGCAAGGAATGCCCATTAATGTCACTGGCAGTTACAGGCACAGAACAAATGGAGAACAAGCCCCACCTCTGAAGTACTGATGTGCCTCAGCATTTCATACTGTATTAGTCCCAAACCAGATATTCAACTCTAATTAGTATCAATTAGGGTTGAACAAGAGGATCACTAGCACCAAAGAGCCCAGCAGAAGTGGTAAGCTAAAGTCTTTCCTATTTTACCTAAAACGATCACCTTCAATGGGACTCACTGAGAGTTGGTTTAAGTATTAATTAAAAACACAATATTTTTTCCATTCCCAAGCACAGATCTCAATGAGACGCACAAGAAACCAGTAAAATTTCTTATGGCTTTGAAGATAAAAGTAAATTGAACTAAGCGAATGTCATATTTAAAATTTGTCCCTCTAGCACTAAACTACTTCTCAGTTAAATAAATAAATACTTGAATATTTGCAAACAATGTGCATCTCCAAAAATAGTTTGCAAAAGTAAACACACTGAGTAAATTTAAGCTTAAGAATTATACAGCATCAGAAAACTGTTCTGGGTACAAGGTAGCTCTGTCATGAAGCAGCAAAAGACATGTATTCAGTTGCTCTAACAGATTTACAGCCTCAGTGGTTTCAATTAGCTTTGAACTAGAAGTTGACTCTGGACCTCATACTTTTCGTGGATGGAACAGAATTCCTTTTTTATTTAATCCTACATGATGTGGAAGGCTGCAGCCCAGCCCTCAGCCTCCAGAGTCATTAAAACGTTTAGAGCAGAGCAGCCCCTGCTGGGCGGGTGGCAATGGTTTAATGAGATCAGAGCTCCCGGCCCAGCACCGGCAGCTTCACACACACCTCGAGTGCATGTCTGGGACACGCTCCCCTTCCTCTGGCTCATGCCCTCACCCAGCAGTTTACCAGGAGATCCTCCTCAGATGGCTGGTGCGTTTGGTAGTAGCTGGACACTAATGACTGTTCTTTCAGTGAATTGGAGGAGGGAGACACAGATGGACAGGACACAACATGGACAACACATCAGCTGAGGGAAGTCTGCTCTAGCCAAGAAACTCTCAAAACTTCCGTTCAGAAGGAGAAAAGGCGTTGTATAATTGAGCTCTGCTTGAGCCAAACACCCCTTGAGTGAACTGATGTAAAGACCTCCCCTCCACAACTACTTTAAATTCAATCATTCTAGAGAGGACTACAAATGAAACTTTATTGTTTTCCTGTATTAGTCACTCATTCCTCTTGTAAAATGCTACATGAATCCCCTGAACTTCAGTGTCATCTCTCCTGTATGACTAACTTCACCAAAACAACTCAGTGCCTCTGCTCTTCAGGGAAACAGCCTTCCAATTACAACCTAGACAGAATTTTTGGCTTACATAGAGTAATATATGTCAAATTGCACTATCACACCCAAGTTTTGACAAAAATTATTCAAATCTTTGAAGTTTCAGACTTGGAAGACACTAAGTGCTCTCCTCTCCCATCAACAGGTCTTTGGAGTGAACTAGATTTTACCAAATATGCCCTACTACCTAACAAAACCACCATGAACAAAGCTCTAGGTAAGGATTCCTAGTAGGAAAATTATTTCTAGGAATTTTTTTTTTTTTAATTCAGCTGGATGTTTCTGTGAATGCAGATGTTTTCATCAGTGTTTGATCTAACTTTTTCTGCCATAAGTCACAAACACAGCAACTAGGACCTATTTGGGGGCAAAGGAATGTTTTACTGAGAAGCCAAAGTTTCAGCTGTGACACAATGAAACTGTAACATTTCACAGAGCCTTTTAAGCTTATTTTAGGATGAACATTTTATGATGAATTTTGGTTGATGTTGAGACTACACAACTGTCCCACACAATCCCCAGTGAGTAAACCATTAGTAGAAGCAACTACTATTTCTACATCTTGAGGTGAATGAAGAACCAAGAGGTTAGGCTACAATTACTTTGTCATTTGGTATAATTATACAAGAGATCAAAGAGATCTCAGAAGAGAAGAAATCATGCAATCTCAGTTATGGAGTCAATAGCTGTGACTTCATAATCCTTGTCAAAATGACTGTACATATGGCACATCTGGTTCCAATGTAGGATTAGAAATGCATCCTTCCATATTCCAAAAGTTCATACTTTAAGGGAACTTTAATGTAGCTGTCCCAGTGTGCCTGTGACAGGATGACAATTAAACTACATAAATTAGCTGGCTATATATGCATATAGATACTACCAAATACATTAGACAGTAAATGGCAAATATTTTTGAACATTCAGAAACAGCTCTATAAGGATGACAGTAAAAAGCCTCATGGGATCAGTGCTTTTAAAAACACTTAAACCTATTTACAGTTTTATAACACACTAAAACTGCAGACTAATATTCAGTTAATGGCTTTGCTAATTGCTGAGCCATCATGAGGAAGACTTCCTCTTGAGTAAGAAGAAAAATACTTTCTACTGTCATTCCAGCTGAGCAGACCTCGTGAAGCTGACAACTGAAGAGTGTCATGAATAGAAAGTATCTTTGACAAAAAATATTTTCTCCTTATTTTCAGAAAGCAAATTATCTTTGTGGAAGAAAATATATTTCGCAAACTAAAGTCAGAGTTTTTTACCTTTAACTCTTGTATTTTAAACCTATGGTTTTAGTTTGGCAAATTGAGCTTCTTTTCTAGAAAATATACATGTGAAAGGTAGAACACATCTAAAAAGCTTGACTTACAAAAACTGTGATAATTGAAAAATAATTGAAAAATAATTAAAAGCATGTGTTTCTACTCTGCATCTGTATCATACATGGATGTTCTTTTAGAAATGAGAACTTCTTTATTTGGACATAATTGTTTCCAAGTAAAGCACAATAAAAATCACTTCAACCAACCATACCTGCAAGCCGATGGTGATTATGCTTATCAATTACAAACACTCCCTTTGCCCTGCTTCTAGGAACTCTCACAATTTATCCTCCTTGAAATACAATACTGGTGGAACCTAAAAAGTCATCATTAGCTTTTACCATACTACACACCTTCTACTCACTTTAACATCCCACCTGAAATGTGGTATTCTCCACTTGTGAGTTAATTTTTCCTGAGACACAAGAAGTCCAAGCTTCTGACAATACAACTGGTAGCTGACAAACCAAAGAGACTGCAGGAGGTTTGGTGGCCCTGCTCTGCATGTGCTTTCAGAGCCACATTGCTTGCTGGGAAGCACAGATTCCAATCTCCCCATCTCTCAGGTTACCTTTCCAGTGATGAAGCTTTCAGGGCTTGATCCAAAGTCAATGGGAGTCTTTCAGTAAACATCAATAAGCTCTGGATCATACCCTGAAACACTTTGAGGACCATATCTAAGAATTGTTAAGTCTCTTTACCTCCCATCGTGCCTTTTTGTTTAAAGAGACAACATTCAGGATAAATAAAAGAAAAAGGTAACTAAAATATTTCTTCCAGCCCTGGTTTACATGGAGAGCTGAAGAGAAGGGGTGGAAAGCGACCAATGTGGTAACAGCCAGGACAAGTGACATATACAGTAACTTATGGAGAAAGTCAGCCACACATTATTAGCAAAGAGCAAATAAATAACTATACACTCTTCAGGGACTTCTCCTTTCCTGCCAAAATGTCACAGGCAAACTTGTGCACTAATCTGGCTTCACAAGCTTGCACACACTGGCTGGCTGCGGGGCTTTTCCCAGAGATTCTCTGTTTGTTCCTATTTGTTAAGGGTTTTGTTCTAATCGTACTGCCCAGACACTAGCAGTCAGGTTCCCTTACTCCTCAGGCTTTTGTACCCTCACCAAGTTTGCTCTGCAGCTCCCAACTTCATCAAAGGACAGAAGGAAACCACCCACGGGGCAGCCCCTTGGAGCAACATTAGGGCAAAGAAAACCTTCATTTGCACAACCGCCCCTTGGGAGGGAAAGAGGGATGTAGAAAGAGCTTTTGCTTTTCACTATTTCAAAAGGAAGGGGCGGGGGGGGGCAGCGAGGAAGCTGACATACCCTGGCGCTGGAGAGCCTGCAAACGGCCCGGTGCTGGCAGCCTTGCTGGAGTCCCGAGCTGCTGCCGCCGCTGCTGCTGCCCCCGGAGTATTTCTGCTTCACCATCCAGTCCTCCAGCCCTTTGCGAGCCAGAGAGGCGTTCACCGCAAAACTATCACCTAGAAAAGAGACAATGCCGCCGCTGAGCGCCCGCAGAGCCCGCCCGGCCCCCGCGGCAATCCCCGCTCCCGGCCGGGCTGAGGCTGGAGCCGGGGCTGGAGCCGGAGCCGGGGCGGGCACGGAGAGCGCAAACCGCGGCGGAAAGTTGAGGGAAGAGGAGGGCAGGGGGCCGGGGGCAGCCGGGCGGACCGGGGGAAGGCGTTCAAAGTTACTAGCAGTAAGGAGCCATCCCTACCTTCTGGACTTTCTCTGGGTTTACAAACGGCAGCTAGGCAGATCCGGAGGAAAGTGTGTGAGGGAAATAATAAAGGAAGATCGTTAGATACCAGTATAAAATCACAGCAACAAACCGAGTAAAAATCCGAATAAGGGGAAGGGGCTAAGGAAGTAGCAAGTGAAAGGAACTAACCATGTTTCGAGTGAAGTTTCCCCATCTCTCTGCATTGATCTGCAATTACGATTCATTTGACTGTGTTCAGTAGGGTCAGGTTCGCTTGTTGTTATTTTTGTAGATATATAAAATCCCAGCGTGTTTAGAAATCCATGTGCTCCGCTTCTCCCTGCTAAGCACAAGCGAGCTCAAATCTCAGCTCCTCTCCTGCAGCACGGTCCGGCGTCCCCCTCTCCGCCCCAGCCTTCCTCCTCTCTCCTCTCTTTCCCAAAGACAGAGGCGGTTACAAAAGACCTTACTTCACCCACCGGGGAACATGATTGACACCTCATTGAGATTAGACCACTTGCAGGCAGCCTCCGCCTTCCCATTGGGCCGCGGCGGCAGATGAAAGGGGCGAGTGAGCCTTTTGGAGGCTCAAAAAGGAAGAAAGGAAAAAAAAAAAAAAAAAAAAAAGAAGAAGAATAAAGAAAAAAAAAAAAAGGAAAAAAAAAAGAAAAAGGAGCAGCAGGGGCGCGTTTCACTTCCAGCCAGGCACGGGCGGCGGGGCCGGCCCCGCTCCGCGCCCCGCGCAGCCCCGGGCGGACAATGCGCGGAGCTGCCCCCGCCCTCCCGCCCGCCGGGCAGCACCGCCCTCCGCGGGTGCGCGGGGCCCGCGGGCAGCGCTCGCTCCCTGCGGGGCCGCTCTGGGGGCCGCTCGGCCCCCGCGGGTCCCGCCACCCCCGCCCGCCCGAAACCAGCGTCCCTGCACGGGCCGCGGGGTCGCCTCCCGGCCGCGCCTCCTCGCCAGGGATGCCGAGGGATCCGGACAGCGCTCAGCGCGCCCCGGGATGTCCGCACGCTGCCTCCTCTGTGCTCGGGCGCGGGGCTGAACCCCTCGTGTCCCTACTTGGCGGTATCTGGATTGCGAAGGAAGCCAGCATGTCTGGAAAAGCAGTTGGAAAAGTCTATTGACTTAGTCCTGCAAACTGTTTTTCACGGGCATCCCTTCGCACACAAGTGATCCTAATGAAGTCACTGTTAACGCCAAAATGCAGTTTTCAGGGTCAGGTCCGGAACCCTTTCTCAGTGACTTAAAATGCTGGCAGCAACAGGACAAAGTCTCTCTCAGCTTTTTTTAATTATTAGTTAAGCAGATTAGATCTACAAAGAATCTCCCCTTCTTCTCCAATTTATGAATGGTATATTTTTTACATATAGCATAAACTAAAAGGAAACTTGCTGCTTCTTAAAGACAATTCTCACAGTCATTAAAAATTTGCTTCCTTCTTCTGTCTGGTCATTATTTTTCTGTTTATAAAAATCACATCTCCCTTGAGATCCTTGTAGTTCAACTAGGAGAGATAAAAGGGAGTGTATAGTAGACTCAGAACAAGAAAAAATGAACACTTCTGAGAATTTTAGTCAAGAAACTACTAGTCAAACTATGTAGGGTTTGACCCGGATGGGCCTGGTCCAAAAACTTCAAGGCCACATCTGTGCTTTCAAATCCATACGTTTCAAGCACAGGGAGGAAGGAGTTAGACTTGGGAGCTCATCTGAAAAAAAGATTCAAAGCATATGTAGTAACACTTCTGCAGGGAATTGGGACCGGGAGAGGAGGGTCAGGCTTGGAGCTCATTTTTAGAAGGAATTGCAAAGCACATGGATGTGGTGAAGTTCTGGTATGAAACAACTACACAGCACAGCCAACACAGTGCCATTAAATGAACCATTTAAAGCCAAATCGTTCTTTGGATGATTGCAAAGTCATTTCTCCCGTTATTTCAACTATTTATCTGTCTAGCAGAGGAAACACTTGCATTGTGAAATGCAGCCATTGCAACAGCATCAATCACTTGTCAAATAGTTAATAACATGCTTCTTCTGTGAATCTCTTTTTTACGTATTTTAATAATTTATTTGGCCCATTTTTTTTGTTGTGTATTTAAAATGACATATTTGTTCCTTTGAAGATTGCCTCTTGTTTTGGGGAGGAGAAAGAGGGGAAGAAAGTGATTTAGATGAAGCAAGGCTCCTTGGGGCATAAGCCTCACCTAGACTGTGAAAACTTGTAAAAACTCTCTGATGCGTATTAAGAAATTTGAAATTGTAATACCAATTTTATTTTCTCCTTAGCTTGGCATAGACTCAAGTACCCTTTTAAAACTTCATCGGCAAATATTTTATTTGGAATATCACTGTTTACGAGAAATTTATCCATTTATCTTGTGAAATGGTGCCTCCATCATTCAGCTCTTAGGAACAAAACGAGGCCTTAGAAATGTCACGAGTTCAGCAGGTCTGAACAAGTGGCTGGGGGAAGAAGCCCTTGCTTTCACAGCAGATTACAGAGGTCCACTTGTGTCCCAGTTATGGAGATGAAGGACTTGTGTTGGTAACACCGTCACTCTTGTGCAGTACTGCTTTCACATATGCAACATTTGTTAGAGTTTAAAGCAAGCCCTTCTTAGTTACAGGCGATTACATACCCCGCAAAACCAAGGTTTTCACAGGAGAGCAAACGTGACAAAAGAATTCTAAATGTCAGTAACTGACTGTGTACAATGGGATTCATGACTGTACTGCTTGGGCACAGGAGTAACAAAATTACAATCAAGTTAGATTACTCTGAGTATGAATCTCAACTGCAACTAATTCTTCCTCCACCTGGGAAAGAGAAACTTTTAGTTATTCTTAAAGAGTCAAATCTCGCGATTCTTAGCATGGTTTTGCTTAGACAAATTCCAGTTGACTTCAGGAGGATTTAGCATGGTGTAACTAAACAGGGACCTCAAGATTTGACTCAGTAGAATTATAATGATCCTCAAACTACAAGGACCCCGAGGCATACTAAGCCTTTTGTTTTTTCTTCCACGGAGTCACAAGTGTGTTAAGTAGTGACGTCTAGTAAAATATCAGAGTAAAGCAGACCATTCACAGAACAGTACTAATGATTAAAGGGTCTCTAATTCAACCCAGTGACCCCAGTGGAATTCTTAAAGTTAGAAAGTTATGACATAGAGTATTATTCATTGCCCTTTCATTAGTGCTAACTATGCTCTACTTTTTCAGAAGACGGAAAACCCTTTAGAACCTCACTATACTATAAACTAGTTGATGATAGGAAATGTATTTTAGCCAAGGAGCAAATGAATAAGACCACTCTGGGAATTAATTTTCAATATTCAATAGCATAGCAAAATTAATTGCAATATTTGCAATAGCAAGAGTTATATCATTGGTTAGACTGAGAAGAAACTGTTGCAGGCTTCACTGACACACTCAGAAAGTCCCTATGACCAGTGGAGAAGCCCTGTACAGCACACAGGCCACATGCCAGAACCACTGACACCCACAGCAGAATAGGGCTCTGCCTGAGACAGGATAGCAGCAAAGCATCCCTTCCCTCCAGGCTGCTGCTTCCCACATGTAGGAGCAGAGAGAGGAGGGCTAATACCTATGATAGATGAAAGCATCACACTGGTTTTCCTACCTGGGTAATAGGGCAAGTGCTTTCCAGTTCTGCTTTATCTCTTTCCTTTTCTTCCCTTCTCCTGCCATGTTCCTATCCAGCTGGAGGTGAAAGAAGTTGGGTATTGGCCTGCCACGGTCAGGTGCTGTTCTCTTCCATCTGGAAGTGGCATGCAGGTCATGTTGGACGACCTCCAGAAGAAGTGAGGGTTGACATGTGTTTTTTAAAGTGGAAAAACCCCATGTAATTCTAAAAAAAAAAAATAAAATGTGCACATAGAGGCAGTAACCTGCAAGCTGCATGGCTACTCCTCTGTGTTAAGTAATCTAAGTCCATGTTGTACAGAAGTGCTTTAAGAAAAGGTTGCTCAGTTGTGAAAGGAAAAACTTATAAAATTACATGTTTCCAAAGATGCTTCTGGTGCTCTCAGCACCATTGCTGGGGATAATGTCAAACATATCTAAGCTCTTAAGATTTCCAGGGTCCAGCTGATACAGAATTTTTATCCTCGTCTCTCTCAGAATCACAGATGATCACACAACCTCCCTTTCAACCATTTTCCAACCAACTCCTTTTTACTCCATCAACAAAAATTGCCTACAGCCATGATATCCCTTCAACAACTGTCTCAATCACTATCCTGCTCTCAAAGTTACAACCGATCCTTTTAAGAACAGTTAAATTTTGTTTTGGTGATCATAGGAGTGCTTTGATTGCTCATTCCTAACACTTACAAATGGGATGTCTGACACAAGACACTGTTTTAACTATTGGGCCTTTGTCCTTGGTACCTATGGTTTTGGCAGTTTTTTCACCACTTTTGCCTCAGGCATTTTTGCAATCTGGCATGTTAGCACCTACCGGTTTTAGCAACTTTGCAGCCTTGGCTTCTTGCCTCAAAGCTTTGGCACGAGTCTGCACTATGGCATCCTTTCAACTTTGAACATACTTGCTTCACAGGTTTTCCTTGGGTTTTTCTAGGATGTCAGCAACTGCCCTAACCCTAGAGAGGGAAGGAAGACTGATCGGCAAGTTCACACGGTGCCTGTGCAGCAGAAAGATGTCTATCGCAAATGAGCACATTCACTACATCACTTGCCAGATATTACACATGCTCAGGTACCATGAGAAACTTTTTCCAGGCCTTCTTTAAGATTATCCGTATACATTTTCTGAAAGCCTGTGATGATTGGTTGGAGAAAACCCTGGCAAACTTCATAGCCTCAGATTGCTAAACCACTATGTGTCCATACTCCAGTGGATACAGCTTCCATTATTAAAGTATTTTCTCTTTTACCTATCTTCAAGCCAAGAAAACTCATCAGACAGAGACAGCTCTTGGGTTTAAAAGGGCTGGTAGTTCAGGATGACAAGTGTTGATTCAGCAGATGAGATGTTTTTTACAACAACCACCAAGAGACAGCTAGTTGTCCTTTGTACTGCCTTCAACAAAAATGCTCCTTCCCAGGTAGTATCACATCTTCTTTTCATTGTATTCAGGGAAACGAATCTTAGAAGTCTTGAAATGGAAGAATCCATGGTGATGAGGATATAGGTTCATGCCAGGTTAGTCTTTGTTCTCCCCATCTAGTACTCTGAAAGTCCAGGTCAGCAACTGCCTTCAGTGAAGGCTTGAGTTTAGAAGTGCTTTGTTGCTGTGAATTACTAATTGTCACCTCTTGTGTCCTGCAACTTCTCTTTCAAAGGACTTTGCATAGCCAACTCAATAATCCAGATTTCAGCTCAGCAGAGAACTGGAAAGGTGAAAAAAACAGTTGATGCTGCCTAAAACAGGTGAGAGACTCTTGCTAACATGTATCTCTCTATAGCTGAGGAAGCTGGGCCAGGGCTTTCCCAGCAACTTAGAAGCAACTGCCTTTTTCAGTATATTTTACTGGGTGTTGGATATAGAATCTATTTGCAGAATCTGACTGCAGATCCACCAAAATGAATTCAAAGATCATACAAAATTACCGGGAATTTTTCTGTCAAAGTTTCCCTAAGGAAAACACAGTTCCTATCCAAATAAAACGAACTTGCAGTTTATTTACAAATCCAAAACTGTGAATGTCCTTCATAAAATGGAATCTTTGAGATAATTTAAAGTGTGATTTTTCTGAGTTTTTTTTCCAGTGGATATTTTGCTGAGATGAAATTTGCTAACAACTGTAACAATATGCAGAGAAAGAGGAAAAATAACTTTTGCCAACATCATGTATAGTGTGCTACACATAAAAAGAAAAGAAGCAAAGCAAAAAGTACTGCCATGACTTCAATAATCAGAACCTTTCCTTTAGCGTCTAAGAAATGACAAGTAAGAAAGTTTTAATATAGGAGAGGATTTTTATTTGCATTTCTTAACAATAAGGGTGGTTTATATTCCACCTGGTGTCTTTTCTCACATCATCTTTTATGGGCTTCTCTCAGTGACAAGTACCTTTGTACAAAGGTTTCCTCCCCCCTTCTCCCCCTTCTCTGGTTCTAACTCTCTAGCAGGCTTCAGCATACAAACACAATGGGAGCATTGAAAGGAAGACAGTGGGACACCTCCTTTGATCTTGTGTTCTAATAACTTGTGTATGTTTGTGTCCAAAAACAATGTTCCAAGGCTGTGAGGACTGCTGCTGCCGAAAAGAATACTCATCACAGGGGCGGTGGAATAGTTAAACTGTATTCAGGAGAGTAAAGTACTGGCCAATAATGTAAACAGCAGACTGTAAACTCTGCTAAATGCTTTGATGACTGAAGAGAGCCCCACTCCACAGCTGACAACATAGAACAACATAGGTCTGTTCAAAGCATGGCACTGAGGGTCACCATTAAATCATACAATTCCCTATTACTTTTCATAGCCATTCTAGAGGATACTCACTGCACACGGACAAAAGAAACGTGTCTTGTGTTAAAGCAAATGGCTCCTGTCAGATAAGCCAGCTGAGCTCCTCCACTCTGCTGCGGCTTGATCAGTGTTGTTGGGGTTTTTCAAATTACAAGAAGCTGGATTTGTGTTTTAATTTTTCATTTTGTGACTCACTGAGGCTTTTCTTTCTAAAAAGGAAAAATTATTGCTAGAAAAATAATTGGCATGGGAACAGAGTAAGACCAGTCAGACCTTACACAGGGAGCACACTGCTTGTGCAAAGTCACTTCTGACAAAGTGGCAACCCACAGGAAGGGGTGGAGGAAGGAGAAAGTCACTTGATCACTGTCCTATTATTTACAACTATGGCCAGGTAAAGTCTTATACATTTACTTATATTGTCCCATATTGACAAATCCGTGAACTTTGGAAAGAAAATGTAACAATCAGGATCTGCACCTATGTTTTGTGTTTAGGCTCCACCTCTGGAACCAACAGATTTGAAACTACAGAGTTTGACAGCCACTCAGGCATGATTTTCAATATGATAGCATTTGCAAAACTCTCATGAAATGTGAAAGGCTTGAATTCAATGTGTGTTGGTTCAGCACAGCCCTTCTATGTTAGTTTTGCTTGTTTTTTTTAAAATAAGCATAAAGTTTATTGAAGTTCTGTTGCTATAGTAAACAGGGTTGGTGCCGTGCTTACAAATAAGTAAGTGTAAGAAGTGTTGAACTTAGTAGGTATCTGAAAAGGATGAAAAATGTTAGTAAAACTACCTTTTAAGCTGTGTACGAATTACAACAATTCCAAAGTGTTTTCAAAAACACTCATAACCATATCATACTGGGAAAGAAAACTTTACTCTAAAAGCTGTGCCTAGACCACCATTTTACTGTACAAATCTGGCACCAGTAACTTGCCACAAGTATTTTGTCATTCTAAAATAAACTCAGCTGTAAAAGAATGTCTTCTTTTGAACATTGAGATAGAGCAGAATAACCATTCAGGTTTATTTTCAAGCTGTTTTCACGTGGAATTTTTGCTTACTACTGATATTCCCCACAGGTATGCTGTGCACACAAAGGAGTGGTGTTGATGCAAAGCCTGTGATGCAGCAGGTGATAGAGGTGAGGAGCAGAGGCACAGAGAGCAGACCTTCTCCATTTCACTGTGTGTGCTTCTGCTCTGTGGCACCGAGCAGATCCTGGCTGCCTGTAGCCCACAGACAGTCCTGGGAATGAATTACACAAGGCTAGGACAAGAAAGATCCCAACTGTTGACTACAGATTCTCAGTAACTGCATGCAGGGGGCACAGAAAGTGTGGTCCTGGCTCAGTGCTCCGTATTTGTGCAGCTTACCAAAGCTGTTGAATCAGCAATAGACCTGTTTCTGGCATAGACCCAGGGAGGTGGAGGCACAGAGCAGAAGTGAAGAGTGTGTTAGCACTGCCCAGCACAGCACACACACACTCCAGGTGATGAGACACAGACAGAACCCCGTGTGCACTGAATTCCTTGCAAGAAAAGCAGAAACCACTAATGCAGTTCAACTATATTGAGGCAACCAGCACAGCACAAACACCTTGCTCTAAAGTATCTTTGCTGTTTACATATATGCTCTAAACTTCACTGTGAAAAACAGCTTTGTTGTCAAAATTCACTTATTTTTTTCTTACAAGATGCATCCAACGGAACCACAACACTGGCTTATGCAGATAAGACACTATCTCAAATGAGCTTAAAACCAAAGACTTCTTCAATTTTACAAGGAAACTTCTGGCAGATGGTCAGATATGAAACAACCAAGTAAACCCTTTCAACATTTAGTTTATACTTTTCAGCTTTTCTTTTACCATTAACTGTCAGTGTTACAAGACTTTGCATCTGCCTAGTCCATTACACATTAATCTGTGTGCTGGTCTCTTCACTGTACAACAGCAACATTTTCTTATGGCATTAATGACATAATCATTGCATTCAGACAGGCTGCACTAGTTTGAATGAAGATAACCCATGGAGATCCACTTTGCTGCTCTATTCCACACTCTGTGTCCTTTTGCATTGTGTATTTTCAAATACATGACAGAAGCTACAGGAATTCTGCAATTTGCATAAAACTAACAAGCCCTCAATTCTTCTCCTGGCATTCATAACTTTGCCATGGTGGTTTTGAACTGGTGCCAGACCACGTCCGACCAGGGCAGCATTTCTGCCAGCATCCTGCAAAGGCAGGGTGCATCCTAGCAGGCTTTGCCTTTTGCCTCTCTTCCGTCAGCCAAAGGTCAGGCAAGTGAAAGACCTCAGGCATATTAACCACACACCTTGTACTTCCTCACAGCATTACCTACTGCCCTCACTCGTGGAAGCTTCTTGCAATGTCTTAAGAGAATCCTTCCCTATAAGACTCTTCAATATTGTGAGGCAGATACAGGACTGTGAACTGGATCACTGAGGCTAATACTGCCTCCACACAGTAATAGATCAGAAATAGTCTATTATTTATTCAACCAAATGTAGATTTTAAAACATACAAACAAACTCCTGAAAATATACTAGGTAGAATTCATCTCCCTCTACAGTCAATGGAGAGAAACGGGTGATTCATGTGACCTATTTCATATGTCTTTATGAAGTTGAGGTGAATCATCTTCTAAAAGTACCTATGAGAATATGATTTGTCTCCCCTTAATATAGACATTTAAAATAGGTCAGATGAACAGGCTATTCCCCTTACTTGGCTATACTGGAGACTAGGTAACTAGATCAAGTGGAGATATTGAAGGTAGCTAAAGTTGGGTGAGATGCATTCCATTTTGCACATGGAGTAAGACTTTAAGGTTCCTTTTCCCTCTGGTCTTGAAGGGAACGATGATTTTTTTTTTTTTTAACACAAAAATAATTCTCCTGATGATATGTACTGCAAAATATTTAGGAGATCAGAAGGAACCAATTGCTACTAAGCTGAGCAAGGCTGAAGTCAGCATGTACAAAAGCCTGAGAGATCACACCTTTGTCACCATACAGAAGACAGTCAATGTGTAAAGTTAAGACAGTTAAGATGGTTAATGTGTTAAGCCAATTTCCGTATGTATAGTTGTGGCTGTTGTGGAATGTTTCAAGGGGTATTTTCTGTTTCTGCAAGGAGCAAGAATGTCATCATGAAAAGTTTCTAACTGCTCTGGTCTTGAGTTCTGCTCTAATCAGCCTTCTTGTGCAGACAGATCCTGTCCATGACCAGCCCAGCCACTCCCATCAACCTCAAGCCGAGAAAACACAGGAAAGAACTGCGCAAACTTCTAGTCCTCTGATATTCCTAACCAGCTAAAGAGTGGGAGTACCCTACCTTACACAATAAGCTCGAGAAAACATGGGCAAACCAACATAAGGGAAATCCACTGACACTTTCTAAATACATAGAAGCCATTTCAAACTCAAGAATTCCCTGAATAACAACTTGTGAGAGACTGAGATGATTGAGTGGAAGTATCAGGATATATTAACCCTATTATATTCTTCCCCAGGCATCTGCTTTTGGTCACCGTTAGAGATCATTGCCCTGGTTCAGCAATTCATAATCTACCTCTCACAAAAACATAAAGTGGATCATGAGTGTTTCAGACCAATTGAAGTTCAATTAGTATTGTCGCCATGGAAGAGAGGAAGAAAATTCTTACACTGAGTTCAGCTAAGCCACTGAGCTGGTCTGGAGGCTTCATACTGATTTCAAGAGACCCATGAGGTACAATTCATTCTCTTTATGTCTGAGTAGCTGTACAATAATATCCACATTATTAAAATAAAATCTTGTTTCATAAGACAGTTTCCTTGTATGTTCTGAGTATTTCCTACTGAGAGTGGGAAGGCATTAATAAAACTGGATTTAAAATTCTACAAATCAGCATAAATCTCCATGGAAAGAGAATATACTTCAGCTCTTCCCCGCTGTTGGATTATTGTTGAATACCCTATGGTTCTCCACAAATTCTTTTCTGTAGCACAAACCAATGAGACGGATAATGGAACTTTTGTTTATAAATTCTATATTCTCTTTACTATAAAGTCTCATATTTTAATAGCTCATCTTTCACACAATGGAAACGTACTCAGAATTATGGCCCCCTGGGAAACAGTTAAGGAGTTTAAATTTATCAGCCTTAAATCAGGTCAAACAGGACTAACAACCTAAAAGATTACATAGCCTCCTCCTGGTCACTGACAAAGAGTTTTAACACTATTTGGCTCCTGTATTGGTTCTGTGGGGACAGCACTGCTGTTGCCTCCAGATGGACTTCATGCTACTGATCACAAGACTCTGAACCCAGCAGTTCAGCCAGGTTTCAGTTCAGTTCCTGTCCACTCATCTAGACCACACTTCATCAGTTAGTCAGCAAGGATGTTACTATGTTAGATAGTATCAAAAGTTTTACTAAAGTCAAGATAAACAACATCCACTGCAACATCCACATTTCATTATAGAAGGCTACCAGGTTTCCCAGGGATTATTTCCCCACTTCATAATCAATGCTAAGCACTCCCAGTCACCTTCTGTCCTTAGCATGTTTGGAAATAGCTTCCAGGAGAATTTTCTCCATTGCCTTCCCTGAGATCAAGGTGAAGCTGACTGGCCTATAATTCTCAGATTCTCCTTTTTGCCCTCCATGAAGTTACGTGTCACATTTGCTTTGCTTCAGTCCTCAGAAACCTCCCCCAATAGCCATGACCTTTCAAGGAGAATTGAGATGTCACAATGACATCAACCAGCTCCCTCGTGAGTGCATCCCCTCAGTTCCCACACACTTGTGTACATCCAGCTTCTTTAAACACTTCCTAAGCTGATATTATTCCACTGAGGGAACCTGACATTATTCCACTGAAGGCAAGTCTTCATTGCTTCAGACTTTCTCATGGGACTCAGGAACCTGGGATTGCTGAAGGTTGGTCTTACCAGTAGAGAAGGAACCGAGGAGTTCACTGAGTACCCTGGCCTTCTCTGTGTCTTTTGTCAAAAAGCCCATTTGTCAAAGAGCTCATTTTGTAGCAGATCCACATTTTTACCTGCTGATAAACTTGCAGAAGCCCTTCTTGTTGCTCCTCTCATTCCTTGCTCGACTTGAGTCCAAGTGGGCTTTGGCTTTTCCAGCCCAACTCCACATTGACATGGGTTGCTGGAGTCTACACTGTGGAACACACCTGGAGGTTGTGTCTAGACTCTATTACAAACTCAATGTACAAACTTCAGAAGTCTTTTGTGTACAAACTGGCAGGAGACTGATTTTGCAAGGACCACATAATACCCCAGACACCCATAGTTTTCACTTTAGCAATTAAAAGAATCCAGATGTGACTACCTGCATTCATTTAAAGTAAATGAATGGGAAGTAAATATTACAAGCAAATATAAGAGTTCAAAAACTGCTACAATGGTCCAAGCCTTTGTCAAGCTTACAGCTGGGATCTGAGCTGTGCAGAAAGTAACTTTTCTGCTTTGTAGGAAATTTCACAAAGTTTTTATTGTTCTAAAAGAGGAAAAAACACTTTGCATTTTCATAATTTTTTCATGTTCTTTTTGGGTTGAAACTGATTTTTCTGATTTTTAGGTTTTTTCTATTACAAAACAGTTTGTCTTAATTTTAAGCAGTGGGCTTAAAAAGCTACTTTACAAGGTAAAAATGTTCTATTCCAAAAATAAAATATTCTGCTCCAATATTTTAATACATAGAAAATCGTCAAAAGTGAAGCATTTATATGGCTTGCCATTTTACAGTGAAGAGCTGTCCCACAATAAATTTTCTGACCAGTTCCAATTTGAAACATGAGAGAATACAGGGATTATGTTTACACGTGTTTTTGTATCTTCAATAGTATTACTCATCCCTTTCATCTCTTAAGGGTAAAGATGACTCAGAAATCATGACTGAAAATTTAGGCCTTAGATATAACAAATATAATAATTATATTTATTATTTTATCTTATTTTAAAGATTTAACATATCATCTTAAAAAATAGTTTCCAATTCTGTTTAATCTGATTCTTTATTTACCTAAATTCACCTTTCCGGGAATTTTAGTGAGGAAGGTACACTTTCATTTCATAAGCATTTCAGTCTGTCTATTCCAGCTCTACTATAAAGGAAGAATATCTTATTTTTTCCAGTTTTCCTTCCACCCAAACTGCAAGGTGCCTCTGATTATGCTAAACACTTTGGCCAGCTAAAGCCAGCTAGCTTTATTTTGTTTATTTTTATACTGAAGATTTTTACAGTTGCTTTGTTAGAACACCAGGGCTTTTTCACCAATGAGATGCAAAAATTAATAATATTTTGTTTGCTAATACTGAGTTAACAGTCACAACATACAGCATCCAGACTAACCCTGAACAAGAACTCTGTGCCCATCAGATACTCCAAATAGTACAGACATAATCCTATTAAAAAGATAAAATAATATAAGAGGAAAAAAACCTAAAAGGAATCTTAAGTATGTATATTCCTCTTTAGGAATATACATCCTCCATCACATTTCATTACAGTGGAGCTTTCTGGTCCAACCTCATGTATAGAAAAGGCTCCTGCATCCTTGAGTTTTTGCTGCCTGTATTTGGCACAAATTTTGAGTGTAGGATGAACATCTGACCTTCAAAAAAATCTTAAATTCAGAATATATAAAATGGGCTGCTTAGCCATTCTTCTTATTTCTAAAGGAGATTAAATGCAGTTGAAGAAACTACACTGCATTCAGAAACTGGAACCTTTGGAAGAAAGGGTGACATTTTCTCAAAAAGAAAAAGTCCACAGACTAGGACTTTTCAACTGTTTCAGTATAAAAGAGCCAAATATAAAGAGCAGGAAACCATTCTGTACTTTCAGAATAATGTGAAAAAGACAACCCAAGAGAGCTTTAATACCTGAAATGCTCTTAAATCCTAAAGAAAGACTTTTTGTAATACTATATCAAAAGGGGAAAGGGAAATAGCCCAACAAAGTGCTTTCCTTTTTCCAGCATGATATGGATGTGGAAAGTATGTTAATTTCTGTATTCTCAAAGGAAAACAAATAGCATAAACAGACAGACAGAAGAGGAAGAGAGCAGCATGTTTAAAATAATAGAGAAACCCACCACTCATTTAAGCTGTTAGCTCTGGGAAGGCTCAGGCTGTGTGTCCAATCACAGGACCTACAGTTTATGCCAAGGCTTGTTTCAGATACATTCTGCACCAACTCCACCAAACGCAAACACAATTAGAGCATTCAGCATCAGACAGTAGGAGATCCCCTTTGATGTTGGGATAAAATGAGGATATGCATGGTTTTGTCCAAAATGACAACCATCCCAGGTTTACTAATGGGTATCTAATAGAAAAAGAGAACTTTATGATGCTCATTAATTACCAAACTGTCATGTGCTTCTGGCAGAAAGAAAGTAATCCTCTTCTCCAGATTAGACAGCCACCACAAAGGACTTCAAAGAACTTTCAGTCCCCTCCCCTGAGAGCTGCCTTGCATAAACCTCACAGCACTAACCGTGCAAATTAAAAGAAGGGAGCAGTTGACAAACCCCTCCTGATACATGCGCAGTCTATTGCTGTTGGCAGTTCAGACACGAGCCCTTATTCTGCTGGCAGATGTGCACATCCTCTATACATAAAATATGCTCTAAAATTTATACAAAACTTTACAAATTATCAGTAAACAATCCTTTCCATTCTTGCTTTCAAACCTGGAGATATTTGTGCTGAAGCTCCTCTGGTGGCAACAAAAAAATCTTTTTTAAGAACATGAATATGTAGAAGAAATATACCTGAAACTCTAGTTCTCAGAAATTTTCCTCAGATGCTTTTCTTAATAAGGAGCAGCTAAAGTATGCCTTTTTCTGGCAATTCGCCACAATGGGTATAAAGGGCTACAGAAATCATCCAGTATGAGAATGGATGTGTTAGGGAATAAGAAACATTTACAATGATTCCCCTAGTTTTAAATGGTCAGACGTTTATGGAGTTGGAGATTTTGCTTTCAGCACAAATTCTTTCTCTTGCTCTTACATTTCTACAAACCCTTTATATGTAACTTTTTTTTTTCCCAGGGACTGAGCTACAGACTTCAAAGTAGGCACTACATTTCACATATTTATGATTGTCACCCAAATGCATGTATTTATGGTTGTTTTCACAAAGGTCTGAAATAGTGATAAAGTCTGAATTGTCTCTCAGGAGTAGCAGGGGGATGGGTACTTCTGATGTTTGGATGACACATGAATTCTAGATGACAGGATTGTGTTCTTGAACATATTTGCCTTGTAGGTTTTTTTTATTTACTCATGTAGATTCAAATCACTTTACTGACAAGGTGAAAGACGATGAGCCTCATTATGATTTGGAATCTGAATATTCTCATTCAAAGTATCCCAAGCAGCACTTGGTTAAAGTTGTGTATATTGGTCTTACTGGACAGACCAAGCATTTAATAGGTGCCCCACAAATTTTAAATTTAAATAAGGGCTTTTTTCAACCAACTTGACAGATTTTTTAGAACAATGACTGCCAGAAGCACACTGCTATCCAAAACAGGACTGGCTTTATGTTTACCAAGAACATAAAAGTCTGGGGGAAGTAGTGTTGAGAGTTAAATGGAACTAAGAGTTCAGACAAAAAGTAATAATCATAGGGACCATCAAAAACTTTTATTCATAGTATTTTCAGATAGCACCTCTTCGGTACATCACGGCAAACCTATTCCAAACCCTGAACTATTTGAAAGATTCCCTTCTTCCCAAGTAATGTGTGTGCTGCTTCTCGATTTTTAAGTAGCAACAAAATACCTGGGAGAAAATAGATTTAATTTTCCTTCTTTTTTTTTTTTTTTGAATGAGTAATTTAACATCCTTGAAAACTCTAGGGTTGCATCAGAAACATCATGTATTCTGAACACGTGACCAACCTAGGTCACAGCTATGTATGTAAAATACTAAATGAGACTGGCTGAAATTTGTTATTAACATTTTTAGTGAAAAAAAAATCATCTTTCTGAGGGGTAAAACCCAAAAACATTTCAATGGAAATAAAATTTTTATGGTAGAGAAATGTCAAGAACTTAGAAAATAATGTCAGCACAAAACTGGAAAAGGTGGAATTTTGTCTGAGAATTCTTTCACTTTTCACCTTCCATTGATTTTATTTGAGGATCAAAAGTCTATTTCTTGATTGTCTCTACAGTTAGACCCTTCATTGTCTCTTTTGATCATGAAACATATACCTTTCTAGAGTACCCTTTTTTTATATTAATAATTAGTAAGGGCCTCAACACTTCCAAATTGCCATGAGCAGAATTTTGGCTTTCCTATCAGCTCTCCAGGAAAAACATTTATAATGGGCCCAGTTATATATGATGAAATAAAAATTTAATATTTGAATGTGAGACGCTCTGTGTTTGGTCAGATACAAAGATGCCACCTGATAGCTTCCAGTCCTACACTGGGGGAAAGACAAGCACTGCTCACACTGAGGAGTCAAAAGAAATACAATCATAACCACTAAAATGGTACATTTGTATTGTGCCATAGAAACTTTCCTGATTGTATCTCTGCAGATTCTTTCCTTCCCAGTAGAACCTTTTAAAAATACTTCTTAATATACTATGTGCTCTTGATGCCACTACTTCTGTATAATCTGCTATTTTCTCTGGGATGAAACCATCACAAATTGTTTTAAATTATTAATAAAGACAGATCAAGCATTTTGATTAGTTTGCAAGTTAGCTAAAGATGACCAGAACTTGTGGGCTGAACAATCATAGGACTCTCTTTTCTGCCCCTTTTCAGAGGTTATCACTACAGCTGAAAATCCAAAACCCATCTTCACTTTGCACTTGCAATGCAGCTGATACAAAAAAGCAGGACTTAGTCTTTGGCACAGCATCCTCTGTCAAGAACATCCTCCTCCACCTTCTTCCCCAAAGACAGTCAAGAAACATACAGTCAAGGGTAAACCACTTCCAGCTCGGTGTCATGGGTGTGCATTTCTGAGGCAAGTTCTCTCCTGGTAGATAAACAAAAGCAATGCATTCATACTACTTCCACCCCCTTACATTCATCTATAACTTTTTGTCACAGTAAGACTAAAATCACAGTTAATTCCTGAATGGATATGCTTCTGTTAACACACAAACTTCCATGATATGCCCACAAAAATGTGACTCACTTTGTTGTCTCTTTTCTCTAGTGAACATCAACAGATAATTCTCGTTTCAAAATACTCTGGTTGGCACCAACAAACAAGTAATTCTCCTGAATGTGAAATAATTTCCATTAGTTTCCCTTTGGTTAAGTGACAGCTGAAAGAAAAGAAGTCCCGGAAAAAATCTGGAATGGAATGATCCTTGCAGGCAAAAATTGAATTGGGTTCAATTAAAAAATGCAGTCACAGTGGGGTTTGCACTGAATTTTTGTGCTGCATTTTAGAGCACATGAAAGAAGCAGTGAAAGAACAAATGAAGGCAGTAAGAAGAAATCCAAGGCAAACAGAGGTGATATGATCTGAGAAGAGATAAGAAAAAGAGTTTTAGATTAGAGGGCTGTGTGGACAAAGGCCTGGATCTGTGACTCCCGTATTTAATCCCAGCTGTGCTCAGAAGAGGACTTGGTGCATATTCTTTGTAGATGAACAGATTTGTTCCAGAGAAGCACTTCACTCCATAGTCAGCTTCTCATCCTAAAAGAAACAAGCTAAAATTGGCAAGCCCCTTAGGTCAAAAAGAGATTAGTGGTGTGAGCAATGAGGTCTGAAGTATAAGCACAGAAATTTCCAGTTGCTATTCCTGCTCAGCCAAAGTGCAAGCTCTAGTATTTTTTCAATTCAATTCAATGTCAAACTCAAATGAATGGCTCACAAGTTGGTCAGAAGGGCGGGAGGTTTTCCAGCAGTCACTTAGTCTCATCTAGCAGCAATGATGGTCCAAAAATTTTTCACCTCCAAAAAATGGAATTGTTCCAATCAAGGACCAGCCCTTGATATGCTTGAACCAGCCAGCTCAGGGCATAAGTGGCCACAGCATGACTAAGATGTAAGAGTCAGGAGGAAAGGAAGAGACCCCACTTGAACTGGCAAAAGACTTGAGGAAAATTATATCTCTGGCATATTCAAGTTCTTGTAACATCTTCCAGGATAAACAGGCAAGGAACCAGTTTATGCACACTCAGATGCATCTGGACTTGCTGATCAAGACCAGGGTAGAAAAGAAGCAACAGTCATTCCAAGAGATTGTGGATTTGCCAATAGAACTTGAACCTTTCCCTTTTCTTCTCAGCAGTGCACTTCACAGGAAGGCAACTGGAGCTGAAAGAGCTGCCAACTGATTGCTGTGAGCTGAGACAGCACAACTCAGAGCCTGATCCTGGGAAAGCAGAAGTCTGAGGGATTTTGAGATGTTTCTGTGCAATTCAACAGCAATCAATTCAGTTGGTAGAAAAAAAAGAGCAAATGGGAACAACTGAGACATTAAATTAAGTCATTAAATGTTCTAGCATGACAGAATTTCCCCTGAAAAGATCTGGCCAAGTCCTCAGATGATCATAGATACACATAGGTCTGAAGAGTAAAGGAGGTTGATTTGTGAGTTTTCCAGAATGTAAAAAGTTCAGCATAGGTTGGATGAAGAAGAGGAACCCTTTTAGTGGTCAGCAAACTGTGACTGGGCAATTTTGAGAGTTCATTCATCCCTTCCATACACACATACATACAAATGCACACACAAGGACTACTCCTTTTCTAGTCTACCTATGAGTCAAGTTTTTACAGATTGAACCCAGAGTCCAGTGGTGGAGACTGAATGAAATAAGAGTGGTGCTTTGGAAGAGGTAATGTTTATGTTCCATAGTACTGTACCTCCTGACAACAGATTTCAGATCAGTAGGGCATTTCTACTTGAATTCTCAAAAGAACTGATTTATGATCTGGACAAACCATATATTGCTGCTATAGCTTTATAGATTTAAACCACAAACAGGTTCACATAAAAGGATGGCAATAATGTTCTGTCCATTATTATTACATTGAAAAATTAGCAGCAAATGCTATCCCAACCAGAGCAATTACCAGGCAAAAACATCCAACCAGAACTACCCAAGACAAAAACCAGATGGCTCCTTGGGCCTCTGTTAACTCCTGTTAATATACCTGAATGAACTGGGTCATCAAAAAGCATGAGTACACCCAGAATTTACGCAACTGAAAAACTTTTCACTTCATTGACTGGAACAATGGATTTGTTCTTTCAATAAAAGCATACAAGGTGCTAAAATACTTACCTAAGAGGGATGTCGTGTTGGAGCAGAATGCCACAGTGAAATCATATGGTGAATGAAGCACTCCAATATGCAGTTCTTCAGATAATCATGCTTAATGCTTTTTCCATCACAGAAGGAAATCCTGGTATGTGAAATTGAAATCAAGGTGCAGGGTAGGGAACTATGTACACGTTACTACCGGGCCTTTTAAGAGACAGAAATACTCTGGCTAAAGCTGTTGCTGTTATGAGTCTGCTGAAGCTGGCAAGCTGACAAACATCCATATCACCTATTAGTTTAGACAACCCTGATCATGAGTTTTCGAAATGACCAATAATGATTATGTCATGCAATCTTTTTTTGAAGGTGCTTGCTCATCCTATTATGTGATTACCAAACAAAGATAGACTTGCAGTAAAATAAGATATATTGTCCTTTCACAAAGGAGGACAGATTTCAGTTCTGAACCTCCAACTTCCAAAGCAGCGTGGAATAGAAATGTGCCTGATTTGCTAGTCCCAAATCTAGAACAAACATTTCTAGGACACTAATGCGTTCAGGTTCATGCGTGGAATGAAACACATGAGAAGATGCACAGCAGCAATGCTGATTAGAATCCAGATATTTATCATTATCTATAGAATATGAGACAATTGACTCCTCACATAAGTCACTGAACAGGTGATTGGAAATAAGTTAGTCATGCTTGAAGTGTTAACCATATAAATGTTTTCGTAAAACCACAAATTATCCAGTTATCATTGTTGGACACTTACCAAGCTTGAAAGCAATGCAGAAAATACGCAAAATGCTGATAACCCACAAAGCACTCCAGATGAGTTCTAGTGTACCCAGTCAATGACAGCCCAAGACTATGGGAGGGATAATAACTGATGTTGAGAGGATGATCAGAACAGATAAACTCATTGCCAGATTATATTTGATGATATTAGGTTAAAGAAATTGGAAAATAGCTCTACTCACTCTGAAGGCTCTTCTGAGGGTGTTTGTATCTTGAAAATAATCCCAATGTTAATGCAGAATTGTGAGTGCATTTCCTATTTAAAAAAATAATCAGTATAATAGCTGCTAAGAAGATCTATCTGATGATCCTGTTGAGGGTCAGAACAGCTTATCTGTTCTTAGAACTGTAAAGATAATATTAAGCATGCAAAGAAGCAGCTATGGATCTAGACAAAGCTGCTCAGTAAATCAAAAGGCTCCCCTGCTATGTTACACTGCACACAAACAGCTTTAGCTCCAGGTTTGCACACACTGACAGCTACTTACATGAATTTTAACACTAGGGCACAACATTAAGATGATATTTTCAGAGCAGCATTTTTTCCATTCTGATGTCCCCCAGTCTCTGGCAGCTTCCTCTGGGTTACTAACTTCTACACTTCAAAGAGGCAAAGAAGGCAGAAATGCTAGTGCACTCTGACAGGGAGCAGTGAGAACTGGAACTTCCCTGGTACAGGAGAGGCTCATACCATGGTGAGTGTGCAGAGCACGCGCAAAGCCTAACACTTTATAAAAGAAAACCTTCCTCTTCAAATCTCAAGATGAATATCACAAAGAAATAGTTAGATACGGAGACATACACTTAAAATCAAAAGCTCTCCTTGTGTCTCTAAAGCAGCAATATCGGGTTCAACTCTCTGACTGTGAGCTGATAACCCAGTTAAGGAATAATACAACCAGCAGTTCAACAACTGCCCAACTCCATGTCGTTTTCTGACCAGCTTCTCTTTTTCTACTCTAGAGTAAACATACTTGACAAGGCCAAATATGTAGAACACAGACACACAAAAAAAACCCAAACAACAAATCAAAACAAAACTAGTGGCTCCATAACCACAGGGGAGAGCCACAGTCTGTTCTCTTGCAACCAGTCTCGGTTATGAAAGAAATTCCTGTGAAGGCAAATTGCTGTGAGAGGGAAGTGCTGCTTGCACAGGCAGGGAGCTGGGCTGCAGGGAGGGTGGGATTAGTACAGTCACTTCTTTTCATGGGGGAACAGAGAGACCAGACAAAGGGATCAATTGCTCATCTGGATGAGAATTAAATCAACGAGAAATCAGCAAGAGGAGAACTGGGCAGATGTAAAAATTAAGACTGATGGTGTTGTTCCTGTGACTTGAAGTACAGGCTGCAGAATCTAAAACTTTCAAAATAAAAGTTTATGAACTAGAGTACTACAAATAGATTTCTATATTTTGGGAACTACAATAAGGTGATAAGCCAGGTAAAAGGAAAAAAAAAACCGTAACATTTAGATCACATTGAAATTAAACATTCTTTTCAAGTAAACCCTCTATAATAATCCCAGATTATACACGCTTGAATAATGACATTTTAAAAAACAAAACAAAACAACAACAACTTTCCAAAGTAAAATATTTCAGAGGTGAACAACACTAAGGGAACGTCTTGGATTTTGCAAACCATAGTCCAGGTTTAAGAATAAAAATGAAAAACAATACTGTTTACTTGATTTTTTTTTCCCTAACGTTTTGGTGTCTGCACTTTTGCCTTGAGTAGTTTAGGGCTTCTCTCTCAGCAAAGCAGAGCAGAGTTCATCCAGCTGCCTATGAGGTAAGAGTGAGTTCTGTGACTGGATTTGTAGGTAGGACAGGATCCTCAGTTTGGTAGTTGAGGAACAGAAGGCATAGTGAATGGAAAAAGAATTTATTTTCAATATTTAAGAAGAGAGAAAGCAAGGGAACTAATGAAAAGGTCCTAGTCCCTTTCTGGTAGGCTTTCTGAAGTCTAATTTCGGTGGATATATGCAGTTAGAAATCTAAGGCAAATTACAAAGATATCAAGAGAAACGTAGTTGTGTCAGTCCCAAACTAAAAATTAAATCCTGTGGTGACACTAGTCAATTTAAAAATCCTCTGTGGTCTCTTCCATACTTATGTCTAAAGCAGTGCTGGACAGAACACTGAACCTTAAAATTGAAAAACACTCACCTTAAAATTATGCTTTTACTTATGCTGACTTTAACTGCCAGGGTTGCCCTCCTTTCAGTCTGATGCCACCATCTGTCCATTCCTTTCCAAGAGTTTAAGTACAGTTACAACAGCAAGTGAAAGAATATTTAGACTTTGGTTGAAATACCAGGTGTCTTACCAGCTTAGTATGTTCCAGAAAAGGAGAGTCTATACAGACTTTTCATGCTGGTTCTGAACTGTCTCTTAGCTGCTTTTTCAGTTTTTCCTTCTGTAGACTTTTCAATAAATGCCTTTAAAACTCGCTACTGTGATCCCTACCTCCACTTTTGTTTCAGTGTTGAGTTATTTTATTTGACTCCCTTTGTAGTAGCAAACTGCCCTTTGTATAAATTGAACCTAGTTAAGAATTCCCTTTTGCTGTGAATCCGAAAGGAATTCCTGGCAGCACATGCCATACACCATACCAGGGTGTTTGCTCCCCTATTTCACTCAAAAGCACTGGGCTTTGTTCTGATTTACACACTTCAGATAAGATCAGAATCAGGCCAACAGTTTCTGCCAAAAGAGCATACAAACTGAAAGGCAGAGAAGATAAAATAGACTCACTCCAAGAGATTCAGAGAATGAAAGTAGCATAAAGCTTTTTAACTTTTTCTGTTTTAGCAGAGAGTGATGCTAACTTGTGCTGAGCATCCATAGGCCCTGTGAAAGCAGGAAGATTTACAGAGGTATCAGATAGGAAAGTAAAAAGACAAAGGAATTGGGGGAAAAAAAAAGAAATAAAATTTTAAAATATGGCACACTACTTCAAAGAAGGTTGCTTTGTTTGTATTGCACAGTGTAATCACAGTCATGTTTTTAGAGACCTCAGGACTACTCTCTCTGTGCAGAAAAGTTAACAGTCTGGAGAACAGTTGACCAGAGAACAACTCCCTAGATTTAGTTATCATTACTGTTGTATCTGTCCTTCTGACATACCTCTTCCCCTTGCTAACTGACCATACAGCAACTAAAGCAAGAAGCATTCATAACTTGCACTGCAATCTAGTTCCAAGCACAGCTGTGAGGTGACTGAAGGCAGTTTCCCTCCCAACTTGCTCTTGTAGGGACAGGGAACAACATTCTGCAGACAGCAAGTTGGGCTCCAGCCTAAGCCCTGTTGCATCTTGAACTCAGCAGCTCCCACCCTAAAGAATGCTGTCCCTGCCCCCTCAGCTTCTTGCTTTTATTCTTCATATGCTCTGTCACAGCAAATGCCCAAAAAGTCAGATTTGCTGCCTTGCTTTTTAGATGCATTTTCAGGACTTGGCCAGCCCCCAGTTCACAGTGAAAAATCTCATGCCCATGTTAAGAATCTGTCTCAGCTCAAACTCTGTACTTTTGAGAGGCACAAGAAAAAGTAACATCTGTGCAGGTTACACAGCAACAGTAAATCAGTTCTAAGATCATAAGCTTTGTCTGATATTAAAAAAGAGGAAAATAAAAGGCAGGTATTGGAGCAAGAAACAGTGCCTTATAGGTGCTGAAGCATGCCTGGTATTTTAATGTGGGCCCAAGCTCTTGTTCATAAGTCTGGATGGGCCAGACGCACGCAAGCCACGCATGCTACAAAACTGTCTGCCAAGAGAGAACACAAGCCAGCTCTTCCTGGCTATGTGAATACTCTAAGTCAAAAGTGCAGCTGGGCTAATAGTCATTGGGAAAGAAAGCAAGAGTCATAGGGTTCAGAAGGCTTTAACAACTGACTTCATGTCACAGTGTAGACATAATCCCACAAACTCACTGTGCAGTTCCTGGACAGCTGAAGAAAGACTTTGGAGAGAAATATGATGTGCTTTCTTTCCAAAAGTCAAGGCCCTACTCCTTTGACACATCTCTCCAGACAATGGAAAGAATCATGACCTGATCTTGGTTCTCATAGTCAGAGCTATTGTAGATATGCCATGTCTATATGGCAGGATGAGTGCACTCTGCAGTGGGACCAGGACACACCTCACAAAGATGCACTTGGGCTCCAAGTGAAGACACAACAGAGGCACACCATCCTATGGAACTGCAGGGCCTGATTGGGATGCTCGTACCACCAGGACTGAGGGGTACAGAACAGAATTCTCATGCTCCACAGCGTGGCACAGATTTATTAGAATAACTAAAAAAATTACATTTTATTTTGGTTCATATGATCTCCTTGCTCTGTCCGAACACTGTGTTTTACTTCCTTTGCTTTCACCAAGAAATGAAAGTTGCGTGTGTCTCAAAATAACTAGATTCACTCCATGGCAGAATGATGGAGAAGGTATAGATGTTACTTTTTCCTATACCCTCCAGATGGCTTCTTTTTCCAGATGCAAAACACATATTGTTTTCAAAGCAATATGTATTGTATGACATAAAGCATGCCAAGTTTCATGGAAACCTAAGCATGTTTAAAAAATAAGAGCTGGATGATAATCATACATTAAAAGTTGATCATTAAAGTAAATTTTTGTTTATTTCTGGTAATTATGTTAATCCTGAAGTGGTTTTGTGGTATACATTGAAACTGATTGCAATGAAATGTTTACTAAACTACAGTACATCTTTCTGTATGAATCTATCACACAGTTATTTTCTTAATTTTCAAAAAATGAATTAAAATTTTATATATAATGTCTCATAGGTTATTGTTTGAAGCAACTCTGAATGACACAAGTAATCAATCAGTCACCTTACAGTGAAAGAAGTGACTGTCATCTCATACTGTCTGTATGTGAATGGATAAGTTTATAACTTATACAGTTTATAAGTTTGAATCCAGATAAATTTAACTGCTTTTTGGACCACGTATTGGGTTTGGTTTTCAAACATAGGCAGTGCTCTACTGTCAGAAAACAGGTCCCTGGGTATTTTGCCTTCAGAATGTCCTCCATCAGTTAAGATTTTGATAATCCTGCTTTACAGGGGCTAAAATGTTGGATATTTCCAATCGTCCCTGATATAAATAAGCCAAGCATTTTGGAGAGGAATCCAGAAGTATTTAATCAGGCAAAACTTCCATTGATTTCCATGGGAGTCTTGTCAGAGTAAGAACTGAGTTAAGACTTCAAGACTTGGCACATTATCAATCCCAGCAAATGACGGGCGAGAGCTGATGCCTAACGCATGTTCTAGGGAGGAAACAACTTGGCTCAGGGACCATATTTAAAACATCACATACTGTAGTTTAAGCTCTGTAAGAAGTGAGAAGAACAAAGCTTAAGTTAGTCTCTAAACACCCAAGTCAGAGTTCAAATACAGTGCAAATATTCTTTACATATCTCAGCATGTCTAGTGGCACGCTGACTGTAAAAGGCAAGAACGATGGATAAAAAGGAGCAGGGTCTTAATGCCAAACAAGTGCCTTGAGGAAGCATCACAATACACATTTTTTTCACAAGCTAGATAGCACATGATTGTCGCACGACAATGCTAGTTAAGAAACACTATTAAAATAAGGAACATAGTATTTCATATAGCTATTTTAGATATTCTTTTTTTCCCTGAATTTCTCCAAACAACGATCTATTTTTTATCCTGTTTGAGTCTGTGGAGGAGCATGAAATATCACATCCTCAGGACCAAAGACAAAAGCCAAGAAAAAGAGAAATGAAAGGGTTTACTCTACGTCCCTTTCTAAATGCTAATGTAACTGTGAATTTTTCCAGCAGATTGTGTTCACCACTGCACAAGCTTGACTTATAAAGGCCAATTTTTGAACACGTTTCAATAATAAAAATAAGTTTAACAAATGAAGTAAGCTGTTCAGGAATGGGATTTCAAGCTCAGTCCCCTTGCCTGATCCATCACTGGCGGCACTTTTTTAATGTACCTGATGTTGCAGATTAGATCAATGGCCAGCAGTTAAATGGGGATTTGTCTGTGCTGCACAGATTCAGAAACTCCAAAAAAATCCTTTTACAGAAGGCATAGTACACCCTCTTCTCAAGCTCCTTCATAAAGGATACTGCTCCAATGGAGGACAAAATTTTAGGCCATGAAAGCTCCAGTTGTTTCGAAATATACTGTCCTGGAGACTTAAAAATTTCATCTCTTCTATAAGGAATGTCTTACCTTTCAGAGTGAATCCCACAAAGTCATTAGTTATATCATACACCTTCCTGTACTACTGGTAGAACAGTAAGTATGACAATTGTGTGCATCAATACAAAGTGTTGGGCTAACATAGGCCTGTGTGCAGAATACTACAAAATATATTTTAGAGCAATACAGAAAGAGAGACAGAGGTAGAAACAGCTTTCAAAATCTTGCTGACCAGGTGCTGATAAATGTGTTGTGTAGAGTTCTTTCTAGGCAAACATCAAAATCTGAGTTGGACTGAAAACAAGAGATTTTTCTACTTTTTCTACTTTTCTGGTTGATTTGACTGACTATTTTAGTAAGCATTACTGCTCTTTTAGAAAAAAACCTTTCTGTCCACACAAGCATTTGCTTTTTAATTGAAACATCTCCTCCCATCTAAAGACTTAAATGATGATCTTAGCAAGAGACTAAAATTATATACAAATCCTTTATAGTAATTCTTTTTGAGAAGAAAGTTGACACAGGAGTAGACAAACAAGGAGTAAAGATATCTAGGGTAGTGAAAAGTTTTATAAGCCAGGTGAGACAATAACATCTACAGTGCACTGGAGATTCAAATTCTTTAAGCACATAGCAACCATGGTGAACTTTCTAGCTGAAATAAATATTGACCCTGAGCTCAAGATTATTCATTTGTCATGAATGCAATGTTTAATGTTCCTTAATTTCAGTTGGACTTTTCAGGATTATGTACTTCAGGGCCTGGCTGTTTATCTGTCTGAGCCATGCATCAGAGCCATCGCAACTCAGATATTACAGATTTAAGCAGCACAGCAGGAAAATGTCTCCACTCAAAGAGAGCCTTGTCTAGGTGGTCATTCTCCATTTCTCCACCCCCCAGTCTCATTAACCTTGCAAGATGAAGCCTCATCCCGTGGAGGTTTATTCCATTTCCGGGGAATAAGACCATGCTTCTAGCTAGGAACATTACACGCCAACACTGTCATAAAATAGACTTGTATTCTCCTGTAACTAGACAATTGAAAGGCTCTGCCTCTTGAAGAGAATTGCAAAGAATGAAACAAGAGTAGGTCTGTCTAAAAATAAAGAAATACAATTAAAAACATCAAAGTTTCTGCAGGCATTACTAACTCAGCCTCCCTGGATACCATGTGATGCATAGTTTTGGGACAGGAAAACAGATATACAAAGATAAATGCTTCTTCTGATTTCCTAATTAAAAATATGGCAGCTGGTGAGGACAATGGTACTAAATGCACTACTGGAATTTCTTGTTTGTAGGTGAAGGAACTACTCTGAAATTTAAATGCATCTTTAAATATATGTGCACTTTCATAACAGCTATATCATGGGATGTTACCAGCCTCCTGCTGCTGTCAGCATCTTTTAGTTCCAACAGCTTGTTTCTGACACATCCTATTCAAACTTTGCTATTAATGGTAGAGGTGGAACATGATGGGAGCTGTACCTGAGCTTCTCTTTGCTGAATGTATATTTTAAGAGAAATCCAAACAAACCTGGCCAATACTAATGTCTGATTTCTACCAATTAAGTTAATTTGAGCACATGGGATAATGATAGGAAGTACAAACCTAGGAAAAGGCCACATGCATTCAACATACAACTGCAGTCCTGAAGACAAACATGTCCTTAAAAGTATTATACACATGTATAATACTTAAGTAATTTGGGTTTTATCATTAATTTTATCATTCTTTGATTAGTTTTACATCATTGCAGAATAGATCCTCACCCCATGTGTTTCCCCAAGGACACCGGTCATTTTGTAGAATGGGAATGTAACCTGTTCTGTGCAATAATAATTTTATTAAAATTTTTATGTGAGAGGCCACAGCCACACATCTTCAGTTTCTCAGTGAGGCAGGCATGCTCACAGATATTAGTGCACCTGCTGAAGTAATGGATCTCAATGGCTGATTATGAGAAGCCGGGGGAGCAGCACAGAATGCTGTGCTCTGTCCATATGCCAGCTATTAGATGTTGAGCACTAAAACCAGATGACTGCATCTCTGCAGCTAGAAAAGGCATCAGATCCCATGCCTGCAGGCAGACTGGTTTTTTTAAATTTATTTATATGAGACCGGAAAAAAAAAGTCTTTCCCTGGCAGTATCACAATTAACAGGAAACAAAGACCAACAGTAACACAGCACACGATGCCAGGAGTGCTGATCCTCCTCCAACTTCTGAATCCATTTAGTGTGTCCCAGAAGGCCCTGCACAGATGAAACTCTTTGATATGTTTTTAACCTCTATGAGAGCTGCACAGGTGCAGCCCATTTGGAAAGCAGGCAGCTCCCATTTTTCCACCAGGGGTAATGTTACTTTGAAATCATTCCATGAAGTCATTAGACATGAGTTTGTTGTTAGTGTTTTTAAAAGACATAATTTATTCTTTTTTTTTTTTTTTTTTACTTTCAATAGCTTAAGAACTGCAATGAATTAAAAAGTCATCTCAGAAACCCATTAAGGTGAGTTCCAGTCACCAAGTCCCAGCCTGCTTTGTTAAGCAAACTGACTTAAGTCATTGTATTTACTGCTTAAAAAAATAAATTAACCAAAAGAAAAAACCCTTACACTCAGTGTATATACTCTTTTCAAATTCTGCATCTGTAGATTAATAAAACCACCCCGTTAAGCTGTCCTGGTGAAATGGGAAATGAAATATCTCACTGTGAGTATGAACACATACTCATGCCTTCTAAGGCAGTTCTTAGAAGTTAGCAAATCTTGATTATGTAATATAATTTATTACAATTGGGAGGTTTTTTATTAAGGAAAACTTCGCATAGTAACATAATCACGAAACCTTCCTATTTACTGAAATAAAGTAGGTGAAACATTACATCTCAATTGTTAAATGGTCAATCTTATTCTTTTAAATCTAAACACTGTTTTTCTTCACACATAATGATGGAGATAGTATCTCTCATATAAATAGCAAGTAAATAAAAGCCAAATATCTCAGTATAGATTTGTCTATAGCTACTTTTGCTGAATCCATAATTTACTCACTGAAACACTAGACATTGCAACCAAAATAGACTACTATGATTATTGCATTTGATCTCCTGGGTAACATAGGCAAAACAACCACTAATTTCTGCATCAAACCCATTGGTTTTGTTTGATCTACAGCACCTCTTTTAAGAAGATATCTAGTCTTAATACAAAGACTTCAAGTGAAGGAAAAAACACTGTGTCCCTAGGAAATTTTTACAGTGTTTAATTTACTCTTCCTGTTAAAAATGGGCACATCACTTCAGTCCTGCATTTGTCTAGCTCCTGTTCTAAACTAGACTCTTATACCTTTTTCTGCTTAAAAAGCTATATTAGAGATGGCAGCAGTAATTGTGCAAGTTGATCTACAATAACATATAGCCTTTGGTGTCAACACTAATCAAGGTTAGC
Source organism: Pipra filicauda (assembly GCF_003945595.2). Taxonomy (NCBI): domain Eukaryota; kingdom Metazoa; phylum Chordata; class Aves; order Passeriformes; family Pipridae; genus Pipra; species Pipra filicauda. The sequence continues at coordinate 1,962,986 of NW_024104609.1, read as the reverse complement.
AACACTAACAACAGCTAGATATGCAGCAGGAGGCAAAGGTTCAGTTAATTCAGAGTTCTTTTGCCTTTGTGCTTTTGATGAAATTTTAATTCAGTTTGGGTGCAGGTCTATTTCTTTTATTGTTTGGTGTTTGAGAATATTAAAATGAACATAAAAAAAACCCAGACCTGTTGCTACATTTTCACTGATAAGCTGTTATTCACATACACTGATAAAGGAAAACTCAAAGCTACTGATGGTCTTTGTTTATAAAACAGAGCAATTACGACTGTCAGAATTTATCACCAATAATACCTAGTCTATAGCTTTCACAGTCTAATGAAAAGGCATTAAGGCTACTCTGAACAGCTGCAAACAAACTGATGGCCAGCAAAAAATACTTCTTTGTATCAGCAGCAGATTTCAACTAAAATAATTGTTTTATTGGGAAATGTAAATTCCATATATTTCTTAAAGGACTTCAGTTGGGATACTGTGAACACTTTCAAATTCCTTTGGTCTACTTACTTTCCCAAAAACAATGCCTCTTTAAAATCTAGAAATAGAACTGTTTTGGACAAAGCATTTCCCTTAAAAAATGCAAACAGAAAAATCAAAACACTGTATGTAATATTCTACTTTATGGGCTTCTATTGAGAAGAAATCAAGAATGACACTATAATTAATGTTGAGACAGGCATTTAAACAAATAGATTTCAGTTTTGCTTACATATATGAATGATTGGATTTACTCCCCAAACATGACATAGTAATTCTTCACTGGACAATCTGGAGTGCAGCTGTGGGAAGTGTGGAGTGGTGGGAAGTTAGGAAGCATGGGGGGGGAGAGGGGGGGGGGCACAATTTGGAAGGCATTAGGAACTGTATAAGGTTGAGAATTACATCAAAAAGCAAGAGTTATTCTTAAGTTTGTTAAAATAGTTACTTGTGGTCTTCCTAAAATTGTAAATCAAACATTGCCACCACCACCAAAATAACCAAACCCAACAAAACCAGCAACAAACTGACACCACACTGAAAAAAAAACCCAACCAAAACCCAAACCCACAACCTGTATTTGTATTATTTACAAAGACAAAATAACTTCTAGTTCTTAGCCTAGCAAGACTGTACAACAATCCTAACTCCTAACCAGAAGCCAAGAAAATTTTGTCCTGCATACTATGTGGTGATTTCAGCCACATACATTAGTATTAAAGGGAAGGAGTTACTAAACTTATTTACCAGGACTAGTGTTGCATACTATTACACCATTAAACACCGTACAACTCCTTTCCTTATCCATCCTTCAATACCTTCCATACTGCAAACTTGAACATATCCTGAACTGAAAGACTGTCCACACATTAATCATACACTTCAAAGCCTCAATCAACTTTCCCAACAAAGCAAAACCATAAATTTTTAAACACTCTCTCTCAGTGGGAGTCAAGGTTTGAGTGGAGGGAGGAGACATGTGGGAAGTAAAAATGGGCAAGGTTGAAAGGCAAAGGTACAACTTGTAACTGGGACTTCAAGGGGTGGATAAGCTTAACTAGAGATTTCCTGGTTTTTCTAACACTTGTGTTGATAGCATGTGCACTTCAGAAACCTGGCCCTGGCCCTTAGTTTCACAGAGCAGAGGAGAGAATGTGGAACAACAGCTGCACTTCAAAAGCCACATGGCTTTCAGAGTGTTTTGTTCCCCTTCACACGTTTTTATGCCAGAAGGGAACATATGGTCCACTGTTTGGAAATCTCCCAGCTTAAATTTTTGTTTGATTAATTTCATCCAACTACTCCCAGTTACAAGCCCTCATAACACCTCAGACAGTTATGCTCCTTCCTTTACATTTATACCCTTCAATTAGTTGTAGTTGCTTAAGCACCTTCTTAATCTCCATACAGCCATGCACATCTACTCCTTTTCATCTTCTCTTATCATCTTACCTGTACTCTTTAATCATGTTTGTGGCTCTTTTCTGAATTCCCTCCAACTTCTTCATATTTTTATCTGATCTTAAACTGTCCATACCAATACTTTCTCTTGTAGGTGCAGTGTTATTTCTGTATTGGGAATCAATTTATCTTCAGACCCTTGTACATCACCTATCACAGCAGTATCTGAGCAGTTTCCAACCTGCTAAAGAACATGAGAGTGTCCTTGTTCCCAGCCTGGCCTATGACACTGCATGTCCATGATTTTGAAATGTTGTGTGTCATTCTGTTACAAGTTGGTGTTCAATTTCTCATCCATTTTTATTCTCCAAATGAAAGACGGCAGCACAGAGAGCCTGCAGGAACTGGGACACCTGGACAAAATCCTGATGGCTAGGTATAGGTCCTTCCTCTGAAAGCAAGGAATTTCTGCACTGGGAAGAACTTGATGGTGTATGAGCTGGACAAACATTCATATATGGTACACACAAAGGATCTGCATTGGCCCTTAACCTCATATATGCTGTTTAAGTAGGGATCCAAATCAAGGTTTAGTTAAGCAGAGAGCCAGCTTGACCCATTCACAACTCCAATGAACTAATGGGATGCAACCTCCTCATGTACTGTTTGAGCATGAGTCTCATAATTTATACATTTTAAACAGTTAGTTTTTCTTCCCCTTCAGTAAATGGGTAACAGGAAACAGACAAAGCTCCTTAACTTTTCTTTAATCTTCCTCACTAGTGAAGTGAAAATCAAACAATAATTGTCTGGATGATCTCATTATTGTCAACAAAACTGAAACCTTGAAGTCCACATACACTGATATGCTGATACATTAAACAAAAAAGGGAACTGTGCTTACATGTTGTTCAATAAATAAATAAGAGCAATAGAGAGATCCATGATGAATGAGCACCCTGGGAGGGCTTCAGCTTGTCAGAATTATACAGTGACATTAATCACAGCATAACGGGATTGCTGCAGGCTTCCAGTGCAAAGTCCTCATTATAACTTCAAAACAAGACAAAACAAAAAAGCAAAAATCCCCACAACTTCTGAGGCACTCAAAACGGAATCTTATGGAATACAAAATTAAATATTCAAAATAAACTGACCTTCATCACACAAAGAATCACGTTATCAGTGGAAACCTGCCAATCTAGTTGCACCATCCAAATGGGCCATGTTTCCAAAGCATTTGTGATCACTGGGCCTGTGCACCAACATGGGCTCTCAGCTACATGAGCTAAGCTAAACTTTATAATTACAGCACTAATGGCTTCTCCCACTCAGGTGAAATAAGCAATATTTGCAAAGCAGTCTCACCAGGAGATCTAGGTGACATGTCAGCAATGCTTTCGGGGGAGTCCCACCTCTTCAGCACTCAGAGAGGGGCTGCTGGAGGGAAAATTTCTACAATGCTGACTTGGCTCCAGAAAAATTCAAAACCACGGGGACCAGAAATGACCGTACAATTGTCAACTGGTTCAAAGTTGCCTGAATAATTATTTTTTTAATTTAAGAATTAGATTGATGGGAACTCAGAGTGCTGACCGTATTATGAGTTATGATCCATTAAATTAAACTCCTTCAAATATTATATACATGTACACTTGTCAAATGCAAGAACTTTAACAGATCTTTCCTAAGACAGCCATAGACAGTTTTTACTTCTGGCAGAAGCAAAAACACCCCAGTCTTTGTTTAGCAAGTTACTCTGCTGGGGGATAGAAAACTAGGGGATAAAATATTCATGTTTAATAACACATATTCAGATCTATCAAATCCCAGAAATCAGAAATATTAGTTAATAAAAAAAGAATGTTCTGAAGATTTTTGTGCTTTAAGCAGCTTGTGAAATATTTTGAGTAACTTCTAATTCTTTCCTAACCAATTTGCTTACTTCAGTTGGGTTTATTATGGGATTTTTGCTAATGGAATTTCCAGAGCAGTGAGCAGACACTGTTAATTGCCAGTATATTAGAAATATCACCCACACTACATATCTTCTGTGTTATTTTGGGGTATTAAGATTGCATAAAAAATATACAGCTATATTTCTGGAAAGAGAACTTAGGTATACAAATAAGTGGATGGCTTTTCAGTTATTCATTGCATTTGGTGTTGAGCTGTTTTTAATGTCAAATATACACTTAAGGATCTAGTGGGAGTGGAGTAATACTGAAAAATCTGGTCCCAGTTATGGGTGCTGAGAATAAAAATCCTACCCCTGTAAAGACAAAGTCTTGAATGTCATTGATCTTTTTCTTTCCCATTGAGCTCTAATCCTGCATCAGCAGAACAAAGAGTTAGTACTGCATGGTTGGGAAGTTAAATTTTCCTCCACACCTGCAGGTCATTCCTCCTGGGCTCCCTCCATTGATAGCCAAAAAGTTATTTGCTTGAAAAACTAATCATGTGGTGCAGTTGAGCTCCTTCATTTCCGGAAGAAAGGCATCTGAAGTTAGGCCCTGTTTCACAAAGAATTCATGAGAGAGATAGGTTGAATCAGCAGGATCTATCTGCAGACTCAGGGCTATGATTTTGTTCCTGTTTATTTAGTCTAATTAAAAACATAGAATCATAGAATCGTTTAGGTTGGAAAGGGCCTCTAAGATTATCGAGTCCGACAATTAACCCATCACTGCCAAGTCCACCACTCAACCACATCCCCAAGTGCCACAGATATTTTAAATATCTCCAGGGATGGTGACTCCATCACTTCCTTGGGCAGCCTGTTCCAGCACTTGACAACCCTTTAAGTAAAGAAATTTTTGCTAATATCCTATCTAAACTACCCCTGGTGCAGCTTGAGGCCATTTCCTCTTGGCCTGTTATTTCTTACTTGGGAAAAGAGACTGACATACACCTGACTACAACTTCCTTTCAGGACATGTATCTCAGATAAAATTTTCATACTTCCAACAAAATTATCACACATTGCAATTTAAAAGCCTCAGATGAAAAGTGTCATATAAATGCAAAGTGCTAAGAAAAAGGTAGGAGATTTGCATTTAGGAGAGAAAAGGATAGACTGCTTCAAGAAGCATTTCTAGTAAGAAATGAGGTAACAATTTCTTAAAAGCCACCATTTCAGGTAGAATGAATTTAAGAAAGTTCCTTTGGTCATGACAAGTGATTCAGCAGAAGACAGAATGTCCTCTCATCAAAGTCTCCTTTGCAAGGAAGGACACATTTATTAAACAAGACAGACAGGAAGTGCAGTAGATAGTGCTCACATCTCTGAGTCAAAGACATTTGAAACACTAAATCCCTTTCTAGTCCCTCCACCTACAGTGGTTTTTCCCACAATAAAATGAATGGAGGCTTGGGGAAGGAAACAAGGAACAGACAGAAACTCTGTCAGCCCTTTGGAAAACACAGTGATCCCTTCTCCATACTCAAGCAAGTGATACAGAAAGTGCACCCTGTGTGACTTACAGCCCAATTCCTCACTTTGATTAATAAAACATGGGGAGAAGCAGGAATTGCAGAGAATTCCATGAAGCAATAAACAGCAATTTGGTGGTGATAGTATACCAGCTACTACCCCACCCCCAACATAGAATCAGATTTCAGTCAAACCACCACTGTTTCAAGTCCACTGTTCCCTCTAGTCCATTAAACCTTTCTGTGTGCTGGGCGAGTCCCAGTTGTTTGGATTTTTTCACATTAGATTATGCACTGCAATAACTGTGGCTTGTGCTGTTTCACATTCAGCCAGTCTTGTTTCTTGGTGCTAAACTCACACCACAGAAGCTACAGCAACACATCCCCAGTTCCTGTTGAAGTCATGGCTCTGACCATGTCTTTCAAACAGGGATTGCTAACATTAATTCAACTTTATGCAATGCTGCTAGAAAAGCATTTATATTTAAGGACAACTGTCTCAAAATAAAGAGATAATTATGGCTCAGAATAGGAAAAATAATCAGAGCATGGACCCAACGACCAAACTACCAGAGCAGTTTCTAGAACTACTTCCGTAGCTAGAAAGGGCAAAAAGAAAATCTTCAAAAGATGAGGAAAAAACTCTCCTTTCCTTGTAGGTTTTGGAGTGGTGCCTACAACACAAAAATAAAACAGCTCCAAAGAACAAGGGAAGACCCAGTTCCTAAGATTCAACTCCATCCTGTCTCCCCTGGGACCTCACTGCAGCAGAACCTTTCTCTCTCCTCAGAGATCCCAAACAATTCCAGTATGTGGAGGGAGAAGTGGAAGTGGTGATCCCCCACCTCCTCAGGGCTGGACTGGTGCCCAGCCTCCCACGTGTGCATGTCTCGGGAAGAGTCCTCTGCCTCTGCAAGAGTCCTCTGCCTCTGCAGCCACTGCAACTGTTTTCACGCCCAGATTTGACTTCATTTCCCCCACAGCAGGGAGGCGGCCCCATAAGAAATTCATCTTTTCTAGAAACCACAAACCTAATCCTAGCTGTTAGTAAAATAATCTCTCTCCCACCCCATCCTAGTCATCTCAGCAGAGCTACCACTAACACACTTATTCCAAGGATGTTTCTTTCGGTTCTTTGGCTGTGTGAAGAATTAATCCTTCATGTATGTGATACCAATGGTGTTATGAAACACATACCTTTTGCCTTTTTCTTTTGGAACGTATTAGTTTTAGAAAAGACTACTTTTTATTCTTTCTTTCCCTAATGAGTGGATTAACCAATTAACAATATGGCTATATTGGAGAATAAATTAGTAGATGGAATGACTATCTCCCAAAGAAAAATAACTTCAGTTTATCTGTTTTCCAACATCTTACAAAAATAAAGTTCTTTACTTAAAGTCACACAAGAAAACTGCTGCCTAACTAAAAAAAAAAAAGCTATCTAAGATTTAATGCACTCCTTTCCTACTACTAAAACTAAGTTTGATCAACTGAGACGTTTCCAATGACAGCAATTATCAAGAATTATACTGGGTGTGGCCCACAATTCACAGAAGAATGTTATGAATTTTCTGCTACAAGGCACCTCAATAGCAAGACAACATTGACTTTCTACAGTAATTGCAAATAGAGTGTCTTAAAAATACACTGGTATAAGGTATTTATTCATTCTAACTAGAAACTTCACCTTGAAGGTATTTACTCAATCCCTCTAAGCACAAACATGTGTTGAGCTACAGCTCCATCTTTAAGGCAGCCCTCATCCCAGGTCTCCAGGCTGGGCATGCCTCCATGGGAAATCCAGCTCTGATGGTCCCTGTCCCCCATCCCAACCCCAACTGCCAACAGAGCAGAATGGATCAGGGTGGTTGAGCTCTCTAGTTAAATAGACTTCAGAGAATTTCCAGCTCTAAAGAGGCTTTCCATTCCAGAACCCTAATCCTAACCTGCTATCCTAGAGTGAGTAATCTTAAAGAGTGGTTTGATATAAAGGGGGACTGTTCTCAGTAATCAGTTAATCATAAAATATTCAGAATCAACTACTGAAGAATGATGAGAGACATTAGGAATCCTTCCTCACAGACATCATTACAGAAATCTCAGCTAGGGCTAAAAGTACCTTAGTTAAAGAAAGACTGTAAGAACAGTTTTTAAAATTTAAGAAATATTACTTCTGCTTTCACCAAAAATCCCTTGTTTTTCCACATTTGACTTGGATCAATAGATGTTTGCCAGGATTCTCTAAAAGGGTTATTTCCAGAAATAGCAACTAGTCCAAAAGACTTTTTCCTCAAAGGAACAGAACAAACAATATCCAGAGACTACACTGTGCCATTACCTGTTGGTAATATGTAAATCAATAGATGAATCTGCTGTATGTGCATCACTTCCAGCATTGCATGCCAATAAGTAACTTCATCATAGGACAAAATTTTCTTTGGACAGCATGGATGGATTGATGTAATACACTTTATAAAACAAATGAAGCTTTTTTCAAGGAAGACTGCATCATCTCCCAAGTCCCCAAACCTTTATTGTAAAATAAAAACAGTTTGCCATACTGCTCATCTGTTTTGTTTTGTTTTTTTATAGTAGGAGCTATTAGTGTTTAGTAAAAATAACAAAAATAATCTAGACATATCTAGATGCAATGGAAAGATGTGTGCAGGTTCTTTACCTTTTTCCTTCTCCCATCCACATGTTTAAGTGTCTTGCTTCAATTATCTTAACAGTTATGATCATTTAAACATTCAAGTAATAAAGGTCTTGTATATAGGGGAAATCCTCTCTCTGTATTTGGGAGTATGACAGCCTCATCAATCAGAAAGTGAAGATAATAAACATCTTTGAAGAATGTTTTAGAAGTTAGTGGAATATTTACAAATACAAATTTGAACTCCTGATCTTAAGGCTCTCATGTTACTCTAATTACATTGTCATTGGAGCTCCCTGTGTATACAAATATGTTTGGGGTGCATATAAACAAAATTACTTAAATTAAAGTTACTTCTGCATTCTTCCTGTCAAGGAAAAAAAAAAGTCTTAAAATACAAGGTATATTATATGGATCAGTAGTTAAGAATGGTCAGATACAAAAGTTAAATGTTGCCCAAAAATAAATTTTGCATTTGTTCCTTACAGCATCTCAACCAAACCCCTAGTAACCATTTAACACCGCTTAATATATTGCCATGTCTTCATTTTTCCTTTAATGCAGCCAAACCAGTGTTCAAAGACACCCATCTTCAAAGGCTATCCCACTCTTATAGCTAAATACACAAATCAGCACTCAGGCAGGTTTAGCAGGGTAGTTACTGCACAGTCGTCCCAGTAGTGGAATTTAGACTTCTTCACTGAGAGGAAAATTGCTGAAAACTGAATTCAACTTATGTAGGTCTAAGAGGTACATAGGGTTTACCAAAACAAATTCACTGTGCCTATTGGTACAGGAGAATTTAGGTACCCAGAGCCCCAGCTGGGTACCTTGGCCTCTCACAGACATGCAGAAAGACAGAGAAGAGAAAGGGGAATAAGTAAGCTCTGTACTGAGCCTGAAGCACTCAGAAGTAGAGAATCACGGTAAATAAGGCCAGAAAGAACTTCAAAAAGGTATTTAGTTCAGAGCACTAAACCTTACTCCCAGAGCACCGTCAATTATACTCTTGTTATTTCTGGCAGATGTTTATTTAAAGATGTCCAAAATGAAGCTTCAGCACCTCCCTATGCATTAGCATTTTTTTAATCTTAACTATTTGAGACGTTAAAAAAAAAAACAACATTAAGCCAGAAGTTATTTGACACAAGCTAAGCTCATTATTTCCCTTCCTGTGCCTCACAGATGTGGTGGATAGATTGTTCTATTCTTCTTTTCACAGTTGCACACTTGCACATTATATCTCCTATCAGTCTTCTTTAAATAGAGAATCCTATTCCATTCAGTCATTACTCCTAAGTCATGTTTGCAGCACCTCTGCTTATTCTCTTTGCTTTCCTCTAGATTCTTTCCAACTTGTTCACACCTATACAAGGCTGTATGCATGAGGACAAGGGCAGAAAGAACAAGTAATTTCTTATGAAATATAATCTTACACAAGATAAACATATTCCTGACTCTTTCAGTTTGTGAACTATTACAGCCCTCAGATAGGGTTACAACAAGTATTATCTAGTTGATTGTCCTCATCCATTATTTGCACAGCATTTTGCGTGAGGCTGCTCGAAGGGCAGTTCATCTGAGAGAGGAAAACGTGGACATTTTTTTCAGCCTGCAAACTCATTTTGAATTCTAACACTCTGTTCCCACCTCCTTGCAGCCTCTCTCCACTGTATATCCAAAACACATAATTATTTTTTCCTCTATACTCATTGATAACATTATTGAGCCATACTGGATCCACAACAGGCATTTGCAGAATCCCAAGGGCCATTTTGAGATGAACTCCTGGTGATTACTCTTCAAGTACCATTTTCCAACTGGTTTTGCACTCACCTTAGAGCTCCCTCATGTGACTTCTGCAGCAAAGGCAACTTGTAAAGAAGGAGGACGTCTGTGCAGCGGTGTGATAGTTCTCACACAACCGTTAGGAAATGTTTGGAAAGAGCAACAAACATCTCTATCTACTCAAATTGTTTCTGTCCTCTGCTTCCTGTTTCCTAAACTATCTGCCCCCATGAAGTTATAAGTTACTAGAATCAGGGGCACTTTTTCCCCACTAAAAATAAGACATGATTTGTTGTCTCATTTTTAGTTATGAAACATATGCACTCTTCTTGTTGGCTGAGGCTTTAGCACTAAAATAATAATGGATGAACAGCAAATGGGGACAGGAGTGAAACATTTTGAAAATGGGTCTTCCTTTTGTAACTGACTTGTGTGCTTCTCTCACTCCAGGCTGTAGAACCTGGATGTGCTTCACTGAGTCAGTTGTACTCACACCTGTGGGGTTTTATCCAGCCTGTGAGGTTTTGAGTTCCTAACAAACAAGATTCTAACTGAACACAACATTTCTCACAATGCCAAGAAGGTCTAAAAAAATTCAAATTAAAATACTGACAGCGTTCACTTGAGCAATTACAACGCTTATGTGACAAAAGACACTCCCCTCTCCTTCTGTCTCCTCTTTTTCTTTCTAGTATGAGAATTCTTAAAACAATAAGCACCATAGAAATCCAGGTCTGACTACTTTGCTTTTTCTTAGAAATTAGAATACAAGTGGCAAACCGGTTGATTTGAGACATGTGAGAGATTGCACACGTAAAAGGACTATTAACTGAGTTGGGAATTCTTTCCTGCCAAAATTGAGTCTGCCTCTATATTTGTACTTGCTTAGCAAAACACCACAGCAGTTGCCAAGTTCTGGCCTACTTCATGTGTGAGGTATTATGTAAATTCTTTAATAGTTGATTTTGGTTACAGGCTCATGACTATTAAAACACGATGCAGGGGAGGGAGGTCATGGAACTGCTCTGAGCTTGCTGAGTATGTCAGGGTTTCAGTGTGGGAAGTCTTGGTGGCAAATTTGAGACAGTTAAGGCTTGTGAATTCAGGTAGGTGCCTGCTCAGTGAAGGTGCAGCTCCAGAGAGCTCAGGGAAGCCATGTCAGTCCAGCACTTGGAATAAAACTGGGGCCAGGATGGACCTCTCTCCTTGTGCCTGTCCTGCTTCTTCAGCTCCTGGTACAGAAGTAGCTGCTGAACAGGGGCTCCCGGGGCAAGAGCAGGAACAAATGCTCCCACCAAGTAAATACATGCAGCCTGAACTGCAACAACAGATCACCACAATGTGTGCCAAATGCATATGTTAAATAAGGTGTATGCACCAAACAGCCTTGCAGGGTCCTAACTACTCTAATGGTAACAGAAATATAAATGCATTTCACTAGGAGAGGCTGGAGAAATGCTCTTTGTTAGGAATCCACACCTACCCCCCCTTCCATTTAAAGCTCAGAAAAACTCCCAGACCTTCAGTGATCCAAAAATGCCTGCAACAAAACCATGAAAGATAGTGCTTCAAAGTCCTGATATTCCTAAGACAAAAGGCAAGCCAAAGCAATTCTTCCTTAAACATAAAGGAAAAAAAGAAGAAAACAGACATAAACCCTTCCCCTCCCTCTCTTTGCAGGTCTCCTTTAAACAGACTGCACCCTCCCCCTACAAAAAGAAAGAAAAAAAAGTCGTTTAAACAAACAACAGATGCTGCCTAAACTAACTGCATGGTAAGTGCATACTAAAGACATATGCTGTCTTCTACCTAGCCATATGTCCTTCCCACACACATACTTTAGTTCCAAATTTGGTCCAGTTTTAGACAAACAGAACAAGGGTGCATGGAGAGGTTGTATTCTAGTAAATTTTCAGAAAATCCCCTAAGATTTGTTTAATCGATGACAGACCCCAAAAAGTAAACAGTATAAATAAAGTGCTCCAGGAAACAGAAATTAACCGTAACAATTAAAGAGATTTGTAAGTATAGACTGCATCTCTGATGAGGCAGTGCTGCTGCATAATTGTTGCTTGTAAATTTGTCAGATTCTAACACTAGATTATAAAATTATCTTCAAGGAATTTGTTACAAAAGTCTCTCCTTTTAATTTGTAGTAACTTGGTCTTTTTGTCCTACAAAACAAACTCTTAGCTTTCCCATTGAAAGTATTGAATTCTACTTTGTTCCCCCTGGATTCCAAATGTAATGCTCCTTCCCAGATGACAAAGTCATATGTTGTCAAATATATAGCTTAACTGTACCAGAACTATTAGAGCTGGAAAACAGGGCTTGGAAAATATCAGCAGTTACACTTTGGCATAGAAAGCTGTTGCTTCTAAGCGTATGCTTGGAGGATTAAGAAAAGATCAAGAGGTAAAAGATCACAGATCTGGCCAGCTGTTAGCAGCTAACTCCAAAATGTGCTTTGCCCATCCTTTGCTCTGACTTCAGTGGAGTAGCTACAGCAAGCCTGTGAGCCAAAACTGGCTATGGCTCCATGGATTTAAGTACTTCCCTCTTTGCACAGCTGAATTAAACTAGTTAACCTGGAAATTATTTTTAAACATCATCCAAACATCACTGCATTTTCCCTACTAGCTTTGAATAATTGTTTCCTACACCATCCCCTAATTTCCTCTTAGTCAAACCTGCAATTCACACGCTGAAATTGTTTTGAGGTGCTAGGTCCAGAATACTCTTAGACATTTTGTGACATCTTGGTATTGCTACTTCTGTGCTGTAACATGGTTCTACCTGGAGGCTGGGGCACTGCTCTAGGAAGCTCCTCTCCAGTAAACAGTATTTTTTATAGAAAGGATATAAGATTGTAGTCAGTCAGCAACATCAACAGCAAGCTGTTACCTCATATCTACATTTTGCTGATTAAATTTGGTCAGGTGTTTCCTTCTCTGTTTCCCTCATCAGCCCATCAGCCTAGTGCCAACAACCACCAGGAGATACAAAGCCTTCAAAACACAAAACCGGGTATGGAACTTCTATATGGCTATTTTAGTTAAGTTAAAAAGAAGTAAATAAATTTTACTTTTGTAAGTACACAATTAATTTAAAATATTTGGATTCCCTTTGCATCTTTGTATACAATGTCTTTAATCTAAGTTTGTTTAATTCCATAGAATATATCTGCATCTTTCTGCTAATTGGAGTGCCTGGCTCAGATTTCCTCCTTGCTTTTCTGAGGAAAGCAACAGAAAGCCCTGTTTGAACAGATCCATAATGGGGCAGTCAGCCAGCTATCACACAGCTCTGCTTCCAGAGATGACCACTGCACTCACTTATTCTAACCTATAAAACTCTAAATTCTTTACCTAAAAGAAATCACATTATTATGGTATAATGCCTAATAAAAAAGCATGTGAGACAGGTAGGTACTCTGGACAGATGGGTGGTAGGCTATGGGATTTTAGTGTATCTTCATCAATGCCTCCACCAAGGCCTGCAGGGTTAGACTCTTGCCCCTAAAGAAACTGTTAGGGGAGAAATATCTTCTCAAAATCTATTACAAAAAATCCCCCTGTACTGTATTTTCTCCTACAAAATATAACTCAAGTCATGCGTGAAGGTAATTTCTTAAAGGTTTTAAGGACAGCGTTTTAAGGGAATTTGCATGAAAATTCATTACAGTTTTATGGCCCCACAACTAACACAGTCATACCAGTCCCAGGCTAATGAAAATTCATTCCCACCACAGTCAGGCTCTCACTCAGTGCGAGTGGGGCAAGATAGTTCTGTTTCACCTTGGGTTTGTAAGCACTTGAATTCTTTGAAATTCAGTTCCTTATCTCTAGTAAAACAATGTCTCCCAAAAGAACAAAGGTTGCATCTTACATTTCTGTGTATGAAACGCTTCTCATAAACCACCTTCTTTGCCTATCCCATCCTTTTAATGCATTCAGCTGCAGCCTGTCAGCATCCAGGTTTCTGTAAGTTCCCACGTTTGTCACCATGAATTTAGAAGGTTTCTCTACCTGCACCACTGCTGGCACCCTTTAGAAGGAAAATTCCCTCATGTGACACAGCAGTAATTGGTGACCAGTATAATCACCTTGTTTACTTCAGAGGAACCAGTGATTTCTTAGCCAAAGGCACGTTTCAAATCAGTTCAAAAGCCATGTGAAACTCCCCCACAAAACTGTAGGCCTAGAGAATCATCATTCTTCAGCAGCTAGATCAGGAATGCCTGTCAATAAATTAGCCATGTACTATCCTTTCAAGTGGGTATACTTTATGGCACCCCTGATGTCAGGAGCACTGCAGTTTTCAAGTGGATGAGTATAAAGTTTACACTAGGGGTAATTCAGTGTTTACTTCCAGATAGCAAGTTAGCCTAGGGAAACAAAGGTTGCCATAATACATAAGTGGAATGCGAGAGAGGCAAAAAAAGAGCTTGGTTAGGTGAATTTTCACAAACTCAAATCTTCATTCAAGGTTTATAACATCCCACTTGATAGTTCCATGCCCCACCTCCCTCTCTGTTCCAGTCATTAACATTCCAGTGGTCCATGCTAATTGGAAGCCATCATTACCTTTGGGTCTAACAACAAGAACAAAAGGTAGATCCTGGGTTAACAAAAAACTTGATGTCTTATATCCTTATATCCTATACTTCTGCTCTGGCTACAGAGATATACACGAGAGGATTGTTCAGCTGAAATGTGGATGTAATGATTGTCTGTCACTGCATTGTGAAAACCAGCAGTCCCTCCTGTAAAACATTTAAATATAGGAGCCTTGACTTGCAGTCTTCAGAATGAAGCACTCAAATCTGAGCTGACAAGGTAAAGTATTCATAATCATCAAGTGAAAAGTTGTACTTAGTGCTGAGATTTCAGATTTTGACTTACTGAGCAGCATCTGAGGAAACTTTCTTATTCAGTGATTAGTGAGCAAATAAAGAAGAGATCATCCATGGCCCTTAAAATGTTTGCATAAATGCTCACATTGAATAGAAAAAGGAAAGCTGTATGATTGAAAAGAAAAAAAAAATATAGCTGTAAGCTGTTCGGGAGCTTTGATTCTGCTGTTGGTAATTTCACACTCTCTATTGACTGTCGAGTAAAAAAAAACAACAAAACAAAACAAAAAAACCCCACACATAGATTCAAGAAACCAGAAACCATATGGCTCTAAAGATGAAAGCAGAACTAACAACTCAGGGTAATTTTTACTATGTCTGTTAGAGATCTTCTGAAGGTGAACAGGAGGAGGAAAGCAAGCTGGTAAAAATGTAGGGCACCATATTAACGTCATCCCAAATAGTGACATTACTGTTGGGAAGCATAATTCTGGACATGCTAATGCTTTTGGGTTATATTTTTTTTGTCCCTTTTGAAACTCTCACACATGTGCCTCAACCCCTAACAGATGCTAAGGTCCTGAGAGCAATTCTGATATTTGTGTCACTTGCTATCATTCTAGAATAATAATTTGTCTTTTCAGGAATTTGGTGAAGAGATGGGAAGTGACTGGAGTCTCAAGAAAGGCCTGTGGCCTCCAGTAGTGTCACAGATAAGGCACTCTATCCTTATTTTCAACGCTGTTCAGCATAGTGACCCCTTTTTTTTTTTTTTTGAGACCTCTTCAAGTGAGGCCTCATGGTCTCACTTTCAAGACTTAAATCCTCAGAGGAGCCATAGTGAGGACATAAAATTCAGCTTAATTTTCAAATTTGGGCCAGACCCCATGCAAATGAAGGTAAGATCAGAGCACCATAGGAAACACTTCCTTGGGTGACTTGCATCTGGCCCTTGTAAATTAGAAGATACTCAATAATCTGTGACCTTGCACAAATACCAAAGATTTTTATTTAAGTACCTCCTTTACAAGCACTTTATAAATAGTTTTGTACAGCACTGCCATGAGGAAGCTTCCACAAGGAAGGTTTTGACCCATTAGCATGTCTGAGCAATATCAACTCTCCCAATGCCACTGATGGCTACAGCACACGCTTAGGTGTGGATGGAATCAAGTCAGGCTGGAATGGGGCTTCCTTTGAGACATTTCTCTCTTCACCAGGAAAACAGATGCTCATGTTTTTATACTTATGTTAAAAAGTTCTTTCAAGTTTTGCCTTCAGTGATAAAGTTAAAAACAAAGGGAAAATGTTTCTTCCTGTTTTAAAAATAACACAAAAAGCTGAAATTTCTTTTGAAGAGAGTAGTCCAGGAATCAGAGAACTAGGGAACAAAGAGCCTAAGTTTCCATCTGAAGAAATGAAAGGAAATTTCTGCTTCCTAGAGTAGCACATCAAACATTTTGTAGGGTCTTCCAGCCATCCTGGAAGCCCTTCACCCTCAAAAACGTTTCTGAAACGCATAAAATGAATATCAATAAAAATACATTTGCCTTCCTGTTGATGGCAAAAGATGGACTTTATCAGTTAGGCCCACTCAACTCTTCTGCAAAGGAATAATATATTCTTGCATTTGTTCTTATATTTGTTCTACATAACAGAAAATGACACAGCAGAATAAAAACTGATGGAGATTACAGCTTCTTTAAGAATAAAATGCATAATATAGGACTCCAGACAGATCATTTAGAAACAAACCTCTTTCTCTTTAGAGTACTTTGTTTGCTCTTTACTACCAGCCAGTTATTACCAATGGAATAAGAATTCTCTTCCTCTCTCCCTGTTGTATATATATAATATATATGAAAAAAAATATATCTGCAAATGCATACACAGAGTCTGAATAAATGTATAGGATCTAGGAAGCATTTAACTACCTGACCATCCCTTATATTTTTCAGAAAATATCCACCAGGGAGGACAGGCACAAAGGACAGGCTGTAGGACATCAGCATTTTATTTTAATACTGCACACAATCAAAATCAAATCCCAAAAGAAGAAATAGTTTCCAGATTAACTGTTAAAACGGAAGTCTTTTTCCAGGGAGTCTATTCTGGACAATATTTGGAGAACCAAACAAAATTATGGAGAAATCTGATGAAAAAATTGCCTGCACCTTCTCCAGATATTTTTGGTACGCTTAAGCATCAAAAGAAAGATCTGGAAACTATGAAAGGCAACAGATCTGATAACTTTTTCTTATTTTAAAAATCAAACCAATTTCAATTTTTTTTACTACTTTTCAAGAAAGGAAAAAAAAAAAAACAAGCCCCAAATTTACATAGATATTTGGCCTTAAGTGCTAGGGGTTTTTGAAAAGGAAAGATTTCTCTGTCTTCAGATGTTAACTTTACTGCAGGAGTGTCACTCACTGTAGGTTTTTCTCAGATTTAATTTCAATTCAGTTACTTTAATTGACAAATTTAATCACAAACAACTTTGCACACATGTGATTGAATCATATATACAGTAGAATAAATATGCAGGATGCATTCCAAATGTGTTGGCTCTGGTCCAAAAGCCAGCGACTGAAGTAAATTTGGATTACCCACATGCTTTAAATTAAGCACTTGCTTAAGTGTCTGAAGAATTGAAGCCATAACTTTTTACATTTCTCTCCACAAAGATTTTATAATATTGTCCTGGGATATTTAAAAATAGAGAAAATATGAAGAACAGTGATGTTAATATAGTTACACAGGAAAAAGATAGTGAGAACAAGAAAAAATGTGAACTCTGTATCACTTGAGTGTTTGAACTCTTTCTATGGCAGAAATCTACAGACTGTGAAAATCTCGACTGATAAGTTTGTATTCAATCATGGACTAAGGAAATTCATTTCTCAGGATCTTGTAATAGAGCCAGGAGATAGAAAGAAGCCTATATTCTAGCTCTTTTATCAATGGTATGTTTCAAACAAAGCCGAATAAAATATACAGTTCTATTTGGTATATTGTCAGATAAACAATACAGCACTACACATGACAGCACTGTTCCAGTTCAATAAAAACAAAGAGTAAGCAAACATTACTGTAGAAAGGCAGAACCAAACCCAAACCTTCGATGATATTAGACCCAGAAAAAACTACTAGAAGACTTCCAATTCCCTAGCAATAATACAACAATTATACAACAATTCTCAGCAACAATACAGCAGATAAACCTTTGCTAGTAAAAGTGGGTAATGTTTGTGAAGACGCAATGATTACAAAAATTTATTTCTTTACATATGCCAAATATATGAAAAGAAAACCAATCCTCATATCTTCCTCTATTTGCAACTATAGCCAACTCTAGGTTTTCTGCTGATAGTTCTGTGTGCTTTTTTTGGCACATCAAGAAAAGTTACAACTCTAATTGTAGAATTTGAGTTGATCTGATTTACTTTATTTTTGAGGAGTTTAAGAGCTTGATGTGCTGATCTGGCTTCAAATGTAGACAAAAAAGTCTGAAACAGTTTACTGACAGTCACTTTTTAAAGAAACAAATAGTGGTTCCCATTCTAAAACAATTATTTATATAGTTCTCCTTCATCTTTGATTTCTCTACATGTGGAATTTAACCTCTTTTGCACACAATGCAGAACAGCAGGACTAACTGATATAATGTATAGGAAATGACTTGTGGAGCTAAAGCAAACAGTTGATGTGCTTACAAGATAAGTGTCAGCTTGCGGAAATAGCAAATAACAATGACACAATTCCCTCCTCTCAGAGTATGTGCACAGTGCAAAGACCTGCTGCTAATTTTCACTCAGCAAGGGGGGATGCCATTGGCCTTTTGTTACACAGAGAAGCTGGTGATGTCATTTGGCTTTGTACTGGATAGTCTGCTGCCTACCGGCCTATGAGAAGATTTTTCCCAGCTAAAAGCAGCACTCTGCTGAGCAGAATTAAATAATTCCACATGAATCATTCCTCGAGGCTATTATTTTTCTCATATGTACTGAAATTTATGGTTGAGCAAAGTATTCTATGGAGTAAAATATCATTGGCATCAATATGGGTTTTGCACTCTTTGGACTAATTCTCCAGTTCCTTTACTAGTAAATGCCCTTATTAGGCATGGAAAAAGATGCCTTAGGTTTTATTTTTTAAAGTGGTGCTAGGAATCTTGATAGTCCAATTTGGTTTGATCAAAAGAAATTTAGATCAAAATATGTTTTTCATCAAAAATTAGTGTCCCTTCCAACAAAACAACAAAATTAAACATAGACAAAAAATGTTTTCCTAACTTTTATTTCTCTCTTCATTTGAAAGTAATTTATTTTAACATTTCCTGCCAGGCAGCAAAGTGCGGACTTTGTAGCAAAGTCAAGAACAGAAAAGAAAGGCAAAGCTTTTTCTGTGTTAGGATTTGCTCTTTTTTAAAGGAGATCAGCATAAGCTTTACTCATACTAGCTTTTTCTATTCCCAGAATTTCCAGTTCAGCTTTCATGGAGGTTGTCAGAGGGTCCCCGTCTCCAGGGAACAACAATGAATTACAGTAATTGGATGTGGCACTGCAACTCTGTGAGTTTATCCCAACTTGTCACTGCTGGCTACTGTTTCTCCTCATTAATTCCATCACACTGGCTGGTGGCCACTGATTTGACATGCCCTGTCTGAGCAGAAATTACTATTCCTCCCTCAGTGGCCAGTCCCTCATTCCTTACACACTTGGGCAGTTCTGCTGCAATCAGCAGGATTGCTCATATGTGTCGTGGCTGGAAAGATCTGCCTGAGGATCCTTTAATAAGCCCACATGGAATAAGGGAGTATGTGGTAACTGAGCTCATGTCATTAGTTTGCATTATCAGCTCTGCATGGAGCAATAGCATGTGTGGAACTCCCTGTAGCCAATAAATAGCACATAACCAAAAATGATCACAAAAAGAAGGGTTATCATGGAAAGATGACAGGCACATGGCCAAGAGAAGGAAAAGACTGCCCCAAAAGTACAGCACAACCCATGTTAGTTCCTACTGTGCTGTTGATTACTGAATAGCAAAATGCTTTAAAAATTACCCTCAGAAGTTTTATTAGAAGAGATCAACTCAGATGGCAAATCTGAAGAAATGCAGATCAGCAGAAAACAGGACAAAATGATTCAGGACTATCAGATTGTTAGTCTGATAGTCTGACTTTTAACATCCATTTGCCCAAACACTCCTGGAACATGTCACATAGTCTCATACAAAAAAACCCCAGAAGTAGCATTGTCTTAACACATCAGCTTAAATATCATCCTTAGAGAAAAATATCTCTCCAGGGCAGCACAATTTAGACCATCCCTAAAGAGCAACAGTTTTCAGGGTGCAGTGTATTTGAATTAAAGTTTCACATCAGCAGTAATAATTCAGAAAACTTATATCAAGCATAAAAATATTAATCATAATTTTTATATATGCACATATAGATGTGGATGTGTTAAACACTAAGGACAATTAGTAACTTTAGAATAGTATTATATGCCTATTCCCTGATAAAAGAAAATTATAAATTCTCTTTTAAAAGAATTCTGAATATTTACCTTACCATCTTAAAACACAGGTGAGACTTTGCATGGACATTCAAATGGTGATGATTATTTTCTACAATTAAGTCTATTAAGCTATCATTATCGACTCAAATAATAAATGTATGGTTAATTCACAGATTCTCCTGGTTCCTTAACTGAACAATACATTCATCTTTACTTTTCAATGTAAATGATCATAATTTTTGTATGCAGCTTGAGAGGAAACTGAATTTCAGTGATGGGTGAAAGTGTGATCCCTGTGTGAACCATAAAGCACCTAAAATGAAATGAGCTGCAAAAGGGTTACAGTTACTTGAAAACAAAAACTTAAGGAAAGAGCTTTTCTCATCCCATATTCTTCTTGGGTTTGTTGTTAGCACCTTTCTCTGGTTTTGAACCTGCAGGTAATACTGTATTTATAAAACAGATTATGTTCCTTTTCTTCCCTGTGTTTTATCTTTCTTTCAAACTGTCACCTTAAAAGTATATATAATGACCAAATATTAGCAGATTTCTGTCCAGCTGAGGTTGACCATCACCTCAGTAAAAGCCCTTCAATCAGAATCACAAGTCCAAGGTTACTCGCAGAACTCTACTTCTGCTGATATCCTCCTGCCTGCCCTTGGAGGGAATCCACTCCCTTTGACATCCCAGATTCTAGGAATCTGCTAACCATCGAGGCTGCAAAGGTTCTTCAGGGCTGAAGAAATATCTGCAAGCCATTTTCCTAACCTGGAGAGCCAGGTCAGTAAGACAATAAAAGAAAAAATGAAAGAAACTAACATAAATAGCTTTTGACATCCAGCACCATAAAAGTAAAATACTTTTAAAACTTGGCATCATATAGAAGTTAGCTAATTATAGTGGCGCCATTCATGACGATATAATTAACTGTATGTCTGCATTTCTATTATAAACTCCTATTTTCAAAGGTTTATGATAGAGCTTTAAAAATTTGCTCTGGCCAGAGACTTGGCATGCTGAATCTCACCCTGGAAGCAACTTTTTTTCCCTCCAAAACTGAAGAAGAAAGACCTGCTGGTGTTTTGTTTTGGGGGTTGGGTTGGGGTTTTTTTTTTAAAAGCTTATAATAAGGTAATCCCAAATCTTCATTCACGAAGCCTAGCCATGATGATGATAATAAGGTAATAAAAATAACCACATAGAAACAGTGCCCTTTATGCACTCAAAGACTTTGGGGTTTTAAAAACAAATTTTGTCCTGTGTTGTGTGATGTAGTGATAAAGTGCCCCACACACCTCATTTCTGGAAATGCTACTGTGCTGCACATACTTTAGGTCAGGAGCATGTGAAAATTTCTAACCAGGACCTGCTGTTAGAACAACTCCTGCACTTAAAACATCCTGACATCTTCTCATTCTTAATTGGCACTTCTTTTTTCCTCCCTCCTTTCTTCTGAAAGCTGTATGGCTGTCAAAAAGCTGATCTTACACAAATGGAACTGAGGTCCCTTCCTTGCATTTAGCAGATCTAATGGTGATTCCTTATGGAAACTGAAGAAACATCCTGCAATATGGAAAAAGCCATAAGTTGCCTGCAAGTGGGCAGGTAAAACCAACACACGCCTGCAGTGCACTTAGCACTGTTTGCAGAACAGGTCCAGTGGTTACTGGGGCAGTCTGTCCCTGGGCAGCCCAGTGAGCTGCTCTGCAATGAGTTGGTTCCCTGTGTGACTTCAGGCTGCTCATTTGGTGACTCTTCCAATATACATGTTATCTCCCTAAGAAAAACACACTGAAGCTGAGCTGCTAGGGAACAAAAGTCTACAGAGATATACAGAAATTTGGTGTTTACTCCTCGATGAATAATCAGAGGTTTTATCATAGTTAAAGGAAACATGACTGTGAGATTTGCAAAGTAGAGTTATAGCCAAGGAATAAAATATTCTAAACATCTGCTCCACAGTACTTATTCAAAACTAACTTTTTTTTTTTTTTAAAAATCTTCTGGAAGTTAAAATTGGTTTTGTTTACTTATATACACTTCTAAGAGAATTCCTTACACCAACAATTGGCCTCATCACAAAAATCCTGATTACCAACAATGTACTGGAAACTTCCATATGATATAGAGAAGTAGTTTCCTTCCCCTGTTTCCATTTTGGACTATTCTGTTCTTACTACTCTGCTGCTTTCCTTCAATCTGAAGATACTGTTTATTCCTTTGACCCTCTAAGAACTCCTTATGCAGATTTCTTTAGAGCCAATGTCTGTGGAAATCAAAAGACTTTTAGCTGATTTATCAGTCAGACTGATGGGCTCTTTGTGATCCTTCCAATGGTACACAAAAGTGTAGTTTCTTCTTTTCTCTATGGAGCTGTTATTCTTCCTGTCTTTTAGGACATTGTTATTGATACAAAATAATATGAAGAGACATTTTGTTCCCTTTGCAACAAAACAGTGAATCGCTACTTTTTCTCATCTTGCTTTCCCCCCTCATACCATAACCCAACTTGGATAGTGTTTCTACAACATTTGCCTGCATAATTGTATTACACAGCTACAATTTTCCTTCCCAGAAAATACTCTTTGAATACTTTCCAGATGAAAAATTACACTGGTTCTCTCCAGGAGGCCAAACAACGTTTTTCAAATGCCACATGCACATTCTGTACTAACTCCAGTGGTGGTGGGCCCTCTACTGTGTCTCTCTACTCTGTATCTCAGGATATTAGGTCTTAGGAAGAAAAGATAATGCCATCTCTATAGCACTAAGACACAGAGAACACAAATCTGGAAGTAATGCCATGCATATTTCATCTTTGACTAGAAAAGCTAGGGAGTAAACAAAATAAAAAAGTAATTCACATGATATCTTTCTGTTTATAGTAACTATAATACAGCTGAGAGAACACTCCTAAGAGCAAACCATGCTTAAACATTTGGAAATGTAGTTATCGTGGCTAGAGCCCAGGTATCTGGTGACAACATTTGTGATGGGGTCGTTAGAATTCATAAACACATAAATGCAGCCAAAGCTCTGAGTACACTGGGGACTCTTGCCAAGGCATAGAAGTTTTCCTTCCCTTGCTGGTAAGGTTATGGAGGGAATATAAACTGTGTGTTTGTACATGAATCATTGTCATTCCTAAGGATACCAAGGGGGCCCACATCACAGCTTTTCTCACTCAGGCTACCAAGATTGCATATCCTTCCCAAGCCAGTCTCCACACAAGTTTATATGCAGGGCACAGGCTGAAAGACTCCCCATCACACTGGTGCAGCACAGCTTCCTGGACAGTACATCACAGTGATCTAAGACGTCCCAGATATATAAAAGAAGTTAAGGGATACGCTGTTCCATAAGGTCATTTGTCAAGACCACAGTTTAGATTTAGTCTGTGGATGCTCTCCTGGCCCAGCTTCCAAGAGCTCCAGTGTAAAAGCCCTGTGGTAGGCAATGACATTTCCTGTGAGTGATCTGTGTTTGTAGCAGACCTGTTGCAATGCTTCCAGCACTCCAGAGAACCCCCACACCTGGGTAAGTACCAGAGGGGTTTATCAAACACAAATGACTAGACAAAGTTCAATGCAACTCTACCTCACAGTAACTACCACAGCACCGACTGCTCCCCTGTCAGTTTATGACAAGAGATACACAAATGAAGATGATAAAAGATTAGCAATGTACCTGGAGTAGCTCCTCTGAAGCAAACGTAGTTACATTCTACTTATTTTGGTGTAAAGGAAATAAAAATCTGATAATTTGCAATGCAGCAAAGTAGAACACTAAATTCAGTCTTCGGTAGGCATCAAACTTTCTAGAAGGATAATTATTTTAGTCAGTGACTGTCTAACCTGTGAATGACCTGGTCATGTACTATTTTTCAGACATTAATGTAAACTCTTAACAGACAACAAAAAGCAGCCAACAGTAAAAATCTGTAGGAAAGATAACTATCTCCTCCTTTGTCTCAATTATTTTTCCTCCACAGTGATTTTATCTTTGCTCTCTGCTGTATTCATAAAAAATATTTTATATACTTTCTATTATAAAATGAAACAGATGAAAGAGTGTTTATATTAATTGTATTTTGATTTCTACATGAGTTTGATATGTAATTCCCAAACTACTGATAATTATGTTTTAAATACAAATAGCATTTAAAGAGGGATGCCCAGAAATATTTTTACAGTGCACTTTCAGATGAAAATGTCAATACATTAAAAATTCAAAAGCCCCCAAAAAGAAAATCTGCTCTAACAGGGTGGGAAAACAGAAGAGAGGTATTGAAATGAAAAGAACATATCTTCAAATGAGCAATTCTCTTT
Organism: Pipra filicauda; assembly: GCF_003945595.2. Taxonomy (NCBI): domain Eukaryota; kingdom Metazoa; phylum Chordata; class Aves; order Passeriformes; family Pipridae; genus Pipra; species Pipra filicauda. Next base: position 1,938,527 of record NW_024104609.1, on the reverse strand, counting down.
TTCATTCAGATTTTTGAAAAGGTAGATTAAACTGAGTTTATAACATTGAAAGTTTTCAAATGAAACTGGAATGTCCCCATAGACTCTGTCCAAATTTCTAGGAGATTTTACATTTGAATAATATTTAGATTAGTTTTTTATCCTAGCTCCAGGAAAAATAGTAAATCTTGAAAATTCTCCTGAGTTAAGGCAGTCATAATGTGCCCAGCAACACTCCCAATCAGCTGCTCAGAACATCAATGTCACCTTGCATCACAGCACCAGCAGTGGTCCACACCTGGAGGGTTTTCTCCATACTTGAACAATAGTTGGAACATTTTGGTAGAAATTCTTTTTTAAAGAAAACAATATTCCCTTTTTTTTTAAGTGAGAAGATATTTTGATTTTTTTAAAAATTTTTACAAACCCAGACCTGTGTTTTAATTTAAAATATTTTAATTGAAAATATCACTAAGAGATAGCCCTAATCTAGAATTTTCATCCTTTTGCTGTGCCTCAAAAACTTCAGCAATTGCAGTAGTTAAAAGACTATAATGGATAGATTAACCTTAAGAAAGAGGTTTAATTTTTTCATTGAGATTTTCTTTAGTAACATTCAAAGCTAATATAGACACTAAATCAATAAAATTAGATCTTTTTAAATCTGTATGTTTCTTTCTGAATGAGATTTTACTACAAAATACCAGAATTCATATTTGATTGAATATCCAGATATTCAATATACTTCCCATGGAGATCTCTGAAAGCAGAAGGTTTTTTAGGTTTTCCATTCCAAAAAAAATTCTTCTTTATTGCAAGCCCTCTTGAAAAAGTTACTTATTTCCCATGGGATGTAAAAATGAGTCTAGTTTTCCTTGAGAAAGGATCTGTGATAAGCTGTTCATTTCTGCAGCCACTAGCTCTGGCTCGCCCCAACGCTGCTAAATTCTTTGTGTGAGGAGCTGTCAGTGTGGCTCCTTGGCAAAATCAATAATTAGGGTGGGTTTTTTTCTGAGCCTTTACTTCCATCTCCCACGGAAAGAAATAAGGAAATGACAAATTCTATACTTCTTTAAAATCCAGTGGCTTGGCTGCAGCGGGCATTACCTGAAGGCATTACCTCCTCACGCTTTAATTTAACAGCTACTCTATTTGATTTACATAATACTCAGTTAAAATGACAACCAGAGCTTAGCATTACTGCCTGCAGCCTTACAGCTGATGCTGTCCCAAGCCCTGCCCTCCAAGACAACTATGCCCAAGTGCCTTTGCAGTCACACCCACAGACAGCAGCAGCAGCTGCTCCAAACATGTCACCTCCTGCCTGCCAAGGGGACGCCCACGCAGGGCAGGGGCAGGACAGGCACGGCATGACCACAGTCAGCACGGCTCCGGCCAAGGGGCAGACACTTTCTGAGTGCCTGAGTGAGGCTGAGATACACGAATCTCCGGCTGGGTTTGTTTTTAGCCTTTGTCTCTCTGTAGGAAAATCTCCCTGATTTGCTTTGCTCAGGTGTTACCAGGGGCAGCATCAGCCTCAGAGAGCCTTTTGTGGGGGCATGCACGGCATTGCAGAGGAAGTGCTGGGCTGTTTCAGCTGCCTGGGGCTGCTCGTGACCAGGGGGTGTCTGCACACCGTGGGGGGGAACCTGTTCTGCAAGGACCCTGCTCTCCCTGCCAGTCACATCCCCTGACACAAGCAGTGCTGAGAGTGTTGTACAGCTTGGTGCGTCTTCACTGGTGTCTCTGCCATGGGAAACCAGTATTTGATACTAAAAAGATGTCATCTTGTCAACACATCATCTCTGCAAGGCTGGTTTAGGGCTACAGCCCAGGCACGGGTCACACTGGCAAACGTTACAAGCATGAATTTGCTCCTCAGAGAAGAGTGGTACATACAGAAAGGCAGTGCAGAGCACCTAAACTTGAGGCCCGAAGCAGCACAACATCTGAAGGAGCAGTTTGCCTCCCTGTCCCCTGTTCTTTCTAACCCTTGCAGTGTTTACACTGCAGAAGTGGCTACTTTAAAAAACAAATGCTGAATTGAAAATCTGACACTACATTATGGGCATTTAGCTGATAATCAGTGTTAGATAGTTGCATACATCTGGGTCAAGGGTACACAAATTAGGTTTGTTAGCATCATTGCAAATACTTTAAATATTGCAAGAATATTTTTTTTACCATGGAATTTAATTTTATTTTTAACCACAATTATTATAGCCTTAGTCTACAAAAATCATATGCACTCTGGGAAGCATATGACAGGCTCCCAAAACAACAGCTAGTTTAAGCAGTTTAGAAATTAAAACTTATTTAAGAAGAGACATTTAGAGTATTATTGAGGAGCTGTTCTTATTTCATACTACTTCAGCATCACAGCTTGGCTAAAGGGTGTAGTCAGTTCAGTAGAAATCAGTATAATGATTCCAACATTAAGAAAAATGAACAACAGGGAATATGATTTAGAGATAGTACACGTCAATTTTGAAATACCATCTTTTGGCTTATGTGCATTCCTGCTGTGTGTATGTGAGAAAGAGCTTCTTTCATGTATTTCCAGATCAGTTAGAAGTATCTACCAATACAGCTGCAAGATAATGAGCCCAAGTCTGCTCTGACTGCTGTATCACAGACAGAACAGGACATCTCTCTGCTCACCACGGACTTGCTGGAGAATCCTCAGCTCTCAGGGGACAAACAGAAAAGCAGTCACAGCAAACAGCTTTACCTACAGGCCTAGAGCTAAGGCTGCAGTGTATTAATGGCTGCCACAGAAAATATGAAGCTGATTATCTGCCATGAAATGAGAGGGCTGATTCTCCCCAGCTGTACACACTTCTGGCAGTGTAAAGAATCTACCTCGCCTTTGCTCTCTGATCTCACAAGGAGAATTTGCCTTACCTCTCTCTTCATCCTCTTCTTTACATGTCTGAGATAGGGTATATGATCAATGAAAAAAGGTATGAACAAATTTATCCCCTGGCTGACCTTGGCCATACTATCAGGTCCAGGTATTAATAACTGCATGAACAAGGGAGCACTGTCCTCGCTTCTTCAATTAACAAATCACTTCTAGCAACTAAAATGCCACCAGTAGTGCTGGCAGGTAAAATATACTTTATAAATATACTTTATAAAATATACTCCCAATGACACACAACTGACTAAGTCAATAGGGCTTTATAAGAATTATTTAGATAATCTGCTAATTTTTAGTGGCTGTAATGGGAAACATTCTCTTCTTGGAACTATCCTTTAGCATTCTGCAATGGCAATACAGCTTTTTCTTAAAATTCCCATCAGCTTTGCCATAGGATTTAGAATATTGAGTGAAAATTGTTTAGAACTGAGTCAAAATTGTTGCCACTCATGTCAAACTTAGCCCTGCACCACACCATTCCTAACTTAGTGTATTTTAATGGCAATGTTACTCAGTGTATGACATTTGGTCCATTGTATACTTGTATATCTTGTCCCAGTGTACCACTGAGATCCTGACACAGATTGCAAATTACAGATGTCACACAAATGCACAAGTGGCTAGCAACGACAAAATAGACACAGACATGCGTATGCAGCTTTTAAAATTGTTTTCCATACCTATTTTTAAAAACATTCCTCAACCAGCCCTCTTTCAACTCTCCCCTCCAAACTGAATACTAGCACAGGGATCCAGATCATCTATAATTTTTAATCAGAAATGCAAAACCCAGGTATGTCCTGCCTTGTTCATGAGGAATGAGTATTCCTTACTTAAAGACAACTTTCATTATTCGTGCACTTAGAGTGTATAGGAGACAAGTAAAATTAAACAGCCAGACATTAGACTCTCTTTTGTGTGTAAGTGTTCACAAAGGGCAGAGGAAGAGAATCTACAGTTTAATATAATTCTACTATTAGTTATATGGATGCAAAACTGAAGAAGCTCAAGCAAAGTCAGCAGAGATCTCCAGATACACTGCCATAGCTGACAAAGGCATTTGGCTCAGTTGCTTACAAAGCTCAGCAGTGGCTATCATCCTTATTCAGTCACACCAGCACAGCAAGCAGTACTTTGGGAAGAAGAGGATAACTCCTCAGTGGCACATCTGTTAGGTATAGATGGCATTCATTTGAGTAGCTTTGCCAATGGATGACATGCCAAGTCCTTTATACTAAAAGGCTTGTGCTTGATGTTAATCATTCGCTCTGTGCCAGTTAACATGTTTATCCTTCTAGGAAATACTTTGATCTATACTGGCACTTGAAATATAGCAACCAATTTTACTAGACTGGAAATGAACAAACAAGATCTTGTGTGAATTGCCAAATGGCACAGCAAAATGCAGGATGCATGTTACAAAGGGTTGCTTAGCAACTAGAAAAGGCCATGCACTCCATTTTACTATTTTGGTTTGAAATAGAAAATAAATGGTCTTATAGTTGTTTGAAATACATGGAGAGCTAGAACATAATACTGCTCTGGAGAAATCTATTTGTGAGGAGTGAGTGTCATGGGAGACAGAGAGACTCTGAACTCAACATTCAATAGGTAAGTGAAGGAGAAACTGCCTTTCAGATATTTTACCTTAAAATGTAAATGTAACAGTAGTTTAAGTTCAGTGCATGTATTGTGCTATTCAACCAGGATTTAAAACAATTGTTTATTTTTACCTTTCTTCAAATTGTAAGAGGGTTAGTTTTTTGCAAAGCAAACTGTTAGCTCATCCTGCATTTGCATGCAAGGAAGTAGAAGTTTAGAGCAGTTGGTAATTTACCCATGCAAGTTGCCAAACTCTGAATACATCACAGGCATCCTGAATGTAAGCAATATAAAAAAGAAAACAAACAAACAAACAAAAAAAAAAAAAAAAAACCAAGGAACTTCAGCATAAAATGCCTACTTCCTCCCTCTTCCAGAGCTCCCCCCATGCCTGTCAGCTGGTCTTAAATAGACAGATATGAATAATCACCTAGCAATACTTAATATTCATACAGGAAGAATAAAGGTCTCTGAAAACTCGAAGTCTCCTATAGGTCAAAGAATTCACTGTCTTTATTTTCCAAAATGAGAAACTGAGACAGAGATTAAAACTATTCTTGAAAATCATGTGGGATGTCTGCTGTGTTTTGAGAGGAGAACATCTTAGTGGTAGAGTTATCTTCTCTTCCACCAGTATTCTTACTATACAAGCATCTAAAGCAGGCATGAGCACTCGATATTGCTCAGCCAACAAAACTCACTTGCACACTCCACCTCTGTGTTATCTCTCAGCCCAGGCAATCACACGCTGGAGCCGACACACGAGTCCTCGGTGCAGCCGCAGGAACCTGCCTAACTCAGTGGGAGTTGAGAAGAGCCCCAGCCCAGACAGGGCTCAGACCTCTGCAGCAGCGTGGTACAGCAGGGTGAGCTGAGCACAAAGGAGCAGCTACTGTCAGGAGGTGTCAGGCCCTTAATCTATGTAACATGTAAGCTGCAGCCAACAGCCTTCGACACAATACCGCATGTGTCCGCTGAAAATGGCATTGCCCATAATTGCATTGTTTGCTTAGAAGGGACCTGAGATCCGGATCAAGTTCAACAAGATCTGTGTCATTCTAGTTAGTGCTGTTTTTCAAGCACACCCCTTAAGTGAACAGAAAGCCCTCTGAATCCATGACCAGACTTTCAGGGCCAAATAACTGACTGTTTCGGTTTCTTTCAAGTTGTATCGCAGTAGACACACACAGTATCCTGGATACTGGATAGATTCAAAAGTGGGAAGAAAAGGTTCCAGCACACTGGCTTTAAAAGAGAGAACAAAGTAAGTGAGGATCAGAGGGAGGAAGGCGATCGCTATGACACTAAGACAATTAATCACTGCCAGATGTTAAGGGTCACACAGCACTGCATGCTGGGAAGATCAGCAGGGGTTCTTGGACAGGGAATAGAGGGAAAAAATAACCTGTCATGTCAGTGAACTAGTCAGGGGTTTAGGGTTCCTGTCGTTTAACTATTAGTGTGCTCTTAATAATAAAATGACAATGCATTGAAGAAGAAGGGGAGGAAGATAGGGGAGTTGGCAGAAAAGAGGGAGTGACAGCTTAATAATCCCTGTCTGTCAAAAGCACTAAAAATACCATCCCAAATTCAATGCTCTTACTTTTGTAATGAACGCACCAGGGTTCCTGTTTGATTAATAGAACACTTGTTGACTGACAAGGACAAATGCGCACATGGTCTGAACACAGCACTGTGCATAAATAATTTAAATTGTACTACAGCCAGAGCTCAGCTTGCATTGGGGGTTCTGTGATAAACCCCTATGTTTCAGCAGTTCATAACATGGCCCTAAAAGAAAAGCTCAGAAGTCTCAACCCTAAAGTTGGACTGAGAAGGCAGGTTGGTTTCTTTGAAGTATGAAAAAGAAATCCATACCCTTTGGAAATCACAGACCTTTGTTAGGGTAGCGATGGTGGTGTCTCTGTTGGCTCTAGTTGTACATCTCTCACATTACAGCAAAAAGCAGATGGCTTTACACTGAACAATGCAAACAAATTTGTATTCATGGTTATTCCCACTCATCCCCACTAACAGCAGTGCTAATGACAGGAGTATATACTCATCCCAAAAATAGGGAACTTCTTTCTTTAAACTTTATTTTCAAAGGAAAGAGTTCAGAACATTTTGTAAATGGACACTTAGTTGCAAATATTTCCTGTATTTCTTTGGAGGATTAATTTAGTTTGGTTAAACTGTTATCTGATGACACCCTTTTCCACAGAAAAGCCTGCTTTTACCTCAGAAAGAAACATTTTCCACCAAAACTGACACATCTCTTTGTTCTTATAACAATGCATAAGTGCTCAAATATTTATCATATAACTATTCCATGCCCCTAGGGCCCACACATAAGGGCAATGGAAGGAACAAACAATTAGGACACTTGTAGATATACCGAGTATGTCAAGGAAGACTTCAAAATTTCCATTAATCCTGTACAGGTATGACGGAATTCACACATATCATATCAATCATAATTCACTTTTCTGAATATTTTACTCACCTGGTGAGAACACGCAAACACTAGAAACAATGCCTAAATTGTTGGCTATTTCACCATTTTTTTTCCTGACAAGTTAGAATACTTCTTTAAATTATTATTCGGGGAGTAAATTAACTCTGGTAATTTAAACAATTCATCACAATATGGTCAGAAGGGAAAAATAACGAAATTGAATATATCATCAGATTGAAAGCTATAATAGAATTTCTTCAAACAGTCCACACTTTGTCTAAGATCTGCTCTTTCCTTCCAATTCATTGGATCTTGTAATCTATCAGATGATTTTGGTGACCTAAATTCCAATCAAGAGAAGTGTTGCTGAGTACTTTCAGCTTTCCTAGCAGCCACAAAGGTGAGATTCCTTGCTACCCTTGAGGAAGGCTTGGCTTTGCAGAATCAGGCTCTCAAGGCTTAAGCAAATAAGCATTAATTTGTTAAATTTCTCTAAGTATTTCTTTTCAAAATTTTTTTTCTTGCTATTTATAATGTGAATTACAAAACTAGCAAATTGATATACATTACATTCAATAAATATATAGAAGAACTACTTCTTTGCCCTCTTCTACATTAGATAGCATTAAGAACTTAATAGGTAGTCTTCAAATGTGAGTAACCATTTTTGACTGTATTATGTCTTCTTCAATCATTGTAAGAAGCTCTTTTTTATTTATTTCCTTGACTCACTAATTGGAGTTTCAAATTGTTCTTGCAAATCTATATAGGTTAGACAAGTCTTTACAGCAACCTCTATGTTGTAGTCAAACTGTATAAGGAAAAGGGTTGTACAGCATTTCAATTTGTTGAAATGAACACAGTCAAGACTCATCATTCCTCTTCCTAGCATTGCCACTAAACTACTTCAGGTAAAATTTGGCTTGTGCTTCAGCTGCCTCCTTTATAAAACTGTAGTGAGCCTTCCCCAGTCTCGTTAATCACAGATTTTCCAGTGTTAATGGACATCACAGTATTGCACTATTATGCAACATTTCAGGAGAAAGGAGGGTCAACAGAGAACTTCTATGTAACCAGCACCTCACATCACGTGACACCAGCAAACACATCACTCCTTAAAAAAGCTGCTAAGGCAGCCCTCTGCAGAAGGCAAACATTGTTTTACATGCCCATCTCTACAGCAATAGTGTCTCATTAACCAACCTCCACTGGAGTTAATGTAATAGTTTGACTGATAGGACATATTAAGAGTTAATTTTCTAACATTACTTCATAGCATTAATGTCACCTTTATATTTATTTAATACATCATAGCAGACATAGAGTACCTCTGCCACACTTTGCAACTATTTCCACAGCACAGAAACAAACCCAGGAACTTGCTGCTTAAGCTCTCTGTCCCACAGTTTAGTTTCCTCTTACCTTTTCTTGTTGCAGTTCACTAATGTCAGAAACACAACAGATAGTTGCTGCTGCTTTGTAATGCTTCTGTTTCCTGGTGGCCCGTGATGCTGTGTGTCACCCCACTGTAAGGGTGTTTTAAGGTGCAATGAGGTTTGAGGTACTCTGAGAGACAAAGAAGCCGCCTGAGGTACTGATGCGCTGTCTGAACAAAAGTAAACAAACAGAACTGGTTACACAAGTGCAAGGCACATTCTTGCAGCATCTTCAACAAGTAGTTTTACCTTGCGAGACTGATGAATTCATTTTCAAAAGATAGAAAAGGTAAAAAAAAATAAATAAATGCTGCATGTAGACCAAACACCTTTTGGGTATTTAATTTATCTCAAGAATTTCCAGCTCATAAGGAAAGTGAGAATAACTGAAGGCCACTAGACACTCAATACATCACATTGCAAACCAGCCCTGATGTTCCATCTACTTGGACTATATCAGCCACTTCATCATCCTAAGACATCTGGAAAATGACTAATATACTTTTTGTCTCTTTGTTTTCATGGATATAACAGACTGGACAAGATTAAAAGCAAAATTTGCATGTTACAGAGACACATGCAATAGTCTACATAACTGCACACGAGTTATGTTAGTAGGGCATTTTCATAAATAAAACTTCCTCTGCTCCACAGCACTTTCACACACACTTAAGTTTGTTTCGTACTTCAGATTATTCCCCTAAATGACATACCATGATATACAGCTAAACTTTCTGCTGGATCAGTCCTACAATTACACATGTTTGTTCCACATGTGCCTACCAAAAATATCAGAGCCTCCATGCAGCTTTCTTCTTTAAAGTAAATAGCAAGGAATAGACTGTTTTATTCCTCTCCAAAACTTTAGTCCCAGTAGGCAAAAAAGAGTCTTAGTGTGCGTGAAAAGGATGGGCAACAAAAAAGCACAAAAGCTTTTTTTGCTTTTGTCACTTAAGCTATCAAACAAATAAAACCAGACTGGCTAGCAGCCAACTTGAATTGCAGTTAAATAAATTTCTATTACACTTACTCATTTTGGACAACGCAACATAATTGATCAAAAGCAAAAAGCCTCCAGAAATTATTTTTAAGTTAAAACCTATCTCTAGAAATATGATAGCAATCTACAAGCTAGTATAGGCAGAACAAGTCATCATTTTAATTTGTGACAATAAGGTGAACTTGTATTCATTCTAAGAACTTCCTTCTTGTTCCCAAAGAAAACTGACTTGTAATACAGCATAACACATGTTATGGGAAACGTTTAAAAATTGCTGTTAACAAAACACACCTCACCTCTTTCAAATGCAATAAAGAGTATTTCAATTTTTCTTTAAAAGTTTACAAACAGGCAGATATAATTTTACCTACAGAAGTGTTAGTATTAATTGTCAACTTTGCCCACTTTTTTGCAGGCCATATTCTCAAAGCAATATCCTTATGCTGATTACTCAGCTAGCAAATGCACAGGTGAGCTGTTTATTTTAAGAACATTTCATTAACCCAGTGGGGTCTTGAACTGAAAGAAATGGCTTAGTTTTCCTTTGTGCATTGTAGTAGAATATGCACCTAAATTATCAATGGCATTTACCCTCCAGCTTAAACTAGAGTAACATGGTTGACAGGAGGAGAGCTGACTTTTAAATCCAGCCAGATAGACTGTTTTCTGACAGAGTTTCAACTGAACAATACACATGTAGACAATTAGCCAGGTTTTAGAAGCTGGCCAAACCCAGAGAAGAGCTGGAAACACGTTCCTTAGTGTTTCTCATTAGAGACTGACTGACTGAGAGGATTCCATGGGAGAATGGCTTGTTCAGGGCTGGCCTTTCATCTCAGAGGCCTGTGTATAATGTGCCCCAGATTCCGTATGAGTGAGGTGGCGTAAGCATGGTCTGAACTGGGAGTTGCTTTTCACGGCACACAAGCAGTGCAGAATTCATGGGCAGTGCAGGTGGCAACCAGTGTGCCAAGCAGGGGCAGGGGTGATAGTGGGAGTGCAGGTCCTGGTGCTGTTGTTCCAGGTAGGGTTTGCCCTGTGCTCCCCTTGCAGCCCCTGCAGAGCCGCCTCACCCCGTCTGCACACCTTGCACACAGAGGAGGTGACAGCACTTGGGAATCTGAGCCAGGCTTGGGGTGAGTTCTAGACTGACTGACAATAAATGTAGTTTTGCTTTCCTTACAAATTAAATTCACTACAAGGCTGTTGGTTCTCATATCAGTCTCCAAGTATAGCTACACCTGTGTGCTAGTGAAGCCAAATGCCATCCTCAGCATTGGGAGGGATTTGCATTTGAAGTACAGTTTATTTCAGCAGTTTGCATGGAATAATTGATACCCTGCTATTTTTTCCAAATGCTTTTACAAGAGTTCAACGTGTGTTAGTCTGTGCATGTTCTTGAGCATCAGACTGGTAATCAGATAAAACCCAGCTGCATTGATAAGATACTCCAAAAGGAAGCATTAAATGCATAAATACAGTGTGTCTACCATTACCTGATATGTTGGTTTCTCCATATTTTTCACACACTGTCTTAAATTTTGCTATTAAGCCAGGATTTATCACAGTCAAGGAAGTAAACCCAATTCCAATATCCAATTTCCCTTCAGTTTTTCTAAACCACAGACTAGTACAATTTATAGAGGAGAATATATACTATGACACATTCTCTCAAAGGGAACATTTACCGCAGAATCCATCACTCTAATGACATCTTTTTTAGCCTCTGCATTTTAAGCATTTCACTACAAGTATGTCTATTCTCAGGAATTAGTAGAGCCTGTATTAGTCAATGCTAGACCACCAATATGGAGTTTTGTACAGATATAACACCTCAGATTTAGTGTAAGGAGTATGCAAAGATTGAATCTATTTTATGTGTGCGAAAAATTATTCTAGAAAAAATTTGCTCCTTTTTACAGTAGACTTTGGTCTCTTAAAGATGCATTCTGTGAGCACACCTGCATCCCTTACAGCACATCTCTACCCCATGCTGAAGCAGAAAAATAAGTGAGGTGCCTACTTTCTTTTTGCTCTCTTTTAATCTTACGACCCTTCTGTATTTAGTGGTCCCAGAGAAACCTCAAACTATCTTTTATTATTCTCCATGGCCACATTTTACTTCTCAACTATTTACTGCTCAGCTACACCTAATTGCCTTGAATGTTGCCTCTTGGAGAAGAAATTACTATCAGCCTCTTCAGATTGCTCTTCCCGATGCTGATACATGAATGATATAGTTACAACTCTCCCATTACTTGTGTTTGTACAGTTACAACATCTGGAGCCAGTTAATAACATGAGAATCACAAAAGAAGGAAAGTTTCCAGCCTCTGTGGTTTCTGAGAAAAGTCACTCAAACATACCCTACAAGCCCACAAACCAGAAAATAAAGTTCTAATTTTATTTATTTAAAATATCATTAATTTTCAGTACTTAGGGATGACAATACTGTGTGGCTGATCCTCTCATCTCAGTGTGAGCCTGATATCTGTAATGGACAGACAGCTGCATGTTTGGTCATGGGAGGAGCATTTTCCTGTGTTAAGGAGGATGCTCAGAGCAAGGACACTGTTGAGGAGCTTGTGGCCTGGAACAGCACAGCTTTGCTGCTGCTCTCCTGGTCTGCACTGCTCTGTGCTAACCTGCTGTGTCCAAAAAGTGCCATGTTGGAGCAGCAAAGAGTAGTGCCACTCTGCACATGAAAAGTCTTCATTTATTTCTCACCATAGGATACCTATTGTTCCTATTATTTAAGGCACTCACCCAAAAGATTACATATATAATAATCAACAAATAAAATAGTAGAACACAAGGAACATTTATGCTGCTGTCCAGGATTCACATGGTTTTGGAATTTGCTCCAAGAACAATTAATTACTTTTTTATAACACATGAAAATTTCCAACTAGAAAATTGCCAATAGTACAGAGCCACTTGCTCATAGATCAATTTTATATTGTAAAGATACTTATAGATTTCCACTTTGGAGTTAGAGATTTCTAGAAAGGTGTATTAGAGAAAACTTTCAAGAGTCTATAAGGCATTTTGGTTTATGTACAAGAATGTAATTGGTAAAAGAGGAGCTCTTGGAACGCTTCAGAGACCTTTAATGTGCAGCCCTTGTCTTTCCCATTTTTGAAATCTTACTCACTTGAGTAAAATAACTGCCAACTGTTTCTATCAGTCTGACAGGCTGTAACTTTCTGAGCCTGCCTTGGTCACAGAGGGCTAAGAAAAAGTGCCTTACATTGTCCTTCCCCTCTTGTTCCTCTGTTTCTGGCCTTTTTCATCTTTCTTGTGAATTTAGAGAGCTTCCCACTTCTAAACTCTCAAGCTTTCAAAGTGTGACACACGAGTTTAACACATCTTGTTAACTTAATATTTCACAGAAAAGACTTTCCTTTGGAAATATTCTAGGTCAGCTTTACCACTACTATGAGAAGTAATTTTTCTAAGGTCTTGATTCTTTTAAGTACCAAGTATCCTAAAACCGTGATCTCAGAATTAGACCCTTTATGGTTTCCCACTGGAAGTTCACAAAAAAAAAAAAAAAATCAGAGGAACAATTTTGGTCCAAGGCCATCAATTTTAAAGAGTCACAAAGGAGAAGATATTCTTAAAACAGTGGTGGAAATAGAGAAGGAAAAGCATGAAAGGGCTTCCAATCATGCAATGGATGCTGCTCCCTTGTGAACACACACTGACGTTTTCTTCTTAACAAGGAACAAAAGCTATTTTCTCTAAGGGGGAGAACAGGAAAAGGCTCAAGCTAAAGCTGGGTCAGGACTGGTGAGCACAGAGCTTCTGTGTCATTGGTTAGAGGAGTTAAAGTCCACTTAAAAGTCTCTCTTGCCTGTCCCCAGCCCGTGCTCTCCCTTTGAAGTCCGTCTTCTCCCTCCAAAATGCTGCTCCCTGGGCCTCAGCCTTCTATGAAGTTCCCTGTCCCAGTCAACTTCCTATCCAGCTCAACTTCTATCCACTTCTATCCAACTTCTCTATAGCTGTACTACCTTTCCCTTCCAAATGTCCAAATCTGGTTGCAAAACTGTCCCCCAAAACAGCACCATTTAGGAAGAAACAGATGAGAATTTGATTTATAAATATTTTTCCAGCAGTTAATAATAAAGCATTACCTGAATGGATCTTTGTTAGCAACAGAGTCCAAACACTTCTGCATTATGCAACTTTTCATATATTTTCTGACTTTTGGGGTTTTTTTAGTTTGTTTTTTTTTTAATTAACTTCTTCCTTTAAGACCTAGAGATTTAAAAGGATTCAGGAAACACATTGCTTTTTCCAGGTGAAGTAAGACACAGATTTCAAAGATCCAAACTACGCTCACTGCTTCCTGGTGCTTTCAGACAAGAGAAGGAATACAGCCTGGGGTGGGAGTAGCACAATGTACCCCCTCCCAGGCAGCACGTGTGATAGTACATTCACACACACAGAGCACAAACAGGATAATGGAACATTAAAGCTGCAAGTAAAGGTGATGGAGTCACAATTTGTAAATGCAGAATTTAAGCACAGATTTGTACTAGGATGCAGACTTTGCTAGCTTGATCACTGAACAATAGTATTTCAGGAACAGTGTACCACAGGGCTCTCATTTTTTTTATTGTTTATACACTAAACATATATGAGGACAGAATAACTCACTAATATCAACTGGAGACAAAGCCAGAACTTTCAAAACTAGAGCAATCTGAAGATGTTCAGGACAAGATTTTAAAATAAACAAGAGAAAAAGCAGTTTTTCCAAAAGAATGCTTCCTCCCCCTCTTCCTTGTCCCCTACTCCTCTGTCTCCAACAGAGTCAGCACCAGATGTTTCAGAAACCACACACTGGGCAAATACACAAGATCATCTGTCCCTTCTTCCATAAAGGTCTCATCCAAAGGGAAAAAATCTAGACAACCTAGTTCAAAGAACATGCCAGTAGCAGCAAATAGCAAGCCTTCTATTTTAAATAGCTCTCACATTTGAAAAGAAAAATAGAAAAATTTTAATGGAATAGTTTAAAAATTTCAAATTCTGAAAATCAGATCACACCAACAGAAGAGACTACAGGATATTTCTGTGATAAACACATTAACCTCAAACAGTTCACAAGTATGTAATCTATGAACATGATTAATGAGGAAAGAATATTTTCTCAGAATTAAGATTACTACTTTACTACCACAAAATAAAGCCCTGACGGGGAAGTAACACTTTATAGATTTAAGAAACAACTGAAACATTTTCCCTTCAGAATAGAAGTCTTTCACCCTAATCCAGGAAATGTATGTTTTTCCAATATGCAAATGTTTTCAAAAATGCACAGTTAATATCCTCGAATATCTTTAATGAAAAACATTTACGGGTAAATAGAATTTGTAAAAATAAAATATTTATTCAAGATTAATAGTAACACAATAGAATGGATTTAGATATTGAAATCGTGACAAATAATTAAAAATGGGTTTGTTTCAAAATAAAATGAATATATTGGTTAAAGAGGGATTTTCTTCTATGTGTAAATGTAACAGGCAATTTTTTTGTCTCATACTTTGGCTACTATTTTACTTCTAAAAGCAGCACCTGTAAAGATGCAGTCATGATTCCTGGTGACAAGTGATAGAGCCATAAGTCAGGCTGGGGAGCAGAATGGAGCAATGCCCAGGGTAGCACTGAAGGGGGGCTGGGGCAGCTGTGGGGGTTCACAGCCCCTACCTCACCATTATAACTGCGCAGTGTAAAACACCTCTTAGGCTGCTTTCAAGTGCACAGACAGCCAGTCCTGCCCCTGGCTGGCCCAGGATCAAAGGACTGCAAAGGTGGCTCCGTGCCACCGCTCCCTCTGGCTCTGCTCAGCTTCAGGAAGGCCAAACTCAGCACAGCTGAGAATCCAGCCCAGCACGTTAATCACAAGGCTTGGGTGGAACTGCTGTCATGCTGGAGTTTTCATTTCCTCCACCTTTCAGAGCCTGACTTTTTCAAAAGAACACAAGAGATGCTTCATTAATTATCAGACAACTTAATTTTGAAATGAAGTACCTCAGATTGGAAATATCCTGAAGCTTGTAATTTGAGAAAGCCACTGAAGTTTGCAGAAGTCAAGCATGTATTACCTAGAAAAGATTCACAAGAGGAAGAAGAAATTGTGAACTTATTTCAGATGTCACTTGACAGTGACATAAACACAGCACCATGAAAGATAAAGTCCAAATCAAGCTGACAAAGCATTTTCAGATCAAGAAAAATACAGCAGTTAATACTAATCTGATTTGCTAAAAGTGCAAGAAACTGAGTTACATGCTCGCTCTGTCTGGTGCCAGTGGGGCTGCTGGCAGTACAGCCTGGCACCACAGCCTTTGTCCTTTTTTCCCTTCACATGGAGAGAGACAAAGGAAAAAGAAATTACAGTCACTCCAGTGTGACGAAAAGAAGTCACAAGAAGAATCGTACATTCACGTGCCAATATCATGTAGACATGATATTGGCAAAATTTCTTATACAGAACCAAACATATTTCACTACAGTAGAGATATAATTTAAATCTTTACTGTACTCCAGCTGCAGTGTCAAGTTCAAGAGAATTAAAAATTCTTTTTTATTTATTATTTTTAAAGGGAATACAGATCAGATATTTACCACAGCTCTATATATTCCAGAAAACTCGGGACTCAGTATTTAACTGGAAACAGATGCATATTTCTAACATTTATAATTTATATCAACCTAACATTATTTAATTTCAGGAGCTGTTCACAGGAGCTATCAGAGTCTCCCACGGATGGGATGGATAAAGATTAGTGTGAACACTGGGATGTGAGGGACCAAAGATGCAAATGAGGTCACAAAGACCGAGGAGACAAATGAAAACTCCCTGTGCAATTATAAAATATTTCAAACCATAAAAAGTTTGCTGGATTATGGAAATACATTCTTTCTGAATACTTTTTTTTCCCCTTCAAATCCTTGCCATCTTTAAAAGCAAGGTGACAGCTCTCACAAGAGAAATTTTTCTTCTTCTCTGCTGCGATTTGATTTAGATCTCCTTTCCAGTGACAGACTGCCAGATTGTGTAAAGCCCAGAGATCTCTACAGCAGGCAGTCCACTAATGACTCAAAGTTTGTGTAAGATACAGAGAGGCACATACAGAGAGAGAGAGAGAGAGAACAGGAGAAGAAAGAATTAAGCCTCCATTTCACTCACCCATCAGACAGGGCTCCTGAGCACCCAGGCTCGTGCCCCGCTGACAGTGGGGAGCAGCATTACTCCAGTTGGGCTCCAGGCACGCCCAAAGGGTCACTCCAGATGTTCCATTGCCACTCCATTGATAAAACACTGCAAACTGCAGCTATTAAAAAAGCATAACATGTGGAAATGTAGTAGTGTTTTCGGTGATCTGTTTGAACAGCTTATATTTCTGGTCTGCAAAGTTTGAGAACTTTTTCTTTCAACAGGATATTTCTTTTTTTTCTCTTTTCAGTATCAGTTGCAAAATTGCCTAAAGTCATAGCCACATGTCAAAACCCTGACACCTACATTTAATGATTTCCATTTCCATTCCAACATTCTCATCCACTTAACATCCTCATTGCTTGGCTACTGCTCCAGCATTCACGTCTACATTTTATCGGTGTTCCATGGCTTTCAATGGAATAACTCCATGGTCACACACATAATTCTATCTTCATTATGCTAAGTGGACTTTACTTCAGCAGCAGTAAAAACAAAGAAGCACTTAAGTAATTTTTTATGTTTTTTCTTTTTGATTACAGTTTTCCACTTCAAAATAATTTGTATTGATCCAATTCACATATAGTCATGAACTTAAAAATAAAATAATCCAGTTAATGGACTTTTGCTTTAGCAAAAGAATCTGGAACTTTCACAGTATGGGCATTTTGAGAAAAATACTTTCATGAAATTCAGCTGAGTAGAATAGTCATAATTAAGTCAACTGTGCCAAAGCAACACATTATCACTTCATAGGAGATGCTTGTAATGGAAGATGAATCATTGACTCAACAGGCCTAACAGTCCTGTTTGACCTGCATTTAGCCTGCATTACATACAGCCAAAAATAATGAAGTCTCATTCTGCAGTCCTCACGTTATCTAACTACTTCTAGAGAAGAGCATTTCATTCAGCTGTGTTGGTAAAATGCAAATTACTAATTAATTGTCCTCTATTGTGGACAGATTTACTGAGGGACACTGAACATCCACCAGTACAAGATCTAAAGTAAAATGTCACATAATTCAAGTTAACTATAAAGATCTACCATGTGTATCACCACTCTAGGAAGTATCGTTGTCACACATTCCCTGATGTCCAATGATAGCAAAGAATGTATAAGAGAACTTTTAAAAATGTTATGATACCTTCACATCCAAAAGAGAATGAAGGCAGCAAAGAATACAAGATTCCCTAATCTTTTTTAATCTCCATTCAAATATTCCACATGCCACAGAATGAGATGGTTACTTTTATAGTTGTTTTAAAGGGCTGAGTTTTCCATTTTCTTAACCTAACTACTTTTCACTCATTCAGCTTTCATGTTAGCTTTTAACCACACAATGTTTGTCAGCTCTTACAGCCAGCAGATCCCCTTTAAAGGGAAAAAAGGTCCTCCTAGTATCTGATCTACCTGTTGAGAAGAAAGGAAAGATAATAGCAAAGGTGTTGTTGAGTAGAAGAAAAAAAAGAACAAATTTTGGTTTAGCACAATTTGATACTATTTCCATATATGAGGAAAAAAATCTCTTCCATCCATTTCAAGTCTTCCTGATGGTATCAGGATGAAAATTATCATGTTACAGAGCAATTATGCCCCATCCTATCTCCTTAACTGAGAACAGAAGAAAGATTTTAGTACTAATAGCATTTAGTACTGAAGCAATGCAAAACTGTGTTGCAAACTTCCTATGTATCTACAGTATGAAGAAAACTAAGATTTTAATGTTAAAGAAGGAAATCAATAACATAATTCTCATGTTTAAAAGTGCTCAAATTAAAAATGCCTTTTACTTTTTGCCATTATTTTTCTTAGAAGTTCTCAGCTTTAAAGAAATATTCAACAGTAGTTTTCATCTCTTTGTATTAAAGTTCTTTTGTTACCTAATAAGAAATATTCAACAGTAGTTTTCATCTCTTTGTATTAAAGTTCTTTTGTTACCTAATAAAAACAATTGATCTATTTTAATAATGAAATTAGCAATGTCGACACACTTTTGGGAAAGAAAAAGTGTGGAAAAATAATTCCTGGATTAACGGATATCCCTTAGAAACTTTCAGCCCTATGTAAAAGGAGAGAAAAAAGAAGAGTGATGCCTGGTTTGAAAAAGGGGCTTTAATCTAGACTTATGAGGACAATAAGAGCTATTAAATTGGCTGACAAGCAAATCTTTAAGTTTAAACTTGGTAACTGTTCATTTTTTCTAAAACTGTAGGAAAGGTCAGACACAAATGAATATATATGGGATCCATTTTAAAGAAAGTATATCTATTTAATCTACAGAATTAAAAAAGTCACATCTTTACCTCTACAGTAGAGTAAATAATCTTTACATACTCCTTTTTTTCTGAGGCTGACATAAAGTCACCGCGTGGGTCATAATGGAAACAGTACCTTCCACCTCTTTGTACCTGAGCAAATGACCTCCTTTCAAGATGAATTTTCCAGAAAGAAGGTAATTGAATTACTTGAGTGCTGATCCACTTCAAAGGATGTTCTTTATAGGAAGTATAATCAGATTCTGATGCTTTGATCAAGAGAATCTATGAACCTGCTCACTCGATCACAAACTCTACTATTTGCCATGAAGAGATAATTAATCAATTACAGAAATACATCTGCTCTGAGTACTTATTGATGACTTGACAGAAGGAGTGCATAATTCAAAGAGTAAAACCCTTGGGAAAGCCAGCAATGGCTGCGGACCGAGGAATTCAAATGAGACAGAGGGTGGCCAGCTTAGAGGTAAGTTGCTAATGATTAAATGGGAGTATCTGCTGTGGCTTCATTTCAAATGGAAGACAGTGAAAGGAAACGACTGTTGCTCAAATCTGGTTAGAAATATGATCTGTCAGCACAAATCTTGCCACCCTTTCCAGAGCAAACCTGGTCAGCCTCACAGCAGAACCCAATTGTTTCAGCTGTACCAGACTAAGGATCTGACCCAGAGAAACTTATCCAAGGGCAGTTTATTCACCCTGTATGTCATGCACAAACCCATGTTTCCAAGGCTTGTGTCACCTTTTTTCAAAGGGCCACAATCTTCCAGACTTTTCTCAAACACCTACATGTAGTGGATGCATTGCTCCCTTCAGGACACCAGGGTTTGGGTAATTAATATTTTCACTTTTCAGTGAAAACAAACAAATGGATTTAAGAATATTAGAGAATGGACAGCAAATATTCTAGAAACTTGGCAGTAATGAAGGATATGGATAAGAGATTAAATTTTCTTTTTTGCTCTCTTTTAAAATATGTAGGAAGGTAAAGTGAGTTAAAAAGGAAAGGCATAAATATAAAACCAATGAAAGAAACACTCAACAGAAAAGTTATTAAATCTGTGGAACTCACTGCAAAATGAAAAATTTGAGTCAGAGATATGAATTATATTGAAAAAGAAAATAGATATTTACAAGAACATCCTTATAAAATAAGTAGGTAAAGTTACTACTAGAAAGTATCCAAGTCCTCACCAGTCTGTTTATGTGCCAACCACTGTTAAAGAAAGGGTTACAGAGACACTTTCTCAGTAGGAACAGGTTATTCTGCAAGGACTCAGCCCTGCTCCATTAACTTCAATGAGCTTTCCTATTGAGTTCAAAGAGTAGGATCATGTCACAAGATTATTTCTTGCAAAATCCTGTAATGTCTCTGACACTAAATTTGATTGATAGTGTATTTGATTTCATATGCCAATTTTTGTACCCTGATATGAACCACACTGCTGTTGAAATCGACCTCAGTTTATATATATATGTCTATATAATACCAATTGTTTGTAATATTTGAAAGACCCATGCATGTTATATTTTCTCTTTATCATCACAAGATTTCACACAAATACCATAAAGCATCTGATAGATGTAATTTCTTATAATGTGCCTTAACTCCTTCCAAAAACATGCTACATTTCTTACGTTGTAGACATTGCAACTGAGAAATTAAAATTAGCCTGTATATTTAAAAGTCCAATATAATAGTTCACATGAGTAATTGTACTAGACTGTAGTCACAATAAAATTCAACTGCAATCATTACATCCATTTGCTAAGGGCTCTCACTACTGTACTATGTGAGCATCTCAGAGCATCTTTATAATTTAGGTATATAGGAAATCTGTGTCATTAACTAAATCTGAGTAATTAAGAACATCCTTGTTGAGTAGAGGGCCTCACTACTCTTAAATGTGTTATGCCCCAACTCACAGGTGCCCCCCTTCTATTCATGAGTGGTGTGATCCACAAGAAAAAACATACATATTTTTAAGCACAAAAAAACCTACAGCCACAACTTACAAGTGCTCTTCTTTAAATTCTAAAATAGACTTGAGGCTAAAATAGGAAAGAATCTGAGGGGAAATTTTAGGGAGCTTAAGAGTACCAAAATAAAGTACTGCAAAGGAAGTCATCTTTGCAATTTTATCTACACTAAATGATTCAAAGATCAAAATGTTTGTCTATTCAAAACTTCATTTTTTCCCATATCCATTTAAAATGAAAGCAGCTTCTTTTTTCATTAAACTCAATTGAATTAGGTCAAACTTTAACATCATATTTCATTATTTTGCCTTTGCTTAGTGCTTCAATGGCCAGTCACAAGCTGACTTTATCCATTGCAAGCAGGACAAGAGCTGACTGGGAAGAGATGAAGGAAGCCCTTAGAATACAATCTCCTCTCATTTTGGCCTTGAATTGTAGGCATTTGAGAAGAAAGAAAAATAAAGTGTCTGAGGTCTGGACAAAATTTTGCTGAATCACTCAGGTGAGTTCCTCAGCCAGATGTGAGAACCTCCTGCTGTGAAAGGCTCCAAATCTTTTGTGGAGGGGATCCCTCACAAAGTGTGGTTACAGCACCTGAAATTCAGCAGCAATAATAAACATCTACAGGTTTCTAAACAATCCAGGGATGCATGTGCCCCTCTTATTCCTTCTCACATTTTGAGTCTGTATGAAGTTGTTTATTTTATTACCTTTTATTTCCAAGATGAAGGAATTCTATAACCCATGTACAGAATTAATAATATTTTAAAAAGGACAGAAAAAAAGCACAAGTCATTTGAATTCAGTTTTTATGCAGCATGCCAAAACAGGCTGAAGTTAAAAGTGATAGCAGTGCACTGAATGAATTGTAAGGTTTGTTTTTATCTTTCTTATTGAACAGATTCCTGCAGTTTACTTTTTTGAGCATCTTACAACATCTTTGGATCAGCCAACAAAGAAATTCCTTTTGGACACAGCATGTGGTCAAATGAAGATTCTGTTCAAAGTGACATGAAATCAGAAATATTGGCTATATAACAGGTATTGTCTTTTTCTATACCTCTGTTCTTCATTGTCAGTAGTCACCATAACTGAAGAGGCACACTCACAAAGAAGTAAGAAATGTTCAAAGTGGGCAACAGATGCTTTATTAGAAGGCAAACCTTTCTCTTTTCTCTATTCATTTTATCCTAACACCAGCAGGTTTCCAAGGGGGAGAAAAAGCAGCTTTGAAGCTTTTTTTTTCCTTCCAACTGATGTATTTTTTTTAAAGGGTCCTAATTTCAAATGCTTTAGAGAAGTCTGACTTAGTGCTCTTATGCTACAAAACATTTAATGCTTTAATAGTAGGATCACTACGAGTTCCCCTTTGTATTTGCATTTTTTTCTGATTATTAATTGGACAGACAAGTCCCAGTCATTGGTACTTGCAGAATCCTGCTCCTCCAGGACCCAAACAATACTCATCTTGGGTGGTAGGGAGCTACAAGGGACCTTTGACCCGAGTAGCCTGGGAACAGTTTGTCAGTTTGTTGCAGTGTCCTATATGAAAACTGTTTTTACCTCCACACGCATAAGAAACTTGTGCCGTTAACACCTTAAAAAGACTTACTACACTAGTGCCTACCCCAGCCAACCTCTTAATTGAAGTCAGTTGGAGTTTTGCTCAATCACAGAATACCAGACTGAACCCAAAGGAAAACAGCAGCCAGATACGAAGCCAGGGTAAACCGGCCTTGCTGCAGAGAAACCCACCCATATCCAGCCTCAGCATTCCAAAGGTATCCAGCCTCAGCATTCCAAAAGCCAGTGTCACATGCTCAACAAAACAGCATCCATGGAGCTCCATTTCACATACAAGTTTCATCGTACTATGTTGAAACTTGGAATTGTTCACTGTAGTTATAACACGAAAAAATAGCAGGACCAGCACATTCTTATATTCCATGTCAGTGAACAGGGAAGAATAGGCATAAATAGGGCTTAATGCCTATTTATGAGACTATGTGGGAGATATATACATCAGCATTGTGTATATTCTCTCCATGGAAGCACACTAGCTGCCACTCAACACAAAAGTTTTGTTTATACCAGCAAAAGTATCAAAGTAACAGTTGACCAACCAGGACCCAGGGATATGAAAAAAGATGAGATGTTAATAAAAGACTGCAGTCAGCAGGGAGAGTTACTAGAATATAATTTTGTGTAGTACATCCCATTTGATGTCACTCTAAAACTGCATTGTGAATGAACATTTTAATTAAATAGCCAAGTTTATATTCTGTTCAATTGCTGATCAACAACTCAAGCTCAGATACTGTTTCCATCAGAATAGTTAATGTGTTAAAGAACATAGAAACAGGATGTTCTTGAAACAGAAGTAGATCAGCTCTGGTTCTATGGTTACTGAACTCCTACAGGGAGCCAGAAGCAATGAGAAACCAGGGAGCTGTTTAACTTCCAAGGGGATTCACAGATTCTGAAGTCTGGCTTCTGCCTTTATTTTTTTAGCTCCTAACCTGTACCTCAAAAGGTAATCATGTGTTCAAAATCTCTTGGGCACCTCTCTTTTTTGTTCCTTCTTTTCTATTTTCAGAGAAGTGGAAAAAGCATCTCTTGGTCATTTTTTTTAATGTGTTTTAGGTAAGAGCACAGTTACCAAGGGTCAGCCTTTGCTACATTATACTTAACATTCCCCTCACTTTCCAAAAACACAACTAGTCAGAAGTTTAAGCTGCAAACTACAGTTTCAACTACCAACTTCTGCCTGCAGAAGAGCTAACTAGCAGAGGTAACTTTTAGACTTTGCACTGTTCTGAGTCTACTACAATAAAATAGAAGGGGCCACTGTAATATAACAATATATGTCCTACACAGAGTCATTTTATTATCCAAAAGCTGAATTTCTTTTCAGCAAAGAAGCTGTAAGAGTGACAACTCAAAAAATACAACATATAAAATGTAGAATTAATACTTTCACATGACCATGATCACTGTTACATTTTTCCAAGGATACATTCAGAACACTAAAGTATCCACCTCAAAGGAGCAGAATTTCTGTTTTATTCTATTTCTTTTAATGCTCGTGAGAAAGAATGTCAGTGTTTATTGCTATTTATTCATATTTTGTGTATTAAGCTTTGCAAAAATATATCAGAAATAATAAAACAACAACAACACAAGATTAAGCAGTTGCACGAAAGAGAGAAAGTTATTTATGAAATGGGAATGTAAATTTGACTATTGAAAAAAACATGTAATGAAAGGTATCTTTCCAAGGAAAGCAAATGAACTTATGAAATTAAAATCGGGAAAGCAGGATTACATGAGGAAAACAATAATGGGGAGAAGGTCAAGAGAGATTGAGAGAGCACACTACTAAAGAATAAAGCTATTGTGTAGATGAACTGAATTAAACCAACTTCCAACACTAGGGCTCATTCAGAATAGAAAAGTAAAAAGTAATAAATTAAAAAGGGTGGAAGTGACCCAAATGTGCAGAAATTAGCTTATAAAATGTCATACTGTGGCTCATATCTAAATACGTGAATGCAATTCAAGGCTCTGTTAAATACTGAGCTTTGACCCTGTTTGTATGGCCAGGGTTTGCTCAGGAGAGAGCACCAGGCAGTTGTCAGAAGAGGTGGCTGTTGCAGTCTCCAGTTTCTGTCTTCCTGAAAATTAGGTTCTCTGTGCTTTCTAATCCCTACATTTCTACTGAAACAAGATTTATTTAGAAGAGGTTTTTATTAGAGCAGATTACCATAAACAGGGGTGGGAAAAAAAACAGGCCTTTTTTACTCACCTGTCACCAGCAGGTTCAGAAATTACTTGTTCTTATCACAATATTCAAAGTAAGCTTGACAAAATATAGTAGCAGGTGCTGTTGGATCAGTGGTCAGTGCTGATACTATCCCAGATAGCAGCACAAACAAAGCAGATTTATCAAGTGAGAGCCGGGGAGGAAAGAAGAGAATACAATATAAGGCAGTCATTATGCAACACACTGTGAAATATGATGAAGTTGCTGAACTGCTCTTTCTGATAGTTCAATAATTCCTCCTGCTGAAGAGGAAATAACACGGAATAAATTTTAGAAAGCAAGTCTTGAGTGACAAAGAAAGAAATGGTCAAGCTGCAAGATAAGTAAGCAGCAAGGCAGAAAACTAATTTAGCTGGAATCTGAAAAAAACAAATCCATTATGGTCAATAAATTAAATCCTAGATTTAGTAAATGGAATAGTTTGGTTTGTTTGGGATTTTTCTTTAGGGTTTTTTTTGTAAGCCAACTTCAGAAATGCCAGCATTTGCCTAGTATGTTATTATTTATTCACATAAAAGAAAATATAAAATCTCTAATATATGGAAGTGATAGGGACTTCACGTTAAAGCCCAACTACAAGCATTTTGCTCCCTCAATTGCTATGCTTTAGGAATGAGCGAGTTTCCAAAAGGCATGCACAGGGCAAGAATTCACTCAGACAACAGGACTGTTCACTTCAGAATTTGTCTTTCCCTAGAAGCCTCTCAGTTAAAGGATGCTTCTGTTCTCATCTCTAAATGCGTGGGCTAAAGTCACTCGCATATATAGAAAGAGAGAAGGGACACAGACTACTACAGATATCATGACTGATGAAGTTCAGCACCCAGGCAACTACTTCATACTCATTGATGTCCTCCTAGGATTGCCCAGGGTACTGTACAACCTCTTGCAGTTTTATCCCAAGGCTAGGGTTTGGAAGCACCCAAGTAGTAAAGCATTAGCCCTGAAATGCTAAAACTTCCAGGGGAATAATATTTGAAGGAGGACAGAGGTATTTTCATCTGCTATCCACTGCTGAGAGCAAGCTTTTAGCTCAGTGCTGGGGTCTAGGATCCTGAGAAAGATAGGCCCTTGCACTTACATGATCATCACCTATATCAAACAGCTCAAACAAAAAAGAACATCTCTCATGTAAATCTCTTCAGAAAATGAATAGAAAGACCTGGAAAGGTTAAAGGCTACAGCGTTTAGAGCTTTTGTTCATACCAAGGAAAAAAAAGGAAACAGTGTTCAAAAGTTTTATTCTTAGGCCATTTTCAGCAATTCCCTTTTAAAAAATCCCACTTTTATGAGAACACTTACCTTATTCACAAAGTTCACAAATAGTTTCTTTCCCTCTATGTATGCCTCTGTGTGTCTGAAAATAACAGTAAGAGTGTAAATCTTTCACTTGTTCTTTATGTACTCCCTTACAACAAATACCATCTGAAGAGTCAAGGGGAGTCCATTTAAGGTCCGTTATGTTTCAGATTTAAACATTCCCTGACATCCCCTCTCAATTAGATCCTCACTTCAGGTATTAGAATAATAGTTGTAAGATCCTCAGATAGCGCTGGCAGCTCTATACGTATGTTTAAACATGCAACACAAACACACACACCTGTAATATATCACACTTGTGTGTGTATATATAAATGTAAACACATATAAACACCTAATCAAACAGTCCAGACATCTTTTCTGTACCTGAAGATGTATATACTTACAGAAAACCACATTTTATTTAGTTGTTTACTGAATCTTCTTCAGTGAGTTGCTGCTCTGGGAATATATATTTCAACAGAGCCTCAAGATGAGTGACAAATATACTTCCAAGAACACCCATGGAGAAGTTGCTCATTTTTTTGGATTCCCCTTTTTCTGATAGCATTGGCATTTTAGAATCCTTGCTACTACCAGGGCTCTTTGATCTCTACAATTTGGCGCCACAAGATTTGCCCCCTGTAAGTTGTGAGAACTTAAAAAGGATTGTTTAAGCAGGGCAGCTCTGTGTAATTGCACATTAACCATACTTAGAATTATTATGGCTTTCTTGACATCAGAATGATGGGTTATTAGCAGTATTTTAAGGTTTCTATGCTGGGGAAATTGTAATTCCTCTCTGGATGGCAAAAAGAGTTGAATTATAGCAAAGATGAGGAAAACTAGGTTCGCTTCTGCGTTACTTAAATCCAGACCGTTGCTTAAGGGATTTATGTAATGGTTAAATTCTCACTCCGATCCTTCCCTATGGTACCAATATAGAATCTGAATCTTTCCTGTACTAAGGACTCAGTGACAGAAGCATGTCAGAAATCAGAACACAAATGTCATCCAGGAAACAATAATAATAATAATAATAATTACATAATTATGATAAAACCTTCTGCATTAAAAAAACCCAACAACGCAACCTTCCAAATCAGTAATTTTCAAAAATACTATTAACTAATGTTAATATGTGTGAGTACACAACAAGTTTTAGAAGACAGTATTTGTGACAACTAATATGACTATTGGATCTCCTTAGAGATGTCTTCTGGAGTTAAAAGATCAATAGCTCTCCAAGTTCTTACCACATGACAGATCTGGGGGGCTATAAAAAGAGCCCTGCCTACCATGTAGGACAGTTGTCTGAAGGTAAAGCTTGTCTGGCTTTCTTTTACTCCCTGCTGGCTGCTCACACCTTCCCCGTTTTTATCTTTTATCTTTTTCCTGACCATTACAGATGTCAATCTTATGTATTCTTTTCCTCTTTGTTAATACTTCAGTCCTTCTCCTAAAGTTGAGATTTCACTAGAAATGTAAAAATAGAAGGAAGAGACTCTTTTTTTCTTACTTTGCTTTAAATTTTGGTAATTAACAAACTGTTTGCAAAGTACAGAAACCCCACAATAGCTTGGACTTTTAAAAATTACTTATACAGAGTATTGCAATGCCTGAAAACCAAATTTCTTTTATGCACTTTCTCCAGAATGTCTTGAATAACATACCCACGTGGATGACACATGATGTCTTACCCTGGTAGCATACAACTACTGGTACCAATATTCCAAATGCTATTTGGCCACTCTCCACATACAAAGATAAAAAAAAAAATCCAAATTATGCAGAACTTCACTGTGTTAACTACTGCATATATAGAAAATTTCAGACTGCCATGTTTAGAAAATAAATTTTAAAAATTGTTTAAATTCCTTTGTCGTACTCTAATAAATAAACATTATTCTTCTTATTCCAGACCTGGGTATTCTCAGTACTTATTTTCTGTAACCATTGAATTGGAAGGAATCAAAGCTCAAAAAAAGATCAATATCAATTGACTGATGAGTTTTTTTCCTATTCCCTTCATTATAACTTGAACAGAACTTTTGATCACTACCAAATTTCTAAAGGGAATACTATTTCAATGTTAAGACTAATGAGACTAGTTTAATCTCATCCCTATAAACAAATCAGCTTAAGCCTAATGAAATCTTATTTTTGTAAATTAATGCACAAAGGAAACAGTTCAGGGTAAACAGACTTGTAGTATACATTGTTTAGAGACTATTGACTTTCGAATTAGCCTGCTTTTCAAACATTTCACGTCAAAAATACAGTCAAAATGCAAATGTAGCATAAACGGCTCTATAATAAATGCTCATTCAACATTTATTCTTTCTCAAATCATCTTTTAAAGCTCTTTCATGCTAATGTCTAGAAGATGTGACATTAGAAAAATTGCTTTGACATGCTAAGGGGCTCCAAGATTAACAAAAAGAGAAAGAACAAGATAAAGCTTTCAAAAGACCTATTTCAGAGGAATTATTACTTCCTTTGAAAGTCTTCCAAGGTTGCAGTGCATTTAAGCTTGTTGGCATACATGTAAATGAAGGACTACAAAAGTATTCCACTAAATACAACTTGAATTAAACCTTCAGGCTAATGTTAAGGAATGAGGATAAAGGCCAGATCCTAGGCTGGCAACAACTCATTTAAATTAAAGTTCTTTATTTGAGGACTCAAGTAAGGGAGAATTTTTTTTTTTTAATCAATACAAGAAATTATAAATATAATTCCCATATAAAATGGCTTGGACTGATGGACCTGATTGAGCAACTAGCATTCTAAAGGGGTATAGTAATGCATTGACCCATGCTGTAAAATAGAAACAGTGTCTCAACCAAGAACTTACTCTCCTTATATAGAAACATCCCACTCCACCACCACAAATACTTGATTTCATAACTAAAAGACAATAGGGATGGGTTTTACTTGTAAGTATGAAGTTGTGATTTAGCCTTCTAGTCCTTTGAGATCCAAGGGAATGTTACATGCAGTTACAATTTTCTCTTCAATGTTCATTGGGAAACATCACAATGTAACATCCACTCAGTTGTAGAGGTTTGTATTATTTGTATAAATTGACCATCAACCCCATTATACCACCCTTCTCTAGACAGAACTGTTCAAGAGCTTTAAACTGATGACAGACTGTAGGATTAACTACACAAGGCCAGAGTTATAAACAAAGAACCGAACAGGTGCATTCCAGAAAGCATCAAAGGCATTACATTTAATCGTTACTTTGCTACTAAAGTTCTTAATCTGTTACACAAAACCATACCCTACTCTTGCCAGCAGGTTATGTCCTCTTGTCTCACTGCCTTCCACCATTCAGACTTTCCATGCTGGTTGTACTTGTCCGCCCCTAAAAAGATCCACTTGCATGAGTGGTAACATTGTCTGCTTCTGTTCTCCCTGCCTTGCAATCTCTCTTATACCCATATTTAATTCACTGTGTTTCTATCTCATGAAAGGTATTGTTTCTCAGAGTAATAAAAGGCCCATTGCTTGAAATCAGACCAGGGTAGACCCAGGAAAGGCCAGACAAGGAAGAAGAGGTCTGGTACTCGATGGAGTTCTTCACCAAAATCTGTCTTCTAGTGAAAGACACAATAACATATGTCTGTGGTGAAAACACAGCCAGGTGTCTGGTCTATACAGATGAGCCAATTCCTACTCCATACCTCCATTAAATGACATACCACATTAACAGGTACATTTGCAGCTCTGCTTCCTCATAAATTGCAGTTTGTGCTATCATAGTTTTGATGTCAGATCAAGAATTATTACCTCAAAAGAACCACATCACAGCAACTGTATGAGATAGTGCTGCAACAGTGATCACAACTTTCTCTAAGCAGGCTGCTTCGGAAAAACAGTTTATTAGCATTCTAAGTTTATGTGAATGTTGGTAAGAATTTTAGGTCAACAATATATGGCAGAATATTTAGCAATGTATCTGCAGGAAAATGTGGTTTAAGAGAAACAACTAATGAAGAGCACCACCTTCATACATTTTCTTTTTCTGAAGTATCACACAAGTATATGCCACTTACAGTGCTCAGTCACCTGCAAAATCTCTCCAATTAGCACCTGCATTTCCTACAGCTACCCAGTCACAACCTCACTTGTCAGTGTGAAATCCGGGTTTGGGGAGTTTTTTAAGGGGCTCACCATCTCACTATTCACAAATGTAGATGCACTAGAAAGTTAATTTATTACTATAGCAAGTCTTAGATGAACTTAGATCGTGCAGCTTTCAATCAGTAGAATCACATACAGCAATATCCATGTACAAAGCTGAGCAGGCATGAAGTCAGCGTTTAACTAAGTCTTCACCTAACTTAAGCTGCCAAGAGATGTCAGTGCAGATATCTAATTGATGTGCCCAATTAAAAAATAAAACAAATATGTCTCCAGTATTATAACATAATTCAAACTTTGAAATATTGACCACTGAAAGTGTTATTGTAGCTTAAAAATGAGATAATTCTTCTCTACAAAATTATGTGTTCATATTGTCTTGCAGTCACCTTCAGACAGACACAGTCATATACAAGCAACAAAAAGAGAACAAAAAAAAATCTACCTCATTTTAGCCTTACACTTTTTAATTCCCCACAGAAATATCATGTGATATAATTAGGGAATTTTAGATGCAACTCTATAGATTCCTTTTTCTTAGCTCACTTTCTCTCAAGGGAAGGGAGGAAAGGTTCCTGAGATGAATGTAAGGCTGTCAGCATTTGCTTTGGTTGCACTCATATTCCACCTGAACACTGAACCATGAAAAAAAAAAGAAGCTCTTTGATGCAGGCTTCCATTCATCTGCCTGTAACAAAATGTCTGGAGCAAAACATCTTCTAAGCAGCTCATTTCCTATATGGGTAGTTCACTTGAGACTTGGCTGAGCAGGGAATTAAAAGAGATCATCTCCATAAAAATCTGCCTTGGTTAGTAGCTTTGATGGTCCCAATAAATTTTGTAATAGAAATTTTTATTAAAAGGTGGCTTCCTTATTCCTTTCATGCACAGTGATTAAATTACAAGGAAACACTTTAGAATACATCATATTGCACTATTCACTCACCCCACAGATGCAGAAACAACTTGCTGATACAAATAATCATGTATTAATATGATATATAGAGGCTGATTGATACACACTGTGATGAGTGGACAGGGCAGGGGTCCTGGAAAAGGAAAGCAAATGCAGTGCAATCAAAATATTCAGTAATTCACCAGCTGTATGTCAGTGTTTCTGACAAAGCTGCTGCTGCTCAGGTGTGAGCCCCCATCGAGTACAAATTGTATGGGGGAAAAAAAGTGGTCTCCTGCTTTCTCTATTGTGGGATCTCATCCCACACTACATTCACTTTGCCAGACTGGTATTCTAGAACCTCCCAGCAAAAAAGCAGTCCTTTTGCAGCTGCTTGATCTGACCCTTATATTATCAAGCTGACTCCACACATCTTTGGGAGAACTCCTGCCACCTGGTCAAGCAGTAACATCTGCATTAGATCCCATTACCTCTGGATTGCACATGCGGAGCTCAACTAGGTCTCAGTAAACTGCTTTTTGACTTGTTTTCCCTTGCACTTTTTCAAAAGGCCTCAGTACTGCATTAAATATTTCAGTCCAAGATGAAAACACAAGGACAGAATCTCAGGCTTACTATCAAACTGGAGTTTGCAGCCACATGCAAAGATATGTAGAGCTCAAACAGAATTTATGAACTTAGATACTAGATACTTAGATACTAGAAGTTATCAAAGTCTAAATTCGCTCTGGTCACAACTTTCATTGCATACTTTCATCCCAGTACATTTTTTCTGCAACAACCATAAAAAGCAGCAATGTGGCAGGCATACTTTTATATGCTACCAACACCTACAATTAACACCACAGTCACCGGTCGTTCTACTCACAACTTCAGCACACTATGCTTCTGGGCTTAGCCCCTGTGCCACAAACTCTCCTGCACTCTTGGGATCCACATGTTCCTAATTACATTTCCACATGCCAACAAATTCTTGTGGCTATTACAGGTCATCAGAAGGCACTTTTTCCACACATGTAGCCATGTTATTCTTTCCTAAATCAAACAGTCCAACAGCAATCTGGTATGGTTCAGCTATCCTTCACAAGCCACAGAGAAATGTCTTGGAAATCAGGACAGGGTGCTCAAATTTTAAGGATCACTACCCTTGCAGGGTATTTTTGCAACACATCTATTTTCAAAATATAATAAAATCAAAATAAGTGTCATTGTTCTGCACTTAATTTTTGGTCAAGCTTCATTTTAGGACTGTGGAAATCTTTGTACCTACTAAACTCATGCCTTTCTCTGTTTCAGTTTAGTAAGAGTTGATGTGTTTAAAGTTTAATAAGTATACTTAAAGAACACTTCCAATCAAACATATTATGATACTTTGACCTGCAAGTCATTTGACTGTAAAAAAAGTCTACTTCCATGAGTACTAAGGTAGAACACCCCACAAAAATGCTTGGGGAAATCAATTTTTTAAATAGAAAGCAATTCAGATTTGGGAAAAACAAAAGTGCACTCTGCACTATGATTTCGAGAAGTTAGTCTTTTACTCTTCTAAATTCTGTCTCCGATACACGAACAGGATTATGGAGGACCAATATCCAGATGCTGGGTACCAAGAACTCCATAATCATGTCTTTATTTTTAAGACTGACACATAGAGTCCTTTCATCTCTGGGTGCTACCTATTTTTCCTAATTAGCAGTTTGAAAGAGAATGCCAGAGTTCTGTAATGCAGAGGGAATGCTTTTTTCTCATCTCAGTCTGTTCCAAATGTCCTGTCGAGTAGCAGGAATCTTTGAAGTTGTTCCGTGACTCTATCCCTTGAATCACAATGTGTATAAATGCTGTTACTCATGCTTACATTTGGCTTCTATTTTCCCTGCTTCCTGAAGCAGGCAGTTATTCATCCATTATAAAATATTCTATGTCCATCCCTTACAACGGCCACAGAAAAACTAAAACCTGAGAACTCCTTATTTAAAATATAATTAGACTGCACATAGTATAAAACTTCCTTTTATCTGGAAAGCAGCAACATCATCTTAAGCACAGAATCAATTAACTGCATGGCACCCTTCTGATTCAGCAGCACAAGCACACTAGCCAGTGCAACAGGCCTCCTTCCATGGGACACCAAGCGAGAGTAGCTCCCTGTCTCTCAATATTCTACACACAAACCTTGCTCTTCACCTGCCTCTCAACAGCCCAGGTTGGAAGAAACCTCAAGAAATCACCTGCTCCAAGGTTTACCTGAACAGTTGCAGTGTCTCTCTGAACAGATATCACTTTTTTAGACTTTCCTGCTGGTAGAAGCAAGTATGGCTTAGACAAGTGACAGAGTCAGCAAAGTTCTTGTAAATGCAGAGCTTTCCCCATCCATTAGCCCACATTCATCAGCTTCAACGCTGGCTGTTCATTTAGAGTAGAATTTGCAATGGCTGTTGAAGGACTGGAAGGAGTCTCACAACTGTCTAAGAAAAAACAAAGGGAACTCCTCAGCTGCCCACGCTGGTGGACAAGTGTATGGATCACAAGAGCTGTGTAGTTAAACTCAGAAAAGATTTATTCTTTGCTAGAGCTTCACTAGAACAGGTTAGAGAACATTTTATTCACCTTTCCTCTTAGAGTCCCAGATGAGTAGTGGCAAAAAATTCACCCTGCTGCATTGTGTGCCAGAAGAATTTCCAGTCATATGCTCTGACTGGCAGGTATCAGAAGCTCTATTAAATACTTTCAGAGGCCCACCTAGTAACACTGCTTAGACAGATTTCCTGTGGCTCAGCATGTTATGTTTTCTGACAACTGGCACAGAATTTTCATTTTCTAGTAAAATTTTAAATAAGGCTTTTGCCTACCCCAAATATTTTTCTGACAAAAACTTCTTCCTCAGGCAACTGTTATATTTTAGTCCTAACTAAAAATATGGTATGACCCTTAGGAATTGAAATCTGCTTTACTGTTTAAGGCTTGGAACTCCAAAAACTCTGCTGTGCACAACAGTTAAACTCTACAGTTTATACCCCTGGCTAGAACTGTTTATACTATTTCGTGATGAAGACAAAATGAACCAGGCAGAAAAGCATAAACTACATCAGCCTTAGAGCAAGCAGTTAGTCATTGGTATCTTGTTTGCCTGAAATTATCATTTTGCCTTTTTGAAAACCATGCAGTATTATAAATCAACAAGCAACATAACATGCTGTCTCTGACCTTTCCTCACTAGACTAACAGCTTTATTTTAAAGTATCATTGGAACCACATTTATATAATTTGCATGAGAGGAAGAGCAAACCAAACAAATACAGAAATTTACATGCTTTGAAAAATATATTTGGATTACTTTTCCTAACAGTTTTTAAAAGGAAAATGGAATGGCATAAGCTCGGCATCATAAAAACAGATAGTTCAAAACCAGAGAAAACTGAAGTTTCCATTGCTAACAATGGAAATCAGTAACAATTAAAATTGTTGCTACTATGCTTGTAGATCTTTAAAGTCCCAAATTAAATTTCGGTGTCACAGTGAAATTTGAAGCATTTTGTAATTAGAGGTATTATATTACAATAGCAATTTTTCCACTCTGCAACGTGTTTCCACACAACATTCTCTTAAAGTGAAAGCTATCACATGTAGCACATAACTCTTCCTGAGAAAGAGGAACTCCATTTGTTGAGAAACACTCAGACTTGTCACAAACCACTACCATTTACACTTTAGTCTTCTAAATAAACATTCTGCCTTCATTCTGCACCACTTATGGTATAATTAAACAGTCCTTGTCTCTTGTCCAAACATCCACTGAAAGACTTCAAACAGCAAGAGGATAAGTTAAGTCTATGAGAGTGACAATGTGCAACAATAGTGGAACAAAATCATCTTCCTTCCTCCTGACAACATTGGAGTTCCTACAAAATGTGACATTCTGCTCTTTCAGGACTAGATAATGACTAATCTTTCAGCTTGATCAACCGTGTCTTGCAAGAATAAAAAAACTTCCCACCCCCCAACAACATTTTTAGTGTACTGGGAAAGCACCTCCAGGCCTAAGAGCAAGCACAGAAAAGCAGCCTTCTTCATCCTGGTTTTCTGATGCTTAGTCCCCCACTATCATTCTTTCAGGTGAGTCAAGTCTCAAAATGTTGCTCTATAGACGCTCCAAGAACTGGAACAAAATCTCCTATATTTGTAGATGGATCTCTGCAAAGACAGATAAAGCTGCCAAGGTAAACCAGTTTGACTGTTTCACTCCAGCTGCAGGTGCACCATCTTGTTCATGCTCTCAGCAGGTTCCACGTGCCAACAAACTGCTTCAGAGAGTTATCAGGTGTTGGAAGGAATCATAAGAGTTTGTTAAGCTGGACCACAGTTCCCTCCAGGAAAAAGTGACATCCCACAGTGTACAGTGGTGTCATCTGAAAACCTCAGGTACAAAGCACATGAGCAAACTTAGCAAAGCACTGTCGATATGCTTTCTATCAAACGCTGCTGGATAAAACATAAGCAAACTAATCCGAGGGAACATCCCCACCTAGATAATGCTTGAGTGTACAGAGTGCAGGCATTCAGTATTCTTAAATTTCATACCAGTACAGGGGAAAAAAAGTAAATCTGTGGCTCTCAATGGTGCTGATACTTTGTCAAATAAGCAAGGCTCTCAGAAGTTGAGTTCTAACAAGTAATACTTTTTGTCTTTTCTATATGGAAGAAAAAAAGCAAGCAAACAAGGAAAAACACTAAAAAAGTTGCTGAATGAGCTTCTAAAAGTTCTTGAAGAAACTAAGCCTCACGTGTTTGATACTCACACTCAGATAATATGCGTAACATTTACAGATCTGGTCAACAAAGATTCTAAGTAGAACAGAGAGCATTGGCACATTGCTTGTTTAGACTAAGATGAAGTTTTGCTCGGGTCCTTTACCCAATCATTTTCATCTTAAAGTGTAAATACCACTTAACCATGGTCACGGACCACTGGAACACCAGAATTCTTTGACTAGCCAGTAGTTCGTGTGACAAAGGACGGATGTGGTCTCTGAGCCAACCATTGTTACATACAGATTTATGGGTGGTTTTTTTCTGCCCTAAAAGAAATTAGGCTCTTAATTTGCAAAAGCTTGACACAAGCAAAGTATCATTAGAAACTCAGAGCATTCATCTGGAATACATTATCCAAACAACAGATACTATAGCAATGGGTCAAGTCAAAATCTTACCAAGATGGAAGTTTCATGATGGCAGAGAAATCAGGGATATTTCTTCAACATCCCTGAGAAAAAGTAATTTGCCATGATTTCCTAAATTTGCAAACACACCAAGTGTGATTTCAAATCCATTCCTTATAAAATCATGTGGTCTGGGAGTACCTTGTCCTCCTTGTTACTTCTATGCTGCATCTGCAGCTTCGTTATTTCTATGCTGTTTTATTTTTCCAGGACTCCAAAGCAGAAACCTACTCTAAACTTGTATGATGCTTCAGAAAACCCCTCTGCCTTTCCTTTTTCAGGAGAATGGTCTTTGTGGTCACTCGTTTTTTCATTTTAACATCAGTTGTGAGCGCATTCCATAAAATACTTCAACCATAACAAATTTGTGGTCCAGTTATGCCTTATTCATTTTGATCCTTCATCCATGTTGATAAGGATTTAATCACAGGAGTAATCCCCCTGGTTTATTTGAATGACCTTGATTATCTGGACCCTAAATTTGTAAATACCTGCATGTAGATCTCTTTAGCTTGCAGTAAAGTGCCACAACTTCACTTATTCTCCGAATTTCTATTTGAATGGTGATTTCATTTCCAACATGGTATTACTTTTTCCTAATTTTTTTTGTTGTACCAGAGTAAAAGAAAGCCTTAAAAGACGGTAAGCAAAGGAAAACAAACTTGCTCATATCAGGTGATGCACTGGAGAGTTCAAAAATGTGTGAACAGAACACAGGAAGAGAAGCAATAGTACTTTAACACTGAAAAATTTAATAATCTACAAGAAATATAAATGAGAGAAAAAACAAAAATAAAAGCATTTTACTCTAAAATTTAACAAAAAAAAGATATTGCATAACCTGGGAAGGATTTCTGAACAGGTAAAGGTTGTGAGGGGATGCTTTTTATTGTACATGTTTTGCTGGCAGTTACCAATTTTGAGAATATAAATCATTAAGAAGGTAGTTTAAAATTTCAAGCAACTTATGGTCAAATGCACTGCGCCTTTGGGAGGATCTGAGGTACAAGGTTACTCATGATTTAAATAACATTGGCAGTGATACTTTAGCAGGTACTTCATGTGATCTGCTAAACCAGATTGGCATTCAAATTACCCTCCATTTTCATTTTTGTAAACAGGATTGAGTGAAAGCCAAACTACACAGAATGACAACTAGAATCAAGTTAGTTAATGGAGTGACTAAGCCAAAGATGTTTATGTAATTTTTTTATGTAAATGTTAATATATGAAAAGCATTAGCTAATGATAACTATGGCACAGTGGTACTTCCATTCATTCTACAAGATTATTCTCAATACTGCAAATAACAGCTGAAAAAGCTCATTTAGTACAAGCTATTCAAGAGCTGTAATTTTGAATCCTAAAACTCCAGCCACATGGTACTGCAAAGAGACAAAGTATTTTCCTTAGAACACTGTAGTAATGAACAGCTATTCATATGTCAGTAAGGAATTACGTTTATCTTATATGTGAGCACTATACAGAAAAATAACTCATTTCCATGAAAATAAAATAGTACTAAACATATCATATCTATATCACCAGCCATTGATCTGAATCTCCTTAATTGTCATGCTAATTTAAGCCTCAAAACACAGTCCTCCTTTACAGTAATTCTGTGAAGCAAATGGAGAATCTTAGTCACGAAAAATGATGAAGTGATGATTATCTTTTTCACTCAAGAGAATAAGTTTAATAACTTCCCAGTCCTTGCCTTTTGTGAATAAAAATAACAATCATCACCAGCTATAAGTAAAAATCCTAATTTCCTACCATGCCTATAAGCAAAGGGATAAAATAATGAGAAAGCAAAGCAGACACTTCTGTGGTAAGAAGATAGAAGACAATCCACAATCCTATACAGTAGCACAGCTGATAAATGACTATCATACTGTAGTTCTTTGAGTAATTTTCTTTAGGATGACAAAGTACCGCTGCTGAATTCACAAAAGAGGTAGTTTGTCCACTGAATGCAGATATATCATTTAAAATGACAGTATAAGCTCAGCATAAAGGTCTGTGAATACTATTTGCAGCAGAGCTTTGTAGAGATTTGAATTTCTAGTTTCAGCAAATGAAGTGATTGCAAATAATAGCAGCTTTTCTAGTGTATAGCATGTGCTTAGGTCTTTGAATTAATTGCTTTGCTTTTGTAAATGCTGGGGCACAGTAAGTGGTATAACCAAGAAAGCCAAATGTCCAGAAAGGGAGGAGGGAGGCAGTTGAAAATTACTAGCTAGAAATCACTCTTATACCATGCAGGAATAGACAGTGGGATGTGCAGTTACGTTAAAGGTGATGAGAAAAGCAGATAAGGTAAGAAATGCACTGCATCGTTTAGGAAAGGACTGTGGGGTGGCTACAATGCAAACAGAGGGTACATAAGCAGGTATCTCCTTTGTCAGTAAGGCTGAGCTCACATAATTATTTAGCCCTTTCCTTGTTCACACTCCATATTCATTTCCTACCTAATATTGCCGAGAAAGAGAGGTAGACAAGAAGCTCAAGAATTCTAATAACAAAAAGCCCTCAGCTGCTTGTTTAATTTCACTTGAGTTTTGTGGCAGTCACCGTATGCACTTACCCTAAATCAAATGCTCCTGCTGTGCACAGTGCCAGTACTTACAAGATCAAAGCCTTACAATAGATGATGTGAGTTAGTAAACTTCTAAAATATTGAAATTGAAATGGGACACTTTTTTAGCAATCTCATAATTTCCAAAGTAAGCTTTCTGTTTACCATCTGCATCCACACACACCCCCCACCCCCACTCATGCATAGATATATTCAAGGTCTTCCATTACATTGTGTTGTGTCGGTGTTGCTGTGGCTGAAACCTGGTGGTAAAACATACACACAATGCTGCAGGGATTATTGTTATCCACCCCATTATAAGTGAAGGACTGCTTACACACATTGCAAAAGGTATTTCAGGACGTATTTGCAGGATGTTCCACAATATCCATGACACTGGGAGCTTCAATTACTGGAGATGAGCAAGCAAGCTCAGCCGACAGACTGTGCCCGCTTAACTTGAATTATTTTATGCTTTGTCATTAGTTTTGCTTTGCTATATCGTGCTACAGATAGGCTTATTTAAATATGTAATTAGTATGAGTTGGATTCCATGATCCTCTTGAGTCTCTTCCAACTCAGGATATTCTATGATTCTACCTCCAAATGTGCCATGACAGCAAAGTGTCAACAGACAAGCAACAACTCCTACAACTGTGACACAGGCAAAGAAGGGAGAGATCACTTCTGACAGTGTTCTCCCAAAACACCAGTGGGGAAAAGGGTTTTCTAATGTAGAAACATGTATATTAAACAAGTCAGTTGTGTTGTATCACTTGAATGTAAAAGTTTTTCATCTTACTCTATTTTTTTTTTAAGTCCGTGAAATATACCTGAGTTTTCTATTGAAAGTTTTGAATAGTCTTTGATTAAAGTGTGAAAATCAATTGTAGGCATGAAGAAACACCCTTCATAGGAAGGGAAAACTAGACATTTGGTCAGTAGCCTGATTTAATAAAACAGCAGTAAAATAGTGGAACCAAAAGGAACTGACATAACTAATCTTTTAATCCTATCTTCTTCTTCTTCTATCCATTTGTGTATAGAATAAAGGGGGTCGACAATAAGCCATAAAAATGCATATGTTGCCCAGCAGGGTTTCCATTTTGGCCTGTCTCATGTGCTATGGAATCGAGATTCTCATCTTTCAATCTGAAAGTGGTCGAACAGTTCTATTTATTTCCAACAAGCTGTAGTTCTCTCTAGCACAGCTCACTGTTAGTATATTACCAAAACAAAGAAAACAAAACAAAAAACAAACAACAACAACAACAGCAAAAACAACAAAAAAACCTGAGAGTTCAAAATAAAGAAACAGGTGGAAACAAATAATGTAGAAGCATCTCAAACACCAACCCGTAAATGCAAAACCCTGTGTTTTAGTACCTGTACAACAGATTGGCAAAGTTACCTGGATAAATCCACACAACTTTTCAAGTCAGAGAAAAGTCTTTAAAGAGTTACTCATAGTAAAAATTTAGGTCAGTTAAGTCTTGAATATTGTACATAGAAATAGTCTTGTCTACTTGGTTAAAAACTATACAATACAGTGTTAATAAAATTCAGGATCCTGCTTCTCTTGCTGATTTTATCTCCAAATTATTACTACTATTATCATCATTACACCACCATTGTACTAACTGAAGCTTATTTTTCATTAACTACCAAGTTTAGTCTCTTTTTTTTTCCTGAAGAGATTGCTCCATGGAATAATTTTGCTCAGCTGATTAGCATTTGCTGTTGTTTGAATCGCGAAAACATTCATTCCTGTAAGTCACTTTAACCACAAAAAGCAAACTAGTTACAGCATTGACCTTCAGCTCTGCAAACAGTTCAGCAGTTTCACAGAATTAATATATAATTACTCAGCCTTTTTCAGAAGCATTTCCTACCATCTTCTAAACAATACTAAATCAATTTATCAGTGCCAGTGTGGAGTTTTTTATATAGCTTCAGAAGAGGTAAGCATCTTCTTTCAATCTGAAACCAATTACTGACTTTTCCCCATTTAAATTTTTAAGCTACTTGCAGACTGAACTCTGCTGATCTGTTAGAAATTCTGCTCTAAACATGCAGATCTTGGAGATGATCCTGTGCAGAGCTAAGAATTGGACTCAATGATCCTTGGGGGTCCCTTCCAACTCAGAATATTCTGTGATTCTGTGATCCATTTCCCAAGAAAGTTCTTTCCCTTGAAATCCTCAGTTTTCCCCCTTATTTATTCTACCATAATTGTCACAGAAGTAGCAGCAGGTTTGTGTGACAACTTGATGTCTGTGAAATTACTCACGAAACAACTAGCAGTTTTCCCCAGTAAAACAGGAATTTGTTTTTAATACAGAAATATATTTGCTATTATAATCTCTGGGTTGTGATGTTGCTGTCAACAAAGAGGAAACAGTTTCACTATTGAATGTAATTTCAGTTGGCTGGAAGAAGAGTTAGTTCTGGTGTTCTGGTCTGAAAGTAATAGCATAGGTGTATAAAAATGAAACCTTGATAAAAGAAATAAAAAGCTGTCCTGCCACAGAGATTGCAAGGAACTCAGGTACTCTAACTACTTTAACTCTAAGAACTCATTTTAGCCAGAAATATGCTAACAGGACTCTTTTTACACATCAAGCAAACAGCTTTGCTACTAATTTTTCTCCTTGCACTATTACAAAATATAATGAGTTTGCACAACTGCTTCTGTAAGCACAAGATGGTTGGACTTCAATGATCCTTGGGGGGGTCCCTTCCAACTCAGGTTATTCTGTGGTTCTCTGTATAGGTGTAAGCAAAAGCAGATGATCAGGACTTACTATTAAACTCCTGCAGATGTCAGGAAGATTCCTAATATTGACAGAAAGGTATTTTTTAAACACTTATCTTCATAACATCAGGTGATGTAAAATGAGATACATCAGCTTATGCTAGTGGGAGATTTTGTCCACAGGAGGACATGGATATTTAGTTCACAAGTATGGAAAATCTTTTCATATAGGAGTTTCCAGATACTTCTTGTAGCTACAGATACAAGCAATTGCCAATATTTTATAAAGATGCTTATCAGAATTTACCATTACATTACACCAGCACTCCTTTTTTATTATGATATATATCTATGTTGTAGAAATACAATAAAGAAACAATAAAGGTTATTTAATTTAGTTATTATAATGTCCTAGATTGCTTTCCACAAACATCTGTCTTTTCCAAATCTACACAGAACATCACCACAAGCATGACACTGACAAAAAATAAACTGAAAATAAAACAATTGGTTCAGATCCTCAGTTAATATAAGACAGCGCAGCTCCATTCATTTAAAACAGACTACTATAAAGATAAAATAGTTTCTATCAGCAATAGATCTGTGTAACTGTATAGAGTTACACAGCTCATGGGATGTTTTATTACTCTGCCAACATCTGTTTAGTTTCCATTTCAACT
The DNA here is from genome assembly GCF_003945595.2 of Pipra filicauda. Classification (NCBI taxonomy): domain Eukaryota; kingdom Metazoa; phylum Chordata; class Aves; order Passeriformes; family Pipridae; genus Pipra; species Pipra filicauda. The sequence goes on along the minus strand of NW_024104609.1, from coordinate 1,896,219 downwards.
CCCCTTAGTAAATTGTTCTTCTGTTCATGAATTTATTCTTCACTCAAGTTCTGTGAAAGTCACCAACGATCTGGGTCACTCCATCATCAGACACCTTAAAAGATGCTTGTTCATTGGACTTAGGCATGTGATGCCTATTGACACTTACAAGAATCCCATCCTGATGCTACAGAGTATTTTTGAGTGTCTCTAGAAGATTTAGCACTGTCTGATTAAGCTGCTGTTTGCAGTGAAGTCTTAAATAAACGATTATACTTGTATCACAGTTTAAAGAAAGGGTATATATATTTTAAACTCCTCAAGATTACCCAGAAACCATGCACCAGACAATCCAAGTTTTAAAACCATACATACTTAATAATAATCAAGCCAATCTCATTTTGATCTATGAGCATTACTTGGCAGGAGGAAACACCTTACAGCTACTCATAAGTAGAACTGAAGTTCAAAAACTGAAGTCCATGGAAAGGTCTTTAATTATAGGTACAGTGTTCTTACTTCCTCTTTCAATATCTTCAAATATATAAACAATCAGCAAAAAAAAAAAGAATTCTTTGATACAGCAGCACAGAGGAAATGTATTCAGAAGAAGGAAGAGGAAGGCAAGTCACTAAGAGAACAGAAGAAACAATTTCAAAAGGATTGTAAAAAATGCTCGGGTTTATGCTTTGAAATATGTTACAATTTTGGGAGACTCAGAAGACTACGATAAAATGAGACTAAAATTATTCCTAATTGAAAAGTTTTCCCCAAATAAAACACTTTAAAAAATGTTAAAAAGTAACAATACATGGTTTCAAAATCTACATATGCCTTGAAACTTGTGAACTAAACTGAAATGTATCATGATTAAAATGTTAAAGACAGCTGCTGGCCCAAATTTATGAGAAAAAGAAAAAAGTTTATTAAAACTTACTACCTACTTCTAACACTGCATATAACACTCCCTCCTATTAAATCAAATTAATTATGTTTGTGTGCTTACGTATACTTCTGTGTGTATCTATGTATATCCATACAGACACACTTATAAACACACGGAGAGTGAGCATCAAGAAATCTGACATTAAAGAGCTGAAAAGTCTACCCTTCTTACAGTGGGGATGATCAAACACAGGTTTGTGTGTGCAACCATAATTCAAACACCTTCAGAATACGAACATAATTTTTCTCTCCTTTTGTACCTCTCCCATCTGCATCCCATTCTATTACTCTTGCCCTGTGATGCTTCCTCCCCCTGCCTGGCCTGGGCCAAACAGATGTGTTATTAGAGCACAAAAAAAAAAAAAAAAAAAAAAAAAACAAAACAGCCTCCCTTCCACCTGATGCCCAGGTTCAGATATTCAGACACAGCCTGGCCTCAGCATTCCAGAACTTCCATTGCCAAGGGAGTGCAGATCCAGATGATACTAACTGGAAGCCTCTGCCTGGCTGTGCAAAAAGAGCGGGTTTCACCAAAGGCATCTACACTCACCAGAGCTCAGTGACTGTCCACAGCCACGATAAACAGCATGTCACTGACACAAAACTCCAACGCTTATTCTTCTCACCAAATTTGGCTTCCTGGAGTAAAAGCCATTTTTCAGTGTCAGGATCATGACTTTTTCATTATGTGCAAAGATCTCTCTCTCTACCCTTATTCTCAAAGTAGCATAACTACTTTTGCTGAAATTTAAGGTGGGAAAAGTCAGGTAAAAGTAGGTGTCTTGAAGGGAAGTTTTGAAATGAAGCTATTGAATTTTAGGGAAGCTGTCAGCAAGAGGTAAGTATTTTCTAATGGGAAATTTCAAGAAAGCTTCACAAGTAGTGCTACTACAACTGTGTAAAGAACCCATGCATTTCCAAAATACTAGTGAAACAGCACCTCTTAGCACCTGTAGCATTAGAATGCAAATCAGGTTGAAGACTTCAAAAGGGGAGTTTTATGACAAATTTCATCCGAATTGCACAAGTATTAAAAATACAACAGCACACTCCTACCTTTAATACATTGGAAATTGTCCTGTATGAATCTAGGATAAGGCTGCAGAAGGAGAGGTCAGTAGCCAGCCAGCAAACAGAACCCATGGGTTCACTACAGAGTAGTGCTGTGTCCAAGGCATGTGGATGGGAACCAGCAAAACTAGTACCACTTCTGACACTTCTACTTCCTCCTACCTGAAGGTACCTAAAGATTGTAGCACAGGTTCTGTAGTACGAAATGAAGTAGAAATTAAGACAAATATAAGAAGCTTTTTGCTAACTGTACAGCCACTTGAAAGTATGTTTCATAGAACGCTCCTGAGAAAAATAATATACCTTCAAAATTCACCCAAGATGAACTTAATAATCCTAATTCTTATTCAGGAGAATAATACCACTCACATCTACAATAGGGCACAATTTTTGTTACTGGTGGTTGGTTAGCTGCCTGAGATAGAAAATTCCATGTCTCCCAATTAAATAATGACTTCTTTTCAGTGTTGCTATTTAAAGCTGATAAACTTTGTAAAAACACACGTTTCACAGGCTGCCAGGACTGGAATTTTAGTTTTCACATTGCTGCTCCAATCCATATTTTATTGTGCGTATCTTATTTTTTTTCTGTGTAGTGTCATTAATCTGCTCCCTGGCTGTGCAGAATAATATCCCACAAGAGCAGGCTGCTTTTTGAATATTTTATTATCTCTCATTGTATTTCCAAACTAATATATATTTACAAATTCAACCTCCTACAGGCAGAACTATATTGTTTTCCCTCTATGTTTGAGAACCAAGGCATAGATATCCAATATAAATAGAAAAATCTATCTACACTCATTTGCGTTGAAAGAGAGAACCAATCACGTATCAAGCTGTGCAAGAAAAGAGGGGGAAAAAAGATTTGCATATTGCAGAAGAACATAGAGGGGGAGGGAGGCACACAAAGGGGTTATGTTCCTGTTGGAATACATCTTTCAGTTCTGCTGAAGGACAACTCTCTTTTCAGCATAGCCCTCTCATATCTGAACAGCTCATATGCAAGGGGGAGTACACTGAAAGGGCTTGGATGAGTATTTATACCTCACAGTCCTGGCTCATTTCATCAGAGATTATTCTGGGGTTGCCTATTCTGACACAGAGATAATTTTTTACCTTACTTCTACCTGTAGCATTTTAGCAAGAAGAGTGAAAACACCTTCCCCTGTTCCCCTCTTCACCTCAATACTGGTAGCAAACATTGCACTAATACACTGAACCCCTAATGCTTCCTCCACAGCAGGGAACTCCTGTGAGACAAAGACGGATCTTTTCTAGTTTCTGAATTAGGCAAAGCTGAGCTTGAAGTTAACTCTTCATAGAAGAATACACTGGAATGTCCACTTGGTCCTCACCACTTGATTTAGAAAGAGTAGAAAATCCTCTTACAAAGTCAAGGGAAGACATTCCTGTAGGCAAGGCAGGATGTCTTGGAAGTGCTTTCACCATTCTCTCACAGACTTCCTGAGTGCCTTTGGCACTGAGGTCTCACTATGTCTTCATTCCCTCTAAGAGAGACAACTCATCATACCTCATATGGCTGTAAAGATGATAAATGTAGATGGGAGGGTCTGGGAGCTCTCTAGGAAGATAAGGAGACACATTCACTAGAGCCAAGGTTCCTGCACATTTATCAGTCAAGTTGTGCGAAAGATGAAAAAGGTAGAGAGAAAATGTGGGGGGTTGCCCATCAAAGAAACCCAAAACTCACTGTGTTGAAAGCCCCAAATTCAATTTTTCTAGGCATGAATATGAATTTTAGCCTTAAAATTGAAAACACTATAAATAAGAAACATGAAAATATTATAAATATGAAAATACTATATACACCATGCACAGCATTTGCAAAGCCTTTTCCTTTTTAAAGTCTTTTGTTGGCATCCTTAGGTTTAAGCACAACAATCCAACTGCATAAGAGTATCCCAAGACTGTAATCTAAACTACAGAACTAAGGATACCAAAAATAGGTCATCTGATATTTAGAGAGACATGTATGTCTCTCTGTATGTGGGACATATTGTAGATATCAGATTTTCTGCTTTTTTGATCCATACAAGATTTGAAGCTGGTTTTAACCAGCTATTTTCTATTATATGACAAGTAACAACCATATGAATGCTGTTTTAAATATCACTCCTCATTCTTCAATATGAAAATGTAGAGATACATGATTAAAAAACATGGTCAAAAATAGCAAGCCCAAAACCTGATGCACCCTACAGCGTTTCACAGCAACTATGTGTATTTTATTCTCTACTTCAAAAACCAAATATTTTGGATTACATCTTTTTCATTACTCAAATTTAATAATGTGACAGCTACTCAGCAGCCTTGTTCTTCAATTACAAGCAATTGCTATAGGTGAGCAATTTTTCAGAGTAGTAGGTGAAGGGTTGTACACTGTCACACAAATGACTAAAATTCAGTGAAAACTTTCTTTTCTTATTGGAAAATAATTAACAATATGCTTTTACATTATTATTAGGTTTTATTATATCAGTTCCCTGACAGATAGTTGTTGCTTAAGTTTGAAATGAAAGTAAATAAAAACTAAAATTCATGTATTGAAACAACAACAGATATTTGTCTTACAAAGCTTTCTTGTAAAACTACTTATGTTTTCCAACATAACCTGCATCACAATTTACACTACTTTGTGGTATCAAATCAAAATAACAGTAGCAAATTCTGCAGAATCTAAGAATTAAAACCTTTACTGACTTTATTTACAATATACACTAATAGTATATTGAGGAAAACTCAAGAAATCTGTCCTCATGTAGAATTGAAAAAAAAAATGTTTTAAGAAATAGTGAAGCAAAGGGAGAAAGATAGATAGATGTTAATTTTGTATAACATTACAGACAGGTAGAAAAGCATAATGCCATGCCATGGAGATTAAGTCATTAACCTTTTCTTTAAAATGAGGGAACAAATACATTGACTTACCAAAGATCACCCAAGAGCACCATAGGAGAGCTAGGAACTAATTCTCTGAATCGCAAAAATCTGAGCCATATGACTGTCAATTCTATAATAATTAAGGCAGATATTGCATGCCTCTTATGTGAATTAGCAAAGGTCAAGGAACAGTGTCATTAATAACTGAAAATACTCCTGTGGTGTCTCGCTTTCCTCACCAGGAAAGTGCCTGCACAAAAGTCACACAGAGGCATCTTTCCAGGTACAGGTGCAAACAAGAGAAGACAACATTTTTCTCAGTAACCAAAGAACAGAGATGCTCTGGACACTTTCTGGAAACCAGCAGCATGCACACTGATAAGGATGTAGGACATGTAAGCACTGACATTTCTTGTTTCTTATAACCACTTCTTTCAGCTCTACCAGGTAAGGTCATACATCAAGTCCAAAAAGTAAAACGTTGTTTCTGCAGCTCAGAAAGTAAAGGATATTGTTTGGATCAAAGTACCTGGGTCAGCATTCAAGTGAAGCTGTTCTGCTAGATTAAACAATAGATGCTTTATTTCTTTTTATTTTCAGATAAAGGAACTACTGCACTTCAATGTCAAGTTCATCCAAAAGCATATGACTGAAAAAGCAGAATAACCAGCTTACTTTCATTTAGCATAAAAATACCAGTTTTGAATAGAAGTATGAGATCTACTAGTCCAAAAGGATCTGGGAGCTAGAAGCAATCAGGTCAATTCACAGCTTACTGACAGTATTTTCCTTTTTTTAGTAAATTGGTCTTGAATGTAAAAGATCTTGACAAACTTACTTTTTCTAACTCATCTCCAGCACAGATGGCACTGCCGTTATTTACTAAATAAAAGCCTTCTTTAAATCAAAATAGTACTTGACATAATAAGAAATACATATATGCTTTAATTTAGTTCAATAAAATATAATTCCCTATATTCTAATATAATTAAAGATAAGTAAATCTTTATATAGATAAACATTCAATTATATATGCAACATAGTAATTACAACCATTCTTTATGAAACAGATGAAACCACGAATATAAAACAACATTATAATCAATTATTTCAATCAAGTTTTTCTGTTTGCAGAATTAACAGGTATTTCTTATATTTTTATTTAAAGAAATTGACCCACTCTTATGAGAAATGAAAAACAAGCACTTTGTAGGCAATATAAATCCTAAATTGAATTCTCTATGCAATAAAACTTATGAGAAGGGTTTAATAGCAAGTATTATGCATAACACCAGCCCAGTGACACCAAATAAGAATTAAAAAAAAATGCTTTTCCAAAATGCAAGAACAAAATTCTATGCATTCATGCTTTGTCCATACTGGCTATTCTTGCTTTCTTGCTCATGTACTGAATACACACAATATTTTAAATAGTCTGTCCATCTAATGCAAAATGAGTATGATTAATGGCTAATTGCTCTTTCTTGTTTGCTATCCTTCGCATGCTATGATATCAGAGTTCCACAAGGGCAACTGTAGTGGGCTGGCCAAAAAGCCTGGAGGGGAAAATTAAATCCCCTTCTTAAGCAGCAGACTAGCAGTCTCCTCCAACAAAGGCTTTCCTTCCCTTGGTGGTAATGTGATTCATTTTCCTATAAAGAAGAAGGCTGGTATTTCAATGCGTAAAGACAGCCATTACTGTGACATTTAACAAGCCTGAAACCTCTGGCTTTCTTGCTAACCTAGATCTGCCTTAAGGCTATCAGAGACAAAAGAGGCCTTCTCCTCCAGCAAGCATCAAAGACCTAATAAAAAGCCAAGAACGAGTAGGCAGTCAGCTTCTGTGTCAGAAATGCAAAATAAAAATATAATATATGCAAATTTGAGGCATGCAAAAAAATCATGGAACATTGCTTGTGTGTACAGTTGTACTCATAAAACCTGTAATGCACTTTCTGAATTATTCAGCAAGAGGAGGCTGAAAAGCAGCAAAGAAGCTTATTATGTTTGCTTTGCTTCATAGACTATTAGGTGGACAAAAAGAAAAAGGAATTTAGTTACGCTTGCTTATCTCCTAACCTTATAAACTTGGGATTAACAGATCAAAGGAGGATTTGGTTCAGTTGATAGAAAATGGAGCTCTTTTATAGCCGTTTGGTCTCCCTGTCCCTTATGATCAAATGAGCTTAAGCAATTGATAAAATAAATGGGGGTTTGAATTCATGAGGTTTAGTATATATATTTAATATTTGCTGTATTGCATTGTACATTTGCATGCAAAATTAAGTAACAAGTAAAAGAAGATTAAACATTGCACTTTTTTTTATTCTGCCCATGCTGGAATCCAAAGTGCAAACACAAGGTACTGTACTGATATGATTTAATTTGGTTCATGATTTTATGAGGTATGTGGGGTATCCCATGTACTACACATATAAAGTGTTTCTGATGCTTCATTCTCTGATCTTGCCATCGGCCTGAAAATTAACCCACATCTTAACTCCATGTTGGGGAGCCTTGTAATGCTGAGACGTGGAGATGGAAACACCTGGTCTCAGTGGTGCAGGCACACTTTGCTCCACACAGCACTGACATCAGGCAGCTCTCTATAGGTTACTAGAGACGACAAGGCATTTCAAATTACAATTGCAATACACCAAAAAAGTGACCTTAAGATGGCAAAGATGCTAATGCTTCGCATTCATTCACCAACTCTTATTTTGCACCAGGATGGAGGTGGTTGGATGACAGAAATAGTTTCACCTTTTAAAGGAACACACATATTCATTGTGAATCAAAATTAAATTACTTGTGCCTTTAAAAGCTGAGGTGAATCCATTTAGCTATGAATTACTATAAGTTATGTACCATTTCTTTAAAAAAAATATCATCCCGTCCACATGTAAAATTGTCTTTCCATGTCAATTAGGCCACACAATTTCCAGTTAAAATCAACCACCCACAAAAAAAGGAATAATGTAGCTTGCCTTATTACTACTTTCTGTACTAATTAGTCACATTGGAAATGCATGGTTTGACTGTAACTTTACCTCAAAGTTGTAGCTCTGTTACTAGAAATGGTCACCTATAGGATAATTGAATAGGAATTGCACAAACTATCCCCCCATGTGTTTACTCAATGTAATATCTCATGGGACTATCCAGTTGCAAATTGAGGATTGTTAATAATACTAAAATGGTTAAAAAAATATTAAATACCAATGTCTTATTTATCCCTCAAGACTTCAGCATCAGTTAGCATTTTTGGGTATTTCTACTGTATAATACTTTTGCTAAGAGACATTGCAACATAGCCAGAACCATTAAAAAACTAGCACTGGAAGAATCTTTGAGAGGTTTTTACAAGGTTAAATTTCTTCTGGCATAAAGTTTATTAAAGACAGATTTATCAAAGTCATTTAAAAACATGTAGGGCAAAGGAGGCAAATGAAAGTCTTTTCATGGTGGAAAATGTGAAATAGCAAGAACAGAAAAAGCCAAAATTCTGTGAGTGACCCTTCTTTGGTTCGATCTTTAATAACTAAGGAAGAGGCTTTCACCATAGCTGAGTTAGTGGCTGACTTAGATTAAGGTTTATCCCAAGTAATGTTTAAATCAGTTACTGAGCTGAGAATGGCCCTGTTAGAACATGGTGGCCAGAGGCTGCCAAGTGAAATCAGAATGTTGTAACATTACTGAGCTGACAGATACAATTGGTAAGATTTCAGACACTGAGATTGGAATGAAAACCTTTTAGGTCCTTCATGTATATGCAAATTAGGCACCCTCCTTTTTTCTTGCACTTTACTTCAACAGTTGCAAAATCAAGGGAAAAATTATAAACTTCTGCACTACAGATCTGCCAGACCTGGCAGATTCAAAATCTATATGGGATTTACTTTTCCTGCAGTGGATTTTGATCTGCATATATTAGATTTATTGTTTACAGAACATAATTTTGCACTGCATGTTTGCTGGCACTGGTTACTCAGAAGAAAAGGAAGGGAAAAGGAAAAGCATAAGGAAAAGGAAAGGAGAAGAGGAGGGGAAAAACAAAAGCAGAAATCTCAACAATACCTAGAGGAAGGCAACACCTAACATGTAAGTTTGACTACCAAAAAGCCAAGAATATTTTTCCTAGCTAGAGAAGTATCTCAAATAAGGGGATAAAAGGTTACCTCCTAAACAATACAATTTTTCAGAAACTGTATATTCCTTATCCCTTTAGGCCTAACATCACAAAGAATAAATAAACAATATAAGTTGGCTACAGATTTTGTCATTGCATTCAAATGACAGAATACCATTTGTTTTTGTTGGAAATGTAACAAACAACAGCCAAGCAATACAATATTCTTTGGCTACAGCATAGACCTATGTACAATTTAACTAAACAAATTAAATAGACACTGGGGAGATAAAACACTATGTTAGTGTATTGTATTACAAAGATAAATGTTAACACTTCCAAACTTGTTTGGCTCAAGAAGACATTCCAGATATATCTTCAGCATAACTGGTCTCAGAAATTACTCTAGAAAACCTTGGTGTTTGCAATCTGAGGTGAAAGATAGAAATTGTTTCATTTTAGCAACACTATTTGGTAACACCTAAACATAAAGACTAATAGAGGATTGGATTTCACTGTCTCAATGGTTTAAGACAAATACAGAGGGTAAAGGTTAATTCAATATACTATTATTTAATTCAGGGTAAAAAATAAATACTCTAAGAACCAAATGCTGAAGAAGTCAAAATGTAGACCTGCGACTGCCCAATCCCTTATGTGTCCGTGCTGTAGTTGCAACATTGCTGAAGCTGTGCTGTTCAAAATCACTGGTGAGGAAAAGTTAATGAGGAGAGGTAGTAATATGTGTTACTGAAGTGACATAGGGTATATCTGTCTCCATCACAGTGCCTGCTGCTTCACCTTGTCTTTAAATACTGTGTAAGATCATTAGTTACCTAGAAGTCTCAGGTAGAAAGCTTTAGGAGGTTTTATTATTATAACCAAGCCCTGGGGTCCCACGTGGTGTAAAGGACTGTTACTACTTGTGGTGTAGGGTCTTAAATTGAAAATGTGCACACATAGAAAGTGGCAAGTCTTGCCATTTTATAATTACAGTGTAATTCTGTAGGTACATTAAGAACTGCTGGTATTAAGTTTTCCTTAGAATCCAAAAGGTCAAATTATGGTTTCTGCAAAGTGAACACTATGTCCCTCTTCTGTTGGACTCTGCATTTTATACTGAGTCGGGTTCTTTGCTAAGTGCATTTCCCTTTGCCACATAAAACTATGAATATTAGATTAAGTCATATTGTGCTCTGTATAAAGTTCATCCAATACACAGAATCCTGCACAGTTACACTACTATAATATTTTCTGCAGTAATACTAACTTATTTGGCTGTCAATCCAAACATGACACTTCTGCACACTGAAGCATGCAGTGTCAACATGAAACAATCTAAAACACTGTAAGAACTTGGTACTCTTTGAATGATTATGCAACAATTCATAATGAATGTTAGAGAATTTTATGCAAAGAAAGAACAGCAAACCTGTGGTGAAAAAAGCAGGCACATATACAGAATATATGATATCCATTTTCCTAATATCTGGTTTTCCCTCTAAAGTTATTGCCAAGAACAGACACGCACCGCACATTTTATATCCTACAGTTAAAGTTCTTAGAAGTATTATTAGTTGCTTTCTTTGGCAATGCAACAAAATATACCTCCAACGTTCAGGTAACTGGATATGGTATTAGTTGAAGCAATTTGCTGAACACAGGCTTTCATACTCAAAATATGTTACAGAACTCCACTGTATCACTAATAAATACTACGGTTAAAAGTCAGAGGAAGAAAGGGAGAGTGCAGATGCAAGAGTAAGAAAAAGAAAGTCTGGTTTTATTTTTAAATTCTTCATGTGCAGAAAAATCTTCATGTTCAAGGATTTCAATCTGAAAAAAATTGGTTTAATTATTAAAAAACTGTTACTAGACTAAAGATTCTTATAAACACTCCTCTGTGAACTCCTTCAGGAAAGGCTGTGAATATCATTCCCTAGTGAATAGTTTCACTCACATACAAAGTAAGACAGGAAACAATAACAAGGAGGAAGGAAAATTGAGCAAGACCACTTTATTGCTTGTTACTAGAATGTAGTGTAAAAGGATTGCAAGACTAAGGGGATCTTGAGACTTAAGTTATTTGAATGGTTTCCCATAAAATTCCATGGCAAAAAGGACGCTTTTGCAGGTGGAGCCTGCTTGTTCTCTTCCTCTATGGAATTCAATCTTTGTCAAATCCCCACCAGTTCTTCTCTCACTGATATAATCTACTTTTCCTTAGGATGCTCAGTTCCCTCACTGCAGACTGGAGAAGTACAGAGCAGTACCCTGTCTCATTAGCAGAGCAGTCTGGATTTTCCCTTCCCTTATTTGGACAAAAGAGACCTTTTCTTTAAATGTGCATTATTTCCTGAGTTAATTATTCACCTGAACTACCCACTGACAAAGGAATCAAAATGATCTGTTTTCTAACCCTCCAAAGAACAATATCAAGGTAATAAGCAATACAAGTACAAGGATAGCCTAATATGGCAAAAGTCATTTCCTGTCATGGATAAGAAAAAAGTTGTTAGGAGCATACAAGTGGGGTTACAGAAGATGCTGGCACTAACAGAGTTCCTTCTGTGACAAATAAGATGTTGGCAACAATCTAGCCAGAAAAATCTCTTAGTGCAGACTGTGCAAATAAACGTGAGACAAAGAAAAGGATTCTGGGAGAGTGTTTTTATGGGTAGGACTATACTGTTGATTACTGATTTACCTGTAATAGCTCTGCCCATGACCAGATTCAGATTCCTCCTGCTGAGTCTATCATTTTGTTGCAGTGATCTTAATCCGCAGTAAGGACTAAACTCCTGGAGGGCTACAGCCTCACTGCTAAGCCAACAAACACGAAATGAAAGGAATGGAGCTGCAGACCTGTGCTGCTCTAGGAATATCATGACCAAAAGCCGATTATCAATACTTTATCAATCCAAAGGTTACCATGAAGTCTAGCTCCTGCTTCATTCTACTGATTATTTTCAATTTACTTGCAAGATAGGAAAAAAAAGGCACACAAACAAAAATCACAGAAAATGCCAAGCCAGTTTATCACACACTTTGGAAAGAAGAGTTATAATTTAAATTGATAAAGTGAAAGTCTAAAATCAACAACATGAAATTCAGCAGAGGTGGCACCAACACATATAAGAAAAAGAACTACTAGATAAAAAATAGCTAGAAGGTAACACAGGAGAGAAACCCCCCAAGTAGCAGCTCATCACTTAATCACTTTAGCAGTAAATATTTTGTATTTCACCACCAAAGGGCCTTTAATAGCTGCAGTTATCTCAGCCAATCAGTCCTCCCCCATCATTAAGTTTCAGAACTTTACGATTATTTATTACTTTTAACAACTAGGGAAAGGAGGGCAGAGAAATGTTATTCTTAATTGAATTAATAAAACCCACAGATAATCAACTCGAGTCACTCTATGTCTGAGGTAATGAAATAAACTGAAGAACAGCCCAGAACATTCAAGACCCAGAAGAGGCAGTTCTTTATTTTTGGGCCAGCTTTATAGTCTGCTACCTACTAAAAAGGTGGAGAGACAAATGGATATGGAAAAAAAAAATTTATACAAAGAATAAATTCCTGAACCAGGAACCAAACCAGGTATTTAGGGCTTGAGACAAAGCTCCTCACAAAGAGCCATATGGAGTGCAAGAGGAAACGAGGAATAATTCTTAGCCAAGACAGAAATATTACAGGTTCCTAACTGAGTCTGAAAGTTTGGATCAGGATTCAGTGCTGATCCACAACTAATTTTTTTCTTCTGAGCATTATTCTGAGAATTATGCACCTGGGAGTTCCAGTGGAAACACACCACCTTTTAAGCACTCACTTCAGATACGATGCGTAGTTTAATATGACCAATTAGGAAAGCATCTAACTGCTGCCATTTACTGGATTTTCTCTGCTTCTGAAGTTCATCTATAGATCTAGGTTAGCAAAGTCTCAAAATATTCATTACTTGTGCTATTTATTTACATTTTTTCAAACCTCATGCAATTAAGATGCTGATTGCATTATTACCAGCAAAAGGAAAGCTCCTCCATTACTGTTAGCATATTACAGATCTCAGGGGTGCTTTTACAGAAAACAAAGATTCTTTTGCTTAACAGTTGGCCATGAAAGATGCTTTTCCCAGGCAATTCTGGGACTCCAGAGACAATCTATGTTAAAAAGTATCATGTTCGGTCAAGATTCAAGTAGACATTTTCTGTGTGTGTTCAGAAGACAAACTGCAATATTGTCTAATTGATGGAAAACAGCCTTACAGGAAAATACAACAGCACAGAATATATAAAAATTAAACACTGATTCTTATTTCTGGACAGCAGGTTTCAAAATCATCTTCATTGGCCTATGCTAAGGTAAGAGATAAGATCTCAAATAGTCTATGAGACCTCAGTGATTTCCAAAGAGAAGCATCAGAAGCTCAGTTTAAGAGATTAACACGCTTAATTCAGGAGAGAAAAAAAATCTGGATATTGTCAAAAGTTGGTTTTGCTGAAAACAGATCCTGATGAATGAGTTTATGTAATACTGATTGATTTTGTCTTCCAGAAAAAACATTTTAGTTTCAAGTTGCATACCTTCAACAGCATTAAGCTCAGATCTATCATCTTAATTTGATCGACTTTCAGTAACTCTCAGAAATAAAACTCAGTTTCTCCATAACTAAGGCAGATTTCACTAACTCTTAATTTTTATACTCTCAATCTACTCCATGCCAGATGGATGCAGGAGTGGCTGCCTGTGAGTATTCACACTCACTGCTTTAAAAAAAAAAAAAAAATAAATGTCTGGGTTGTTCAAAATGCTCTAAAGAAGTTTAAGACTGTCTGAGGCAGTTCTTAATTTTATTGGAATTTAAGCACTTAAGTCCCCTAGGTTTCCTTGAAATATCTGTTCACTGATGTCCCAAATGAAGGAAACTGCCTTCTTATTGTATAAGTGAACCTGTATCATGATCACCTCCATGAGGAACCCAGCTTGGTACCCGCTGTGGCAGCTTGTTAGTTCATACCAACTTCAACTCAACAATAAACTGCCACGCTAATAGGATACATTTACTTAGTTATTATACCATCTTTCTGATGAAATCTTACTGCACAACTACTGATTGTTAAAAGAAGATAATTATTGGAAAGGATCAAGACAATAATAAGTAAGGCAAGCAAGCAAGGTTGGAATACAAAGTTTCTCTTGGCAAACAAGTTACGTGCACAGAAATATCATATCACGTATACAATAATATACATTTACTAACATATTGGTGAACAAAAAAGTTTGGGGGGGTGTTATTGGTCTTTTTTTTTTTTACTTCATACTTCACTGTTTAATGAAAATACCTATAAGGAAATTATGGCTCAGAGTGAAGGCACTAAATGGAAATGTACCTGACAAGATGTGAAATGGCTGATTGCATTAAAACAATGCAGGACTTAGTTCTGCTGTGGCATAAACTGGGTTTCGCTACACAAATTTTTTTTACATCATTTCACCTTCAAATGTCCATGTAGGAGACTCATTTAAGCCAGAACAACAAAATGTAAGCCTGTAACTAAAATTCTTGTGTATCAAAATATGTTAGAATCTAGGCTGAGAAGAAAATGAAAGCAAACTACTTAAAGAAATATAGTGGTGGTTTTTTTGAAATCAAGGTCTTAGAAAGGAGACCAACCAGAAACTTGTGCCTTATAAAATAAAAAGTGATTGTTACAACCTATTTATAAAAATATTCCCAATCATCTCATCTGGATACGTGCACACTCATAAAAAACAACAGCTATGGTCCATGGCCAATAAGTTGATATTCTGAAATCTTCTAAATCCCCTGCCAATCAGGGAGTTCCATCCCACACTTTTAGTGGTCCTACTTTAATTGCTGCAACTGGAAATGAGATTATTTTCTAATCCAATGTACTGGAAAACAAACTCTTTTGCTGATTCTCAAAAACTGTCAAAGACATATAAAAAACCACTCAAAGCAAATAGTAAATTAGTCTGTGATTTATGCTCAACATAGTAAGATGATCAAAGTCAGATACACATTCTGAAATGTGTAGGGAACCAGAAAATGTACCAGGCCCTCTTAATATATGGAATTATCAAAGACCTCCCAAATGACTTCAGTTAATTCAAGCCCCTTGTTCACAATTAGACTGTTATCATGAAATCTGCCATTTGGTTCCTTACTATCACATCTATGCCAAGAAAGTAGCACACACTGCAGAAGAGTTAGATTACTAAACCCTTACATCTTTTTTCTCCCATAAAAAAAAAAATCTTTTTAAAGAAATGTATTTTCTTTCATGTGAACTTGATGCTGTCTAATTTAATTCTTGATGTTTCTTCCATTGTACGGAGTGGCGTCCTTTGAGGAAGGAAAAACAGCTTGTGTTTTGATAACAAACACAAAAAAAATAGTTGCATCTCTGCTTTCAAAGAGACAAGCTGTTTTTATTTCCTCTGAAGAAGCTCATTACAACATGATGGACAAAATGTCAGAAATAATTAAGTGCAAAAGGTGATTTTTTTTTTCTTGAAAGATATCAACTATTGAAAATACTGCTTTTCTGCAGGCTTCTCCTCCCCTCCCCCCAATTCTTGGTCACTTAACATGAATTTATTACTAAACAAAAGCAAAAGAAAACTAAAAAGAGAAAGTAACATACCATATGAAAATAGCATTAATGCTTCTAGTTAGTGAAAAGAAAGTTAAAGGAGTTTGCTGTTAGAATAGACTGTTGCAAGACAGTGTTCACATGCACACACACACAAAATCAAACTGTTTGCTCTTCACAGGAGGAGCAGAGCTCTCTGTGAAGCTCGAAAGCCTTTGGACTGTTCTCATTTCGTATTGAGGAGGTCGTGCTTTCCCCCACCCTGGGGTCAGCGTTGTAAACATCAGCCCATCAAGATAAGAAAGTTAAGGCAGATGATATTAATTACCTGTCCTTTCAAGTCATCCCTGTCTCACATCTGGTTTCCTCTTTGTAACATTCATCTAGGCCAATAAAAGCAGGGCAGTGGGGGGAGAACAGAAAACCACTTGAGCAGCTTTCTTCTTTGCCGGGCAGCTAATGGCACACGAGTGCTTCATCTGCTGCATGCACACACTCACCCAGGCACACACGCAGGCTACGGCAGGTAACCCTTAGTGCAAAACAGTTAGCTGGTATCCTGCAAACCCAAATCTATCTGGAAATTGCGAGGTTAGCTTTTGCCAGACCAAAACACTGTCAGAAATTCCCTCTGCATCTTTTACTACTATTCGCATAAATTGCTGGTAGCAATTGGACTTTTCTGGTATATTCTGATATATGTTTCCCAAAGCCTGGTATTGAGAATCTTAAACAGATCAAATATTGGTGCTTCAGTAATTCAACAGTCTTAATAGACCTCACTGTCTGAACATCTTCCCTTGCTTGGTTTTTATTTCACTATATTATCTGTCACTCAGACCACACAGATTGTAACTTCTCTACCAGCATCTGTCAGTTCTGGACCAGGAGAAAGAAATGGCCATTCTTTTTTTTTCCTCAGAGCACAACATGTAAAAAACCATCATTTAGCAAAACTGTATAAGCTTATTTTCCTCTTTTTTTTCAAGTGGTATAGTAGTCATTTTTGCTGCTGTTTAAACAAAGCTTTTACTACATTAATTTTTAACAGGAATGCTGTCAGGTCAAAATTTTCTTTTTGTTGCTTCATATAAACATCACAGAGAATTAAGAATCCTAGAGTAATCCACTACTTTAAATTACTTTTTAATGGAAGGCATATTAAAATTTTCTGAAGTTCTTTGACAATATCAATGCTTCAAAAGTATATTCTTAAGTTCGGGCAAAAAAAAGTTCACTTACTCCACACTAGGCTCTCACTAATGCAGCCAACTTGCACTAGTTTCAATTCATATTTTGCAGTGAAAAGCAACATACTTAATTTCCATTCCTTAATCTATCCTGTCTACACATTTCTATTTGCTTTCAAAGTCTCAACTGTTATTCTATTTAACTTGTTGCCTGTTATTTTTGCAACCACAAAACTATTTTCATGTATGTTATACTATCAAATCTAAGGGTCCATTAGCTATAGTATATGTACCTGGAAATCTAATGGCAAAGAGTTGCATGTCTTTTCTAAAGGAACAATACACACACAAGCTTTTATTTACTAAATGAAAGGATATGCGGTTCCTCTGAACTCTCCTTTCATTCTGCTGCCAAGGATAGACCAGATAAATACTGTGGTGAGATCTGTTTATTGATTAATGTAATTAGAGTTATTATCTACACAGAACACTATATGATAGTAATTCTAAGTGATATACAGATATGCAAACTATGTTAATTTCAGCACTGTTTCAATTCAATCGTTTTCTGCATATCAGTTTTCACACTATTTAATTACATACTCACATTTATGTTTTTTTCCACAAGAACATTGCCTCATGTAGTGGACAACATTATTTTGTCAACACGTGGTTTATACTGTGTCTATGTGTGGCAACAAACTTATTTCCTGTGTAATCCCTGAACTGCTCTGTTTCTTTCTAGTGTTCACTATAGAATAATTAAAAAAAAAAAAAAAAAAAAACAAAAAAAAAAAACAACAACAACTTAATCTTTACATAACATTCCATGTTATTGGGGAATTTATGGTCCCATTCACACCTGCACTGGCTAACTGATCCCAGGTATAAATAAAAAATATCATTTCATCCCTGTTAGTGCAGCACACTCCGATAGAACAGCAGAGTGTAGGAGGTTCTATGGAACACGGGTTTGCAGAAGGCAGCCCCTGTCACCGACCATCAGCCACCCATTAGCAGCACTTACATTTAACAGTGCAATGCCATTAACCACAGAGCAGCTGGAGCAGATTTAACACTGTCTCATTCCAATAGGTTGTGGGGCCTGAACTGTCCCATTTAGAGCGAGCACAGGTATCTCTATGCACAAGGCAATCAGTGCAGCAGACGTGCCCTTTGAGCCGTCTCAAATTTCTGATGCAGCCTGTAGCAAAACATTGCTGCTGCTCTTTTCCTGTTAGTAAACCTGGGACAATAATATTTATCTCCCCCTAGCATTTAAGTACGTGATGCAGAAATTATCCAGTTTGCAAAATATTTGCAACAGAGAAGTATGTAAAAACCAGATTTGGGCTGTTACATAAAAAAGCAACTGATCTAGGCTAGTTAAGGGACTGAAATATTCAGGCTAAAGATCATGAATGTTCCAAAATTCTGATTTAACACTGTGATAACTGTGAGCCACAACTAAATCAACCAGCAGTGTGACTGCAATGAGTGTGTTCTTATCTCTCAGGACATAATGTGATAATTGAGCAAGTTATCCTTGGGAGATAACACCATAAAATACTAACCAGTCAAGCAATTCTTAGCTTGTGCCTGGATTCAAAGGCTCAGTACACAGCAAAAGCTGAACGTGACCACTCAGTTATGCAGCTCAGGAGGTAACAAAGTGTTACAGCAACGGTATGTCACCCTTAAACAACACATCCAGTATTGCTCTGCCACACCCATCCATGCAGCCTAGTGGTAAGAGCATGTCACAATTACTTTTCTCTTCTCCGACGGTATGCAAAAATTATGACTTAGAATCCAATTCTATAATCGTAAAAAACTGTCACATAATCTTTACACCAAAACTCAGTTTTTCAGTCAAAGTTCTTCCAAAGCAGCATCCTTGCTAGATACATCTTCTTTGAGAATTTTAAAGGCATAACTACATAGTACACCTATTTCTGGCCCAGGGAAGTACCATCTAAGTTCACCTCCTTTGACTGTGCCAGAACAGTCCAAGTTTCCTACACACCAGTGTGCAAGAAAAACCAATTACTGAAATATTTTCTCCAGCAGTAAGTGCATGAGATAACCTGCTACAAGTATTTAAAAGACAATTTAGATTTATCCACTGATCCAGTAAATGAGTTTAACAATTTTGGATTACGCTTATCAGACCTTAAATTAGTCAAATATTTTCAGATAAAATGTAGTGAAATCATGCAGGGATAACCAGTAGGTGTGCCTCTACCTCAATTCATGTACCCTTTTTACCTTTCTCAACCAGCACACATTTGAACAGTCTACATCCACAAGTAGATGAAACTTTCAGTTTTAGTTTGACCCAGTCCTGGTTTTGAATTTGCCAATTTGATTTCAATTTGTTGAGTACTTTGAAGATTATTACAAGGACTTTTTAGGCTAAGCTTACAAATTAAAATAAGGAGGTTTAGGTTTTGACAAATTTTTAAAAAAGCAACCTAGGAATTCAGTTGATGTCAAGTCCTACTTTCATGAAAGAATAAGAAGGCAAAAAAGTTAAAGTAATGGATTAACATTTAAGGAATGTTTCTCTCCAGGACATTGCTGACACACACTAGACTCCTTGTGTTTATAATGATAGATGCAGGTTTTTATCTACAGCAAATCATCCAGTGAAAGATGGCTTTGCATCTGTACTATGCCTTTAAATGTCTAGCTAGCAAATGTCAAAACTGTTTGATCTGGTTTTAAAAAATGAACTTTCAAGACTCTTTGAAAGATAGTTTACACTTTGAAAAAGATTAAAAACTTGTGTGTTGATCTCAAATAATAGAGAATATTCACATTCTTCAGGGGAAAGGAGGTGCACTGCAATATGAACATGTAAAACCAAGCAAGTAGTCCAATGTTTTCTGGGTATGTTTTCCAGCACAAATTTAAGACCGATGTGGGCAGCGTAAACCCCCTTTAACATCTCTTGCTTAGCAACACAAGATGCTTGATAATGCCAAGAGCCACACACCCAGACTGACATAGAAATGAACAAGGAATTTAGAACAACAGAGTGTTATCAAATTGCTTAAGTAATTAAAGTTTCTAAGCACCATTTAAAAAGTAGGCCAAGCTTTCAGTGTAGTTTCAGAACTTTCATGCATAAACCTCTTTTAAAAATACTTATCTCATGTTTGTTCACCAAATAACACAGTTGTGTCTTAGTCCACTGCACCAAAATCCTTGGTGAAAGATGATTCTTGGATGAGCTGTACCACAGTAGCTACCAGTGCACATCCATCCATACCAGGCAGAACTGTCTGAGAACAGCAGTAATAGGATGCCAGCAGTAGGAACTAGCACTAGTAACAAGCTTGGATGTGCAAACACTGAAAGAAGTAATCTAGAAATTTCCATTTATCTTTCAGATGAGTAGTGTCTCCCTAGCTAAGCTGGTAAAGTATGTGCAACTTTCAACCTTGCCAAATAATTGTATCTTCACTGTAAGCAAAGCACAGCTCCTCGCTTCCCAGGTCACTACCACCAGCAGCTTATCTCAAGAAACAACCTCAAGCTTAATAACAGAAGGTGGAAATACAGACAGGACAGCCTGCAGCTGCTTTTCTGTAGTTATTCTGCATTTACCTAAACGAATCACCGACATTACAAGGTGACTCCTGTAGCTAAGGACTTTAAACCTGCACGTCCAAAGCCAACACATTAAAGGCATGACACATGATGTGGAAAAATATATCTGACATAAACTGAAAAACCAGGTAGATCTCATTCCAATTGCAAAAAAGCCATTTCCCATTCCTAAATATTCTTTGTTAAGAAGGCCATTGAATTAAAAAGGAAAAGGAGCTGTTATGTTATAGAGTGCAAATGAGATGACTGATAAGAGAGTACAGGAATGCTAATGACTACTAATAATTAATATTTAGCATTTCTAAAGCCTTTTCATCTGTAGACCTAAAAAGCTCTTATTAAAATACAGAACTGTTATTCTCTCCATTTAATAAACGAAGGAGGCAAAGTGTCTCTCCAATATTTTTGTATTAAAAAAGGGTATACTGCTACTGTCCACGGACATGTCAAGTACAAGTCCTATTCTTCCAAGTTCTGTGGCACAATCTTGTAATAAAATAGCTACTCCCCCAAACAACTTAAAACTGCAATAGGTAGGATAATCAAAGGATGGAGAGAGAGGTTTGACGTCCACCTGGTATTGAGCATACAGCCCTTTTGGTAAGTTTTTTTTTTGCAGAGGATGCAGGGGATGTGAAGGCAGGTGAATTGAAGGCTTGGCTAAAAGAAACATAGGCAAAAAGCCACACTGAAGGAAGTAACTGCTGAACTATAAGGAGTTTAAAAGAATTACCAGGGGAAATGTGGAATGTTGGCAAGATCACCAGAGGGGTAAAAAAAGCTGGTAAATCATAAAGCAGAGGAAGTTCACTAGAATAAACAACACTTTGCTGTGATCACACAAACTGAAGCACCCATATTTGATGTCTCCCAGTACCTGAACTGATTCAACTCTTTTGCTGGTTCCTCACTGCAGATACTCTCCCCAGACAATGAACACCCTACTGACTCTAAAGGAGGACTGATCCAGTAATGATGGTGGCTACCTCCACTCAGTGTACCAGGGTAAAAACTACTAAACTCTGCATTCAGCTGGGGAAACTAATTTGCCGGAGCAATTAGGAAGTGAATTAGACTAGACATAGAGAAATATTTCCGTGTCTTTGTATATGCATTTGTGTGCATGACTGCCCCAAGTATAGGGGTCCTTTGATTCTCCAAACTAGCGGATGTTGCACCAACCTGAAAGCTTAAGAGGACCTACTCAACTGGAAGAGGACAGTTTGATCAGGCAAAGCCTATGTTTGAAAAGCTGTGGCAACAAACAAATGCCAGGACTGAAAATGTACAAAATATCCAGGACATAAAGGAAAATCCTAAAAGTTACTATTCACATGACAGCAGTTCTTACGACACCCTGTACAACTGGGTACTTTACAAGTACATGTTGTGAAACAGTCCTGCCTCACAAAGCTTGGCATCTAAACAGCTATGAAAGAGAAGCAAGAAAGAAAAAGAGATGTACAAGATAGGCCAGCAACTTGCTCAAATTACCCAACCATCTGAAGGTCAAGAGACAAAAGTAAGACTTTTAAAGTGATAGCACATTAGTCAAACAAGAAACAATGAAACTAAAAACCTATTATTTCCTACTGGCATGAGCTTTAGATCATGTGAGCAATCCTGTTGTATTTCTGTCCAGAGTAAATCAGCTTAAATTACTATTGCAAGTGAGAAAGTGAAACTACAACTTAAAGTGAGATAAAGTCAAAACACCACTAAAAATCCAAACTGACACTGATAGTCTCACATGTGTGAGACAATGTAGACTGTCTGAATACTAGAGAAAGTGTCAGGGTTTTCACATACTGTCACTGGTCTGCTAAAACAGAGATGCAACATATAGAACTACATCTACATATAACTTTTTGACATAAATCCTAAATCGCATCATGAACTATTATATTCATTTGAGGAAGGCACACTTCTTTTTCTGCCTTTTTTTATACAAATACAAAAAAATCCCCACGACATTCCCTCCAGTAAGGTCTAAAGTAAAACTGAATATTCAGAAAACAACAGACCTTATTTACAGGCCAAAAAGGGAGTAGAATGGCTTTCTGGAAAAGTTATGGAGGATGTTAGACTGAATAATCATCTGACATTGACCTGACAAAAAGACATAGACCATTAGATTCTCATACTGATGGAGCAGAAATAAGTACATTTGGTTACCTTTGCATTCAACATCGTTGGAATCTGCAGAAATACTGTGTCTGACACCAACACCTACCAGCACAGGTAGGTTACAGACAGCTTGGAGAAGAGAGCTCTTAAAATCATGGGTCCTGGGGAAATAATTGTGGAACTCAAACTACCTGGGCTAACACAGGTGTTACAGGTTTATTCCACTCTGTGATGACCTAACAGGAAACAAATGTGTGACAGTGGGTACTTCAGCACAGCAGAGAAACACATTGCAAAAAGAAAGGGTGGGAGGTTAGAATCAGGTGAGTTGAAATCAGAATTCTATTACAAGGAGGGCAACGACTTGCTGGAGTCACTGCTAAGTCTAAATAGGCCCATTATTTAAGATTTATGCATATGCAGAAATGAAGTTACAGGTTTACCTAAAGGATAAGTTCAGAGGAGAATCCATTCAGTGAGATTCTCTGGTTTATCAATGCACATTACATTGGGGACAGGAAAATGTTCATGATTTACAAGTTTCCATAACTACACAAAATCTTCTGCATTTTGATGGTAAAGCAGAAAAATAATCTATGTCTGGACTCTAATGTGGGCCTTTTCAGAGACCATTTATATTCCTACCATCCACAAGCTTTTAGCACAGTTTAGCATTTCTTCTTATGAGGCCAAATTTTCAAAGCAGTGAGTGAGAGGTACAAGCATAAATCCTGTTACTTCTTGACAGTGTTTCTGCACATACTTTCCATGATCCCCTTTGGAAATTTAGCCTGCAATCTCCATTTGAGAAATGTGTGTCCTGTAGGTGTAGACATGACTGATGTAAAACATTGCTACTTATCACTTCAATTACACCAAGTAGTCTTTCATTTTCTTTTCCACCTTTTTTTAAACTGAGTATTATTGTCAGGTCTGTATAGTGGTCCTGCGTGTCAAGATACAAGATCTTCTACATTCCATGTTCTGTTTTCCAAGACTATGTATTTAGAAGGGGGTTGGGACAGGAGACAGGATAATTTTTCAATTCCTTTACTCATACCAAAGTAATTGTATGATGCTGTCTGCTTACCAACCAAAAAAACTCAATTTCATATAATGTTTCATTACTCTCAAAATACATAGTTTTTCAATCAGAATGAGGCATTGGGAATTAAAAATGAGAGCAGCTTCCTTCTCTTTCTACATAATGCACATATAAAGAGATGGACAAAAATAGACTGAAAACTTGGTGAAACAAAAATAGCAAGCCTAGCAAAGCCACATAACTGGATTAATTCAATTGCTACGACATCACAGGAATAGGCTCTCTGTTTTCAGTGAATTGCAACGAGAAGTTGTGGCAGGAATCATTCCTCACGTTATCATGCTTAGTAGAAGCAGAAGCTTAACAGCTATTGTGATTTCATTTCGTGTTTTTGTGTTGGGAATCCAGCAAAAGTAAAGTTTCAGTTGTGAAGTCCCTTTTCCCTTTTCTTTCCCTCTCTTCTAGCAAATGCAAGTTTATCTGTCATAGCAAGAGTCAGCTGCCTCAAGAGACACCCTGAAAAAGTCATAGATCATCCTACCATACCAGTACATAAATGTTCCAAACTACAAACAGAATGTAACAATGTTTTATTTAATAATAGTTGTCATATCTTTGCTTAGACAAATAGCTGTGCAAACTGAATATTCAAAACACATCAAAGTTAGAGATGGCTGAAATAATTGTAGTAAATATTTTTATTCCATTGCAGACCAATGTTTTTTCAAAACTCTCCTGTTGTGAAAATATCTTTATTTTAACAAAATTTTGTTCAAGGGAGATTTCCCATTTCTATGACGGTATTTCCAACAAACATCTGTATCCCATGATTCTTTATGCAGGGTCATGTCAATATTTTTTCCAGTCAGCTACACCATTTAGGGGAGAATCTATCTCCTTCATTTATGGAAGAAGAACTGAACATCTATCAACATTCAAAGGGTATTTATGGCCAGATTCCCATCTGGTTCTCATAAAATTCAGATTTCAATCCATAATCTAGACTGTTCAAGACAAAATAGAATCACAGCACGAGCAACTACGTTTGCTCTGTGATTGACATGTAGAGCTCTGTGCATGACATGCAGAATATTAGAAAAGATGTTTACAAGAACAAAGGCTAAAAATGCAATATAGCTATGGCCTTAGATTTGAAAGCTAATAACAGCAGAGATTTACCATGTTTGCATGTATCAGTCAATCAAAAAATCCAAGCTGCAGCTATAAACAGACAAGGACAATATCTGACACTACTGTGGGGTTTTTTCTCCTGAAAATTGTTAAACAGTAAAGTCTCAAAACAATTTTGTTAAGAACTAAATTGTCATTTCACTCATTTTACAGATGTGTAAAGGCCTGGACCAGGAACAATAATCAAACTGGGATGTTTGTAATCTGGTGCATCTTTCATCATGGGCCTCTTTTAAATGAAGTACATCTCACCATACCTCCTATAATGATCTCACAGGAAAACTGCATATAAGCACCAAGTAGACAAATAATATATGAAGATATATTACAACTTGTTCATTTTATTGCTTAATCCTTAGAAGTAAACAATACACTTTAGGCAAAAAATATAGTGCCATATGGATAGGGAGAGATAAAAGACTGTCAGGAATATTGCCAAGATTGGTGTTTCTCTGCAGTGGATATAGTATCTACAGTGTTGCCAAAATATAACAGGGACAAGTGAGGACAGAAAACCATCTGGGTAGATTGCAGCAAAACAAACAAAAAAATATTCCATAGTGAGCTAAAATAAAAGAGAGAAAAGAATGAATCCAATAATCACAATCTCGTAAATTCTCTACCATTAATTTTTATATCCACGATTTGTGAAAATTATCATTCGATATCCAAAAATGCCTTAAAAGTATAATTTTTTTCTTCTGTGCGCAATCACTTCTATAATAGTTTTGGAGAAGAATCTTTCTAAATATTTCCCCAAGGAGCAGTACTTTGACACTTTTGACAATGGCAACTCTATGCCTACACTTAGATTAAGTATGGGATTTTTCTTAGTCTTAAGGGGTCACTATAGCTTTTGTATGCTTTGTATCTAAATGTATATTTCTGCTTATATATACCAAATCTCTTTGGTAAAATGACTTAAAATCACTCAACTAAACAACAAAAAATAGCTAGCCCAAACAAACATGGACCACGATCCAAAATAGAAAGACTGGTCCAGAGGCTATGCAATTATTAGCCATCAAGTAGACAAGGTTGCATGTACAAACGTGTGTGTCCTCATAACTTTTCGGGACATTCATCAGCTGTCACACAACAGGGAAAAATCTTCCTCCCATCTATAGTTACAGTCACTGTTGTTGTGTGGTTCTTGACATTGAGCAGCCATAAACTCAACAGATTTGCACTATCAGGTCATATTTAGTTTGACATGACAAAAGGTAAAAAGTGGATGCTTATAACTGGATTTTTGAAGTCCACACTCAGGTGCCCCAAAAAGTAACAAGGAATTAAACTAGTGTAGTACCTAGATATTCCCATTGTCATCAACAAAACACTTGACCATTAGAAGAAACACATGCAGTGTTGTATCTTGCAGTTCATACCTTGGGGGATGTTTCTGTCAGCACAGAAAAGAGCTTATGTCTTTTTTTTTTTATTATTCCATATTGACTTCAATTTTGTATTATAAAAAAAGAAACTGCTCCCTTCCACCTTCCTCTGCCCCAGCCCCTCCCAAAACTAACATAGGCTAGAGGTTCTGGGATAAAGCAAAAACTCAAATGCTACTTCATGGTCCAGAAAATGGCTTTAACTATTTCTGATTAACTCATTATGGGTGAGGGAATTAGGCTGCACCATGCCTCTGTGCATATCAGCATTCCCATGCTTACAGATTTCAATATACATGGATCTCATGATATTGATTGCTGAGGAAAAGGAAGTATCATTGCAGCTTATAGGTAAACCCAAGGGTTGCTGTGCCACATCTGTTTGTCCAATTCACTTAGAGGGGAAATCACATCCCTTAGGTCACTAATCAAGACCTCTCTGAGGCACTGAAAGTCTCCTTGAAAATGCTGAACACTGTCAGCTTATAAACCAAGGCACTCAGCACCTTCCATCATCTGTGGTAAGTTTTTCTGCTATTCTAACTCAATTTACAAATGGCTATTACCATAAGACACTATTGTTAAGGACATCTCTGCCAGCAGGATGAGACATGCATGTTCTCTGCATCTGCTTTAGTAAGTCAAGTTAGTTTTAACCACTGAGGAGGAGAATTTAGCTAGGTTGCTGACTTTATACTAAAACAGATGATGACCACACACATTCTGTTCCACCTGCAGGAATTCTAGGGCAGAAACCTCCAGCAGAGAGGCAGCTGGAGGGAAAGCATGGAGATGGATGTGGGGGAGGGAAAAGTGACAGGAACGTCTCCAGTCTCTCCAGCTAGAAGAGAGCATCTGGCTATGCCTTCAGGTTCTTAGAAAAAAAACAACCTTTCAGTCATTGCACAAGGCAGAATGCATCTTAGCATTTAATCATTCACGTTTATGAAAAAGAATAAGTGAGAAAATTATTGTAAATCTTTCTTAATATAGCTTACAAAAGATAAACATAATTAAACACTTATTAGTATTCTTTATTCTCACTAATTTAGTGTTGAACTTGGAACATCCTGCTTTACATAAAGAAAACAAGGGTCAGATTAATTAAGCCCACTGTTGTGGTCAGTTGCTGTATCATAAACATTTGTTTAAAGGTTTTTGGGTTTGTGGTTGTTTTTTTTTTTATTTGGCTGTACAAATAAAAAGCCTTGTTTGCAACTCTCTATGAAATATCAAAATATCTTTGTCTTAAGAATCTGCTGGAGTTGAGCATTTGGGTTCTGAGCATTTCCAGCATTATCAGGTTAGAACAGAACAAACAGACTAAAGTCTGACATCAGCACTCTTCCCAGCAGGATACACTACTTTTTTCATTAGAATCTTTGAGCTTGAGATCAGACACAGGGAAAGATTAAAACAAATATGAATTTAATCAAGGGATTCTACTTTCCTGGTGTGGGAACAGGAACATGCTGACATAAATAGAGGACGAAGCACTAGGGCGTCTGAAACAAATCAAAGACGGCTTGCTTACCACTAACTGCTCAGATGATCCATATCATAACAACAAAAAGAAAAACAATTATTTATTCTTTTTGATGTTGCTGCTCAGAAGTAACTTCCTTTTTGAAGAGAGCAGGGTCAAAGCCAAGTTATTGTTTTTGCTTGAAACTTTGTCAGTAAGGGACTAAAAGTTATTAGGTATGACTTAGTTTGGGGATTTATGTGGGAAACTTAGAGATATTCATTTCTTGTGAGTAATAACTAGGGAAAAAAACTAATTCTAAAGTGAACAGAAATGTCATCATTGTTATGGAAAATCAGACCATTACAGGAAAAAAAAAAAGCAGTTAATGCATTGAAGCTCCCTAAAATAGATGGTAGACAGCCAACTCTCAGCCGGAGGTAATGGCCAAAATCAAGCCTAGATACTACGTAATGCTGAGAAGATCCTGCAGTTAGAGATAAGCATGATTAGCATTTGAACATGAGTGGGTGCACAGAAAACTGTGAGATTTTCTCTAGTGCACTGCAAATTTAACAAATGGTCATCAAAGTCTCTTTTGATCTAATAATCATTGCAACTGATAAAACCAATTAGAAGGACAAAGTCAAAAAGGATAGGCAAAATAAAGTATCTGTATAAAGACAGATTTGGTGATTTGAAAGAGTGTCTTCTACTATTTAAAATTCATTAAGACTCTGTCCTCAACCTTATAAAAGGCAGAAAGACAAATCCTGCCCAGAAGAGTATGCATGTTAAATTTATATTAAGAAATAAACTGAGGAGTTTAAATTTGCATAACATACAAACATTAATGTTCATAATATGCTTTTTAAGTATACAAGATTGCTGCCCCCATTTTGCAGATGAAGAAAGTGATGTTAATGTTTCAAGTGGAAAAAGAATCCATAGAGCGCTCAGATCCCAGCGGGAGACACATTTATTTTACCTTATAGCTGCAAAATTATGTGGCACTGATATTCAAGGGAAACAAACCCAAAACATGAACTCCAAGTGAGTGGAACTGTAAGTTCATAGCACCTCACATACCATCTAACTCGTCTCATTTTATTTGCAGCTCGTGTCAGATATTTGGATCTCAACATAACTTCTGACAGCTACAATCCTCTGGCCCTCCTCCCACTCCCACGTTTTAGAAGGGGACAGAGCAGGTGCAGAACTACTACATATGTAATTCATTGTAAAGGGAGATTTAAGTAATATTGTATTGCATTTACTAAGCCACAAATTCAGTGGTAAGGGGATTTCACACCAAAATGGTAACTCATCTTACAGCCTGAGTTAATGTGGAACCAAACCATGAACCCCACTGAGTGCACCACCCTCAAATTCAGTGAAGTCCAAAAACAGATCACAGCTTTTCTGTGTGGGCAATAGTGGAGTTGAGGCCAAAAGTCTGAAAAGAGCTATCATTAGTGATGCAGTCAGTGAAGATAACATACTTTGAGAGTGAAAATGTTGCTCATTCTGCATAAGAATAAAAAGAAAATCTAAGTTCATTTCACAGGAGAAGCCAGAATCCATGCGACACACAATACCTCGTGGCAAACTCCAACCAGCACGCGCCGTGGCAAGTACACACTTAAACAAAACGCATCCTTGGGAGGGCAGAACCTCGAGTCTCTCCTCTTCCTAATAAGTTCACTAATCCTTATACAGCATTTCCCAACTAATTAATTCATGAACCTATAAATATTAACCATGGCAATTTTACAACTCCAGAGCAAAACATCAAAAACGGTATCTTAGAAAACATTAAAGATTTTTGTTTCAGATAAAAAGATTTGACAAACAAAGGAAGCACATAGCTGACAAGAGTACTGTAGGGTCTTGGAGACAGCCCTGGTGAGACAAAGGAGGTGCTTCTGAAGCAAATTTCTAGAGAAAGTTTCCATTAACTTGGCTTCCATGATGAGAAAGAGGGGCAAGACCACAAAATACAGCGAGAGAGAGAAGAGTAAAAACAAAACCTGAAGAAATTGTCTAAAATCATAATAAATAGGGTCAATTAATACCTCACACATCAAAAAACCAGCAACAAAACAAGCAAGTAATAGTAACTGGAAACCTTTTATCAGTAATAGAAAAGATAACTAATATTCAGTCCATGTCCCTGTTTGATACAGACCAAGTCTAAGTATATGTTATGTGCAACATAGGCCTTCTTTTTTTGTCTAAAAGTTGGAAAGGCAGACACATCTATATCCACCACTCCAGCAAAGAATCCCCTCTGTGTTTCCTGCACTTGATTCCTCTCTTTTCTCCAGCAGGAGGGATACTGTACTGGTGATGAGGGTGTGAGCCTCAACCCAGAGCAGCTAAATCAGAAAACAACCTTGAGATACCTGATGAGGAAAATACCAGGGGTGAAAAAAAAAGAAAAAGAAGAAGAAAAAGATCAATATTCAACCCCAAGAAGCTACAAAACAGCAAAGCAGACCAAAATTATTTTTAAAAAAGAAGAGTAAAAAGAGACAGTGAGAAAGGGACAAGAACCATGCTGATGTACCTGATTAAGTTCAAAGTAGAAATACAGACGTAAACCAAATTCTAATTCTTAAGATGGCGCTTTCTAAAAATCAGTCTCATCTTCAGTATCTAAAACACAGACTTCATGAATATATCAGCAGTGATTTTTGAAAAAGTGGGCCAATGACAAGGAATCTGCCATACAATCCAGACCATTACACCAGGTCTGGCACTATTGACAAAGAAACAATCCCTCCGTTGTCCCAAAGATGTGACTTATACACATTATTCAGTCAAACTGTTAAAATCTTTGACATATCTAATGGCACTGAGGATATTACAGCAGCAGATATCTAACGCCACTGAGAATGTTACAGAATGCATTAGGGTCTGGAAATGTTTTTGAATTAACATTTGTCGTATGAGGAAAATGTGGGTCCTTACTCAGCTCACTGACAGATCAACAGCTGGACTCAGCAGATTCCATTTCACCTCCACAAAGAACGAGAGCAAATGAAAACCAAACCAGCCAATGATTAAATTGGTCTGGTCAGCTCTTAGTGAAGCCAGTCATATAATGAGTATCTGCAATACTAACACTGCCTGAATCAAGATGCTGGGAAAGATTATAATGGACATGTTTGACAAAAGCAGCAGTTCTTTGGGTGTTATCCACCATGAGGGTTAATTTCAGTGACCTCAGTAGTCACATATGATGTACCTCTGTGTACTTCGGGACAGAGTGCCCCAAAACACTTCTGAGGCAAGACTGTCTGGATTTGGTACATCCACATGGCACAACACAGCACTGTACAGAGATGTCTACTCCAATTCCTAAAGCTGTCGAGCTGTTGACACAGGATTATGATGGAACCAACACATCTCTCTGCTCAGTAAGGCTAATTCTCTCAGATTCTCTGGGGTTTCTGCATTGTGTTCTACTGTACTCCACAGACATATCAGTAGACTGTCCACTCTTCACCTCATGATTGATTATCACAACTTAGATTACACAGCCTCAAGATGCTGCAGTCACTGGTGATTCACAGAAGTCAAATTCTGAGATCTGTTCTTCAGCAAGAGTTCTCCTGAGCACAAACCAACCTTCTGCAACAGCAAGATCAGATGTCCTCATTTAGAGAACACAGGACCAAAAATCATCCCAGTAAAAGTTCTCATGATGCCATTTTTATCTCCAGTCTTTATTGAGACATAGGATCTTTCCCATGTTCCTCATTTAAATCCCAACAGGGAACATACTAATTGCCATCACACCAGAGAGGTACAGAATACATGGTCCACAGCTTCTGCTTTAGAACTCTGAGCCAGGGTAGTGCTCCCTGAAACAACTGAATAGGAAGCACCTCTCCATTATATATGACCTGCAACAGCAAAGGGCAAAGGAAGGGGTGAGAGAAATAAAGACTCATCCCTCCTTTTAAAAAAAGTACTTT
The DNA here is from genome assembly GCF_003945595.2 of Pipra filicauda. Lineage (NCBI taxonomy): Eukaryota > Metazoa > Chordata > Aves > Passeriformes > Pipridae > Pipra > Pipra filicauda. The sequence goes on along the minus strand of NW_024104609.1, from coordinate 1,864,561 downwards.
ACTGTAGGACAACTCTTGAACAAGGAACACAGCCCGTGTTAGAGATCCCTAAGCTGGTCCTAAATGTGCTGTAACTATATGGCACTATCCCATAAAAACATATCAGCTTAGATTCCCAAAATAATACAGCTGCCTTAGCAGGATCCTGCAGCCTGAATGCAAAGATTCTATTAATGCATCTGTTCTTGGCATCAGGGATCTCTTCTGTAGCATAGGCAGCCATTTGAAAGGAAGGGTCACGTGAATCCATAATGGAAAGTTTAATACTTACTAATACAGAGGGCTCTGAATGAAGGGGAGGAAATGCTGACTGGAGGAGGCAAGGTAAAAACAGAGAGGATGTCTCTCAGGCAAAAGACCCAAAGAGGCAATATCTTCTCCTGGTTCACTTCAGCACTACTCTGTCAACCTTTTTATTTGTAGTATGTGAAAAACAGGTACTCGTGGGGAAAAAGGCCATCCTTACTGGAAATATAACTAGCCAGGTGTTCATGGGAATCTCTGCCATCTGTTCAAAAGGGTTTCTATGCCATAGTTCCAGGCTTTCTTGAGCATTGCCATCTAGTTCCTCACTACACAGAGAATATTCATTGCCTCCATGGATTTTTTTGGTGTGATACTCATCACCATAGTAATTGTTTCACAAACAAATTAATTATGCCTTCCTAATGCTACATTGAGACACAACATGGGAATATCAGAAAACCCACAGAGACTGTGGGTTCTTAGAACTGAAAGTCCAATCTTAAAGAAGTAACATCAATAACTGAGGTAAGATTAAGAGGTAGGTGAAGCATTAAAAATACTTAAAGAAGAGGAGTCTTAAAAACTTATGTAATGATAGACTTAATATGCTCCAGAAGCTGCTGTTTCCTGAGTTTCCTAGGCCATCCTTCTAATATGATAGCATATTTCTCTATTTTGACTGGATCAACTCAAGTCTATTGCAAGAGAAATGTAGATGAGTCAGTCTAATATTATCTTACTGTAGAGCAGAACTAGAAAAATGAGGAGCAATTAAAAGTTATTAGCTTCGGGTACACCAGATCCTGGGGCAAGGTAACAAGTGTTTATCTGAAAGAAAAGCCTCAGCCTTTCAAAATGTCAAGCAATATTTCTTACTAGTTGGCCAGCAGGTTCTACAACACATCTTGCAAGAAATACCAAAGCCCCATAAACTGCAGTTTTTTTGTTCCTGGTCAGTAAACATCCCATCATCAGTCCCCAACAGCCAAACATACCAGTTCCTGTTATGTTTCCTCTCCAGTTACTAAATGAACTATGAGGTTTAGGTGAAACAAGTCTAGAATCTACCTAGATGTTCCCATCTTCATGAAAGGACTGATAACAACAAAGTTGTTTGTCTCCTGTGCTAAAATTTCAGTGAAGATTTGGCAGCATCTACTTCTTTATATCTTTCTTGCATCTTCAGAAATGGTGTATTTTACATAAGAAACCCTCCACACTATTTCCCTTTTCTACAGGCAAACAAAATACCATAGTGATGATGTCACATAAAAAAATGGATCCCCCTATTTTCTTTAGTTTCTTTTTGTTTATCTGCCTTCATTCATAGGTGACTTCATCCACTTCCATGCCCCACCAAACAACATGGCAAGCTTGCAACTGATTTTAATTGGGACACATTGCTATTCCAATTCTTAAAAGGAGCACATTAAAATATATGGCAAGAATTTTTATCTCTGCTAAATCTCTCCATAGGCCAGATGTTTTCTCGGGGTTTTTCCTTTTTGCTTTGTTTCTTTTTTTTTTTTTTTGGAAGGGCTTTTAAAACCACCAAGCCTATGAACACCAGGCCTGTCACTGAACCACAATCAAGGCTCTAAAGAAAAGGAGATGATACAGACAATTATTGACTAATGAATACTCAAATGAACAGCTACAAAATAATGTTAATGGAATACTGCTAACACTACCATGAGAAAAATGTACTTGTTCAAATATACATGTTATTAAAGACTCCTCTTAACTTGATCAACACTTGAAGATCAAATGAAGATCAATACTTGAATAGACATTCTGATAATATGCCTTTAAACT